>NC_089510.1:77331151-77634947 GCF_036850995.1 Saccopteryx leptura | reverse complement strand
AACGGAGGGCGGGAGACAGTGAATCTTCCCAAGTGCTATTGAATGTAGTTTGGTAATTTGAAAAGTTTAAAAGTAAGTCAGAATTATTTTTTTTATTTCAATTTTAACATCAAAATAAATGTGAGGGGAAGGCCAAAATTTGATCAGATAAGACTTTTTTTTTTTTTTTACAAGAGATCATGAAACCAAAACAAATTTAATCTCAGAAACTGTGCCTAGAGTTTCAATTTGAAAAATATGGTTAACATATCAATAATCAAAAATCCTGAAGCAGAGCATTTTGTCAATACTGAAAACATATCAAAGGGAGGTGCAATGTACTTACTCCTGAAATGACGGCTACAAAGCATATGAGACTCATGTTCAATAGCATAACAATGGAGTTGCTATCTTAAGCCCATGACTAATTGCAACAAGCCTTGGAAAGCTCCTTAAACAACTGTGCTTTGTTTATACTATTTATTTCTTTGATTTAAACATTTTTCCAATTGTAAACCTCTTCTAGGATACATATTCAAATTAATACATTATTTATATGGGAAATAAATGAGAATAGCAGCTTAATAATACTAAAGGCAAATAGTTACCTTGGTACAAATCCATGTATCAGATCAACTAGAATAAAAAGATGCTGAATTTGGAAGTCTCCTTCTTGGCTCTGTGTTCACACATGGTGATAAAGGTAAGGTGTCCTCAGAATTTTGTATTCTGGCACCCCTCCGAGGATTGAGATAGAAAGTTCACCAATAATGATTGAGACTAGCCATTTTCAGTATGGTATATACATATATGGTCATGATTTGGAAACCTTCGAGGACAGAAAAAATGTGGTCTCAATGTAAGACAATGAAATTTGGTGGCTTAAACCAAGCTGACCACATTTCATCATCTGAAGAGCTAATGTGTTAATAGGAGTGTGGTGAGCCAAGGAGTTGAAAGAGGGAGCCTGACCAGGCGGTGGCGCAGTGGACAGAGCATTGGCCTGGGGTGCAGAGGACCCAGGTGTCAAAACCCCAAGGTTGCTGGCTTGAGCATGGGCTCATCTGGCTTGAGCATGGGCTAAATAGCATGGGGTAGCTGGCTTGAGTGTGGGATCATAGAAATGACCCTATGGTAGTTGGCTTGAGCCTAAAAGTCGCTGGCTTGAGCAAGGGGTCACTGGCTTGGCTGTAGCCCCTCCCATCAAGGCACATAGGAGAAAGCAATCAATGAACAACTAAAGTGCCACAATGAAGAACTGATACTTCTCATCTCTTTCTCTTCCTGCCTGTCTGTCTCTCTCTTGCTAAAAAAGAAAAAAGAAAAAAAAAAAAAAAGAGAGAAAAGAAAGAGGGAGAGAGACCCAGGCTAAAACACGAGCATTTGCAACTGTTTGGTCCAATTAGACTGTGACTGTTCAGAGAACCAATAGACGATCTCTTCCAACTAGATACCCTTGCTCTGATTTCATACTTGCCAAACACTTTCTTTTTTTAAATTGATCTTAATTGATTGTGTTTACATAGATTCTAGTGTCCCTGCAGATGCATACTCCTCCCTTGTGTTCCCCTCAACGTCCTCCTTGATCCCTTCCCCCCAACACCCTCCACTCTTCCCTCAAGGATTTGCTTTTCTGCTCTCTATAACGCTGTGTTATGTGTATATAATTTCACCAGTCTTTCCCTTCTCTGATCCTATCCTCTTCTCCCCTTTCCCTCTGGTTCCTTTGATCCCACCTCTGTCTCTATTCCGTTCCTCAGTTCACATTGTTCATTGGATTCCTCAAATGGGTGAGGTCATATGATATTTTTCTTTCTCTGCCTGGCTTATTTCACTTAACATAATAGTTTCCAGGTCCATCCATGTTGTTGCAAAAGATAAGATTTCCTTCTTTTTCAGAGTCCCATAGTATTCCATTGTGTATATGTACCACTGCTTTTTAATCTACTCGTCCACTGATGGACACTTGGGCTGTTTCCAGATCTTTGCTATTGTGAACAATACTGCTGTAAACATAGGGGTGCATTTCTTCTTTTGAATCAGTGATGTGGTGTTCTTGGGGTATATTCCTAAGAGTGGGATGGCTGGGTCAAAAGGCAGTTCCATTTTTAGAGAAATCTCCATACTATTTTCTACAGCAGCTGCACCAGTCTGCATTCCCACCAGCAGTGAAGGAGGGTTCCTTTTTCTCCACTTTTCTCCATTCTCGCCAGCACTTATTATGTGTTGTTTTGTCAATGAGCGCCATTCTGACTGGTGTGAGTTATCTCATTGTGGTTTTAACTTGCATTTCTCTAATGACTAGTGATATTGAACATTTTTTCATCTGCCTATTGGCCATCTGTATGTCCTTTTTGGAGAAACATCCATTCATTTCTTTTGCCCATTTTTTGATTGGATTGTTTATCTTCCTGGTGTTGTGTTTTACAAGTTCTTTATAAATTTTGGTTATTAACCCCTTATCAGATGTACTGTCGAATATGTTCTCCCATTGTGTGGTTTGTCTTTTTAATTTGTTCATATTGTCTTTAGCTGTGCAAAAGCTTTTTAGTTTGATATAGTCCCATTTGTTCATCCTGCCCTTTATTTTACTTGCCCGTGGATATAAATAAGCAAATATATTGCTGCGAGAGATGTCGGAGAGCTTACTGCCTATGTTTTCCTCTAGAATGCTTATGGTTTCCCAACTTACATTTAAGTCTTTTATGCATTTTGAGAGTATTTTTGTGAATGGTGTAAGTTGGTGGTCTCGTTTAATTTTTTGCAGGTAGCTGTCCAATTTTCCCAGCACCATTTGTTAAAGAGACTGTCTTTACTTATTGTATGCTATTACCACCCTTGTCAAATATCAATTGTTCATAAATGTGTTGGTTTATTTCTGGGTTCTCTGTTCTGTTCTGTTGATCTATATGCCTGTTCTTATGCCAGTACCATGCTGTTTTGAGTACAATGGCCTTGTAGTATAACTTGATATCAGGAACTGTGATACCACCCACTTTATTCTTCTTTTTCAAGATTGCTGTGGTTATTTGTGTTCTTTTTTGGTTCCATATAAATTTTTGGAATATGTGTTCTATATCTTTGAAGTATATCATTTGTATTTTAATAGGAATTGCATTGAATTTATAGATTGCTTTGGGTAATGTAGACATTTTAATGATGTCTATTCTTCCTATCCATGAACACAGTATATGCTTCCACTTGTTTGTATCTTCCTTGATTTCTTTTATCAATGTTTATAATTTTCTGAGTACACGTCTTTTAACTCCTTGGTTAAATTTACTCCTATGCATTTTATTTATTTTGTTGCAATAGTGAAGGGGATTATTTCCTTAATTTCTCTTTCAGATAGTTCATTGTTGGTATATAAAAATGTCTTTGACTTTTGAATATTAATTTTATAACCTGCCACCTTGCTGAATTCATTTATCAAGTCCAGTAGTTTTTTGACTGAGACTTTAGGGTTTACTATGTACAGTATCATATCATCAGCAAATAATGATAGTTTTCTTCTTTTTTTTCATTTTGGATGCCTTTTATTTCTTCTTCTTGTATGATTGCTGTGGCTAGGTCTTCCAGAACTATGTTGAATAAGAGTAGTGAAAGGGGGCACCCCTGCCTTGTTCCTGATCTTAAGGGTATTGCTTTTAATTTTTGTCCATTGAGTTGGCAGTGGGTTTGTCATAGATGGCTTTTATCATGTTGAGGTATGTTGCCTGTATTCCCACTTAGCTGAGAGTTTTGACCACAAATGGGTGCTGGATTTTATCAAATGCTTTTCCTGCATGTATTGATATTATCATGCAATTTTTATCCTTCCTTTTGTTTTTTGTTTTTTTTTCCTTCATTTTTCTGAAGATGGAAACAGGGAGAGACAGTCAGACAGACTCCTGCATGCGCCCGACTGGGATCCACCCGGCACGCCCACCAGGGGCGACGCTCTGCCCACCAGGGGGCGATGATCTGCCCATCCTGGGCGTCGCCATGTTGCGACCAGAGCCACTCTAGCGCCTGAGGCAGAGGCCACAGAGCCATCCCCAGCGCCCGGGCCATCTTTGCTCCAATGGAGCCTTGGCTGCGGGAGGGGAAGAGAGAGACAGAGAGGAAAGCATGGCGGAGGGGTGGAGAAGCAAATGGGCGCTTCTCCTGTGTGCCCTGGCCGGGAATCGAACCTGGGTCCTCCGCACGCTAGGCCGACGCTCTACCGCTGAGCCAACCGGCCAGGGCTATCCTTCCTTTTGTTTATGTGACAAATCATACTGATTGATTTGCAAATATTGTACCAGCCTTGCTTCTCCAGAGTAAATCTCAGTTGATCATGATGTTTGATTTTTTTCATGTATTGCTGGATCCAGTTTGTTAATATTTTGTTGAGAATTTCAGCATCTAAGTTCATCAGGGATATTGGCCTTTAGTTTTCTTTCTTTGTATTCTCTGCTTGCTTTTGGAATTAGAGTTAAGTTTGCCTCATAAAAAGAGCTTGAAAGCCTTCCCTCTTCTTCAATTTTTTGAAATAGCTTGGTAAGAATAGGATTTAGTTCTTGTTTGAATATTTGGTAGAATTCGCCTGTGAAGCCATCTGGCCCAGGGCTTTTGTTTGTTGGGAGTTTTTTGATAAGTGTTTCGATCTCATTTGTTGTAATCAGTCTGTTTAGGTTTTCTGATTCTTCCAGATAGATTTTTGAAAGATTATATCTTTCAAGGAATTTGTTAATTTCACCAAGGTTGTCTAATTTTTGGCATATATTTCTTCATAGTATTTTCTTACAATCCTTTGTATTTCTGCTGTGTCAGTTGTTACTTCTCCATTCTCATTTCTAATTTTATTTACTTGAGTCATCTCTCTTTTTCTTAGTGAGTCTGGTTAAAGTTTCATCAATCTTTTTACCTTTTCAAAGAACCAGCTCTTGGTTATATTGATCCTCTGTATTTTTCTTTTAGCCTCTATGTCATTTATTTTTGCTCTGATCTTTATTATTTTTTTCTTTCTACTTCCTCTTGACTTAATTGCTGTTCTTTTTCTAGTTATTTTAGATGCAGGGTGAATTGCTTATTTGAGCTTTTTCTAGCTTCTTAAGGAAAGCCTGTAATGCTATGAGCTTCCCTCTCAGAACTGCTTTTGCTGTGTCCCATAAATTTTGAGTTGTTGTATGTTCATTTTCATTTGTTTCAAGAAAATTTTTTATTTCTTCCTTGATCTCATTGTTAATGCATTCGTTATTTAATAACATGCTGTTTAGTTTCCAAGTGTTTGAGTGTTCTTAAGTTTTTCTATTGTAGTTGATTTCTAGTTTCATGCCATTGTGATCTGAGAATATGCTTAATATGATTTCACTCTTCTTAAATTTATTGAGACTCATCTTTTGTTCTAATGTGTTGTCTATCCTAGAGAATGTACCATGAGCACTTGGAAAGAATGTATATTCTGCTGCTTTAGGGTGAAAGGTTCTGAAGAAATCTATTAAAACCAGTTGAATTAGTGTGTCTTTTAAGTCTGCTGTTTCTTTGTTAATTTTCTTGAGGATCTATCCAGTGCTGTTAGTAGGGTATTGAAATTTTCTACTATTATAATATTGCTGTTGATCTCACCCTTTATGTTCATCAAAATCTGCTTTATATATCTAGGTGCTCCAATATTAGGTGCATAGATATTTATAATGGTTATATCTTCCTGTTGGATTGCTCTTTTTATCATTATGTAGTGACTTTCTTTATCCCTTATGATATCCTTTGTTTTAAAGTCTATTTTGTCAGATATAAGTATTGCTACCCTAGCTTTTTTAAAATTTTCATTTGCGTGAAAAATTTTTTTCTATCCCTTTACTTTCAGTCTATGTGCATCTTTTATTTTGAGGTGGGTCTCTTTTAGACAGCATATGTACAGGTCCTGTTTTCTTATTCATGCTGCTACCCTATGTCTTTTGATTGGGGCATTTAATCCATTGACATTTAAGGTTATTATTGATATGTAGTTGTTTATTGCCATTTTATTCTTTGATTCTACATTCCTTTTTTACTAGATTCCCTCTACCCCTTTTTTTGTTTACAACCCTTAACATTTGTTGAAGCATTGGTTTCGTTGTAATGAATTGTCTGGGAAGCTTTTTATTTCTTATTCAATTTTAAATGATAGCTTTGCTGGATAAAGAAGTCTTGGTTGTAGGTTCTTGTTCTGCATTACTCTGAATAGTTCTTGCCATTCCCTTTTGGCCTTAAGTGTTTCTGTTGAGAAGTCTGATGTCATCCTTTGGGGGCTCTTTTGTAGGTGATTGACTGTTTTTGTCTTGCAGCTTTTAGTAATTTTTTTTATCTCTTAGCTTTGGTATTTTAATTATGATGTGTTTTGGTGTATGTCTCTTTGGGTTCCATTTTAAGGGGATTCTCTGTGCTTCTTGAACTTGTGTGAATTTTTTCTGCATCAATTTAGGGAATATTTTAGCTATGATTTCTTCAATCAGGTTCCCGATCCCTTGTTCTTTCTCTTTTCCTTCAGGAACCCCTATGATGCGGATGTTGTTTCTCTTCATGTTGTCACAGAGGTCTCTTAGGGTTTCCTCAGACTTTTTGATCCTCTTTTCTTTTTGCTGTACTGCTTCTATGCTCTTGCTTATCTTGTCCTCTATATTGCTGATTCGATCCTCTGCTTTGTCAAGTCTGCTTTTAATTCCTTCTAGTGTAATCTTCATTTCTGATATTGTGTTTGTCATTTCTGTCTGTTTCTTTTTATGATTTCAGTGACCTTTTGATGCCAGCTATCTTTTTTTTTTAGGTCCCCATTTTTTCCATCTATTGTTGCTCTAAGATCCTTGAGCATCCTAACAATCATTATTCTAAACTCTGCATCTGGTATCCTATTTTCATTTCATTCAGTTATTTTTCTGGGGATTTCTCTTGTTGATTCATTTGAATTGCACTTCTCTTTCTTCCCTTTTTATCTCTGTATAGACTAGATACCACTCTAACTATTGTTGTTAGGTCCTGAGCTGAGGCTCTTTGTATCTGGCTGCTGGATGTACCAGCCCTGGACCTCCCTGGCCAGAACCTGACACAGACCAGTGGGGTCACTGCTTTTGACTGGCCCTTAGCAACCTTCTCTGAGCTACAAGCAATCCAGAATTTGTGGCTGCCTCTGCTGGGTCCTGATGCCATTGTAACTATCAGCTGCACTCCTAGGCTCACTTTTATCTACTCTTGGCCAGTATTTGTGGGCTCTGTATTACTGATATGAGGTCTTTCCGCTGGTCCCCTTCTGCTTCCGCCTCCTCAGGCTCTTGGGCACCAGCGTGGGCTTGTGGGCCACAGCTTGGTCTGCTCTGCAGGCACAGGGTACTCCTTGTCTCACTGGGCTGCACTCCCCGGGGGTGTGTGGGATGCCTCTTCCGGCTCTACCCCTCTCCTTTGCAGTGTGGGCCACCGGGTTCTGCCCTTTGTAAGCGTGTGGGTTGTCTCTTTGGGCTCTGCCCCTCGCCATCTCCACGTGGGCTGCCTGGCTCCACCACCTGCGAGTGTGCGGTTCCCTTCACTGGGCTCTACCTCCTGTGGGTGTGTGGATGCCTCATCCTGCTGGGGCCACCTTGTGCTGGCATAGAGGAGCCTTGCCCCACAGGGTTTCGCCCTTGTGGGTATGCAGGAGGCCTCTCCGGTCTCCACCCTCTGCTGCCCCATGGGCTGCCTCCCTGGGCTCTGCCCCCAATGGCTGCATGGGCCAAGCACCACAGCCAGGCCCTCCCACCCTTTGGAGGGTACTCATCAGGTTGAGGGGGCCATGTAACCCAGACGTCAGTACTCAAATCCTGTGTCCCTGATGTGTCCCCTGCTTCTAAGTGTCTCTCTGTACTGACTGGAGCAGGAGAGCCTCTGTTTGGTGGGGTAATTGCTTCCCTTTGCTTGCTTGGTTCTCCTAGGAAGAATAGTCACTTTAAGTTTGGGGAGTGACCCCGTACAGGGGTCAGGGTGGCTGTCCCCCACAGTCTTTCCCTGTGCCCCCGAGACTACACTCTCCTCTCACAACTCCAGTCCTTTCAGCACTCCTCGCTCCTGGAGTCCCAAGTAAGTGGCTGTGAATGAGGTTTTCTGCATGATTCCTTTAAGATGGTGCCTGGGTCTGAGAGTTCTGTCTCCGTCTCGCAATCAGTAACCTGGCTCTTCTTTCAACTAACTACTGTCCACGCCTCCTCTAGTTTCTGGGGCTCTAGGCTGGGCCTCCGGTCCTAGGGCTGAGGGTCCACAGCTCTTCCAGAACACACACCGTTATGAGAGACCCTCCAGGCCGCTGCTCACTCCTGGGAGTGGGGCAGCCCTTTCTGCATCTCCTCCTTTCCTACCAGCTCAGTGTGGTTCCTTCGGTGATGTTTGGTTGTAGATTCCTCTTAGGTTAGTCCAGAGTTGGTTTTTCAAGATGATTGTTCCTAAGTTAAGTTATAATCCACTTTGGTTCTGGGAGGTGAGAGTTGTAACTTCCGCCTACTCCATCGTCATTTTTTCCGTCCTCCCAAATACTGTCTGATTATAAAACTTTCCTGTTTATATTTTTAAACAGGGAGAATTGGTGTTGACCAATGTTTAGAGTGTCTTGGAAATTACAGTTATCAGTGTGAATTAATTAACTGCCTGGGTGAATGGGAGAATGAAGTGACTTATTCTGTGCTAAGGAGAAGCTGAGTAAAAACAGGTTTCCGAAAACTTTGGAATCCTACACAGGTCTGCTCTGTTACTGACCCATAAAATACATCCATTGGCCTATAGAAGCTAGAGAGAAGTGTTATACATCTTCTGTCTTCTTGGTGTGCACTTATGTGAGAGTGTAAACTCATGCATGTGTGCATGCTGGGAGAAAGTACCCCATCCCTTCCTCCAGCAGTTTTTTCTTCCTCTTCAGGTCTTCACAAGCTGGCCTAGTTCCCATGGATGGAATACTGTGTACAAAAGTGGGCTACTGAGCCAAGAGGTTGGGTCATAGTGTTCAGAGTATGCTTCAAGCACCAATCACTGAGTTCACTTTACCTGGTAATCTAATCCCCAGAAGACTTCTCATCTTGGAAGAATATTTGTAGACCCAACTTCTATTCTTTCAACACATTTATTTACTGATGAGGAAACAATTTATTTTCTTATCGGAGAAAAAAATGCAGACCAACCCAATAGCACCAAAGCATCCATAACTACTGCCATTTTGGATTTCAACTCTACAGATTTTAGAGAGTTACTGAACCATATACTTTCTAGTTAAAAGAAATATTAAAGATCACTTATTCCATGTCAGAATAAAAAGAAATATCTTTCATATTGCAACCCATTTTATGCACATGTTTACATAGACACAGAGAGACACACACATAACTGAAATAAAAGTTTAACAAAATAATACTTTGCTTATTGCATGGAGTGTGTACTAATATTTTCTACTCTATTTTATGAAAAACATTATAAGCCACTCAATTGATTTTATAATTAATAATGGGGTGTTTATGTCTGTGACTTGCCAAATTCAACCCTTATCCTCTGCTTGAGTTTCATCTTCTAGTCTGCCTATTCTCCCAATATGACCAGGAACATGATGAGAGTTATTCAACTTACATGTCACTGAACTGGGGTGTTGTGATGACTCTTGCAAGGAGGACACAGAGTAAGTTAGGAAGAGTGCTAGGGGAACAAAGAAATTGAGTATGCCCCAGAGGGCAAAAATAAGCTTGGTAGGAGGTAATGAAGCCTCAGGCAGGGCTAGGAAGAAGGCTTTAAGCTTCCTTAGAGATCTTAATGCTGTCAGTTTTTTGCATATCTTTAGCTCCAATTCCCTCACCCTGCAAGGCAGGAGGACCCTCTGAGGGAAACTAATTCTGCTGCCTGAATGTTATGGCCAAACAGTGGTGTGCACTCAGCCCTGTGGTCACATTCTTTCTGATTTATTAATAATAATAAAAATAGAAATAACAATGATAACAAAAATAACAATAACCAGCATGATTTGTGGGTATTTTATGCTAGTATGACATGTATGTTATCTTATTTAATTTTTGCATGAATTCTGTGACATAAGCAGTATTTCCTCCATTCTAAAAACAAAGAAATAAAAACTTGCAAAGATTAAATGACTGCTCAATGCCATACCACTAGTAAGAGGCACAGCTAGGATTTGAACTTCAGTCTGCATGGTCCAACATGTCTACTCAAACACAATACATTTATGTCTCATGGACTTGGCCAACTGACCTTAAGAGGTGGGGGAACATTTTCCTAGAAGTTGTGTCCTGCCTCTCATTTCAGAGTTTCCTGTGTTTTCTGAGTACTGCCTCTGAAACTGATTTATATATCCTGTTATTCCAGGGACGTGCAGAGAAACCAGACTAAAGATAGTAACCTTTCTTTCAAAGAATACTTTTTGAAGATAATGGGGAAAGAATAAAATTCTCTAAATTGAAGGCACTGATATTTTTGCTGGGGTGCCACTAGCAAAGATCAGTTATAAGCCTGTGTTCATAAGGGGCAAATTCATGCACTATATGTATGTTTGTGCTTCTAGTTTCAGGATATATTATTTTAAAAAATCTTTAGTAAATCAAAGTGTAAACAAAGTCTAGCTTTTATATTAGAAAATGCAAAATGGGAAATAAAAACATAATTGTGAAAAGCAGACATATTAACTGAGTATCATATTATAATCACTGTGATTCAGACCAGGCATTTTACTTAAATGAGAACAAAACCTCAGGAATGTAAGTGTAAGTTTAGATTCAGTTCTTTACTTTGCTAATTATGCTTCCCAGTGTTAGAATGAGGCTCGTCATCTGTGTGGGTGGTGTTTTATGTGATTTTATTAATATGAGAAAAATAGGCTATAAAGTGTTATATTTCTATTTAATACACTGATATTTTAAGCCTGAAGTTAGTAATTATAAAATTAAAACCTAGTGCATTAGTTATAAAAATAATATACAAACTTAATTACATATATCTTCTAGATGGCAGTTAATTCTGTTCCATACTATTCATTATTAGAGAAACAAAATACTTGACAAAGAGGTAAATTTGAGAAAGATAGTAGAGTACAGACCTTTGGAGCTGGGATGGAGCATCTTAAAGGTCACATAGTTGTTTTTGATGAACGGGGAATCTGAGGCTCGGAGGGCTCCCACAGTGAGGGAGGCAGTGGGAAGCCCCGGCCAGAAAACCCAGCATCTCCTTTGGGGACTTGTTATTCAATCAAACAATCACCTCGGGCAGACTCTGGACCATTAAGCAAAAAGGGACCTCTGTAACTGCAATCAAGAGACCAAAAAGCAAAATCACAAGTCCTTCCTGATGGAATCACACACAAAATATTTTCTTCAGTATTTCGGTTTACATGGCCTGGGGCTCTACATAAATTTAATGTATCTAGGGAACCAGGAGGGATTTCCTATGCAACATATCACAGCAATGCCTGTTAGCCCTGTGAATTAATGGTAAAAAGATCGCTGACCCCAGGACGGCCGGGCAATAAGCACCATTAAGCACCCAACTCTGTCGTTAAGCACTCTAGCCTGGGGTAACAATAAGGTTCTCTCCCTGTTGATGACCTTTCCACAAGTAAACAGAATCTCTGACAGGGAGCCTCAGCACATGGTTTTCTGGACAGTGAGCCACGCTTTTGGAAATAAAGTGACATGCAAAAAGCCTCAGGGAAAAACAGCACTTAAAACATAAAAACACAGCAATTCTATTGAGCAGTCCACCCTATTTTCATACCAGAGCTGGAACCATAGTGTTAATGGCCTACAACATGCTCATGGGGTTATGATGAATGAATACTGAATACAAGTACTTCTGAAAGAAATTAAAGATGAAAACACCAAACTAATATTTGTTCTCCCAAGAAATGCAAACCTTAATTCTTGAATGACTTTTATTCTCTTTTTCATAAACACCCTCAAATACTAGTTACCCTTTATTTGAATGGCTTGCACTATGTTCCAGACATTATGCCAGGGACAAATCTTAAGTGATTTTTGTGGTCACCCAGTGAGATTATCCCCATTTTAGAGATGAGGCTTGGAGAGGTTGAATAATTTGCTGCAATGTTCTAGAGTTGGATATATACCCAGATTTGTTATAAAACAAAATCATCCCTTTAGCTATTACACAAATGAAAAACAGCATTATAGCTGTGATTATTACCTGTTAGAAAGAGTCAGTTTTAGAGCTGCGTTAGCAAGTGTTTTTACTGTCATTAGACCACCAGCCTAGTCAGTAGCAAAGGACTTGATGGGCCCTTGAACCTCATAGAAATTCCAGACCTCTTTCTCAGTAGAAAACTATTGAGAATCAGCCAGCAACCTTTATTTAGCCCATTAGGATGAGTGTACTGTTATTTTATAATAAAATGTTTATATGCCTTTTTATATCAGAAATGTGCTTAATTATTTGATGGTTTTCTGACTGTTGGATGACATAGTGATTCTCCAGTTGGTTAAGACTGATTATCTTCGGTTTATAGCACTAGAGCTTAATTAATTTGCACATTTCATACTGAGTTTTGAGAAGAAAATTCTTAAAAGTTAATGGTCTAGTTTTATGTTTAGTAGATATATCTTTAGTACAACTCTGGGCAACAACATTTTATGTTACACAGCTCAGTGCAATAACGGTGGTCAAGGAGACGGTGTCGATGGCTCTCACCAAGGTTTACATTCTGGCTCCATGCTTTTTCTTTTTTTATGCTGGGCTTGATCTTCCTGCACAAAAGGAACTCTGGGGCATGAGCAAAGGCAGAAGTGGGAGGTAAAGATACTGGCAAAGTCAGAGATTAGAATCTGACCAAGGGTATTGGCGTTGGTGTTTTAGTCCCGAGTTCACATTCCTGCTCTGCCTCTTTTTAAAACGATTTAACCTTGAACAACTTGAACTGTTCATGCCACAGTTTGCCCATTTGTAAAATGGGGATCGCAATACCTACTTTATAATGTTCTTGCAAAGACTGAATGTGCTCAGCCTGGTCCAAAGCAAGAGCTCAGTGAATGGTAGCTACTATTGGGAGGTGTTTACATAAGAGTTGGAAACAATCTTCTGAAAGAGCCTGGACAAGAGCCTACAGTAGTTCTTCAGCTGCTCCCCTGCCGCACTCTTCACGGGGCTCATCGCTTGGATTATACTTACCCGGGTCACAAGGAAATACGGTACAGGTTATAAATCCTATAATTCAGGCCCAGGTCTTCTCATTTTTCACAGCAGCTTGTATTATTTTGGGCACACTGCGTGGTAAACAAGTATTGATTTTATTTAACTACAATGTGCAAGGCAGAGCTTCTCTTTCCTGGCCCTGAGTTGGGGATAATACTAAAGAGGTGAATCTGCATGGTAGAGAATATGGGACAAATGAAAAGAGAAAAAGAAACAAGACTTCTCAAGAGCAAACATGAGGAATAATATTTTCTTATAAACTTAACACTATTATACAAAGAAGAAAAGTAAATGCAGTAAATATTGTACTAAGTCGCATTAATTTGGAACTTGTGAAAATTTAATGTGAGTTGAGTTATACTGTACTTTGGTAACATTTAGCTTCTTCAAGAGAATCAAGCATTTACAGCCATTTTTGAAACAATTGTTTTGATGTTAAAGCTAGACTAATGGCTCCTTATTTTAATATATTTCTCTTTACTTAGCAACATTCAACTAAGCTAATTTGAGGTAGTGGATACAGGATGTTGGAAATGTCTAAAGCTATATTTCTTTAAAATAAAAAAAATTATGTTCACATAGCCTGAGGTTACTGTAAAAATGTATAGAACCTAAATATATTTTTAAACACTAATGGGTAAAACAAAGCTACAGATATCTATAAGGTAAATCAATTGATTGGGGGGAGACTGGTAGATTTTTAAGGTTTTGTAAAGATTACTTCAGGTGACAAACTTTATCAGAAATATATATTTTTTATGATTAACAGTAGTGATAGGTTTGTAGATAAACTATAATTCAGTTGTTTAGTCATACTTTAGTAAAACCTCTTGATATGTATGATTGTATTCTTGAGAATGGATTTCCTTATTATGAGATAGTAAGCACTTCCTGCTTTAAATCAAATTGTAACTATCTTGAAATTATCTATTAGAATAATTTGGCTTCTTCTAGTGGAAGGGAAAGGAATTAAATACACAGAAATAGAGAACAACTAGAGCAAAAAGGAAAAGAAGAACCTTATGGTCCTGTGTGTGTGTGTGTGTGTGTGGGGGGGGGGGTGTGTGTGGGTGTGTGGGTGTGGGAGAAACCTCATAATTTCCCAACTTCTAAATTCTTTAAGTTGAGCTAATAATCAAATGTAACAAAGACAGAATAACAGGAGAAAATAGCCAAAGTTTATTTTGCATATATTTGGGGGTGCAGTAAGAGTGAGACCCAGAGTCAGATTGGGCAGATAAAGCTTATGTGACGCTCTGGAGCGAAGGAGAAGAGGAGATAAGGGTTGTGGTTTGAGCTTTCATAGGTCTAGAAGGCAATTCACATGGAACTGAAAAAGCAAATGTTTGGTAAATAAATGTTTGTTGGGCCATCTTTAATACTGAGACACAGAAAGGGCGTGTAACAGTGGGCTTTGCTAGTTTCCTCCCTATCACACACTAGTTCATATTAAACTCTAGTTGTCTGTGATGATGGTGTCCTTCTTGGAGCGTCCTCTGTAAAGTCCTTTAGGCTGTGAGGGGGAAAGTCAAAGGTTTTTCCCCTGAGTCTTATGTTTTTTTAAAAATAACCAGCTTAAAATTGTTATCCCAAAAGGCATATTTTGAGGTGGCAAATTTTGCTTCCCTATCAGTCCCCTGGTATATTTTTGAAGTCTAAGAAAATGGCATTCTAGATTTGAATGTGGTTTTGACTGAGCTCAAAGATTTCACTGTGCTTAACACGTACTCCTTCGTTTCGGTTCTGCTGATTCCCTTGCACACTCACGGCTGAAGGTTTTTGGAAAGAAATCATAGGAATTTCCAGAAAAGATGACTTCACCATGGGTGCAGGGAAGCTGAGAGAGACTTGTTGGATGGGAAGGTAAGTTCTTGGCATGAATCCCTGTAGCTATCCTCAATATTTTGTAAACAGGGCTAGTCTTGGAGCAGAAGGGAAGCAATGAACAAAGGTAGACCGGGCTGGGAGACTGTGTTTGATACCTGTGCAGGGCAGCCTAGAACAAATCACTTCACTTCTGAAGGCCTCAAGTTCGTTTTGATACTGTGTGGCCGTTGAAGGTAACTGATATCCGAGCCTCCCTCTCAACGCTACAGTTCTGGGCCAGGAGGCCATTAGTGAGCCCTCTCTCCTGTGTGAGATCAGAGCTCAGGTCCTGCATGTCGCTGCTGGGCTGGCCCTCTGGCTGTTTACCCTGTGTCTGAGAGGATATATGTATAGGTAGGGAGGTTGCATAACAATGGACAAAATTGTAGATTATATTTTGCCCCTCTTAAGTGCATTGAGGCAATTTTCTTTTATCTTTTTGCATAATTGTATCAGCTAAAAAAGATACTTCTTTATTATTAATAATAAAAAATAATAAAAACAGTCAACATTTCTTGAGTGGTTTATATAAGCCAGGTCAAATGTTATGGATTTTATGTACTCTGTCTTATTTAGTTCTCATAATAACCCTTTAAAGGAGATGCTAACATTGTTTTTATTTTTAAATATAGATAAAATTGAAAGCCTAGAGACAGAGGGTAATCTGTCTCTAAAGTCCCTGGACCAGTAACGGTAGAAATTCAGTTCAAACTACAGGGCAGGGCAAAAGGAGTTTTACAGTTGTAAATATGCAAAACACAGAGTTTATATTGTATTATTTTTCCATACAAACAACTGTAAACCTACTTTTGCCCCATCCTGTATTTGCAGAGCTTGGTTTAGTAACCACTTTTTCTTCTTCTTTTTCTTTTTTTAAATTTTTTATTTTTCTGAAGTGAGAAGCGGGGAGGCAGAGAGACAGACTCCCTCATGCAACCGACCGGTATCCACCTGGCATGCCCACCAGGAGGCGATGCTCTGCCCATCTGGGGCGTTGCTCTGTTGCAACTGGAGCTATTGTAGTGCCTGAGGTGGAGGCTATGGAGCCATCCTCAGTGCCCAGGCCAACTTTGCTCCAGTGGGGCCTTGGCTGCAGGAGGGGAAGAGAGAGACAGAGAGGAAGGAGAGGAGGAGGGGTGGAGAAGCAGATGGGCACTTCTCCTGTGTGCCCTGGCTGGGAATCGAACCCAGGACTTCCATGTGCCAGGCCGACACTCTACCACTGTACCCACTTCTTTATGCTGTCTTTTAAAGTCTCATAGTCCAACAGGATGCAAGTTACATAAATATACATACAACCACCTGAGGCAATTTCATTCCTGGGCAAATGGGAAGATTATTATGTGTACAAAAAAGAAAATGCATTTGTTAAGTGAAAAAAAGAGAACAATGGAAAATTATCTCTCTGTTCCAGTGGGTCCTTTAAAAAAATGCTGCATCTGCCTAGACAAATGGAAATATTTTATTTAGTTCATTGGATGGCAGGTTTATGGATGATAACATTTTTCTCTCTTTGTGTAAGAGTTAATAAACAACATTAAAAAAAAACACAACTCAAGGAAATGGATTTCTTGATCAATGTATTCCCTGTAGGAATTTGGTTTCCTGCAAGCCATGTTCTTGCTGAGGAGGTGCAGTTACCTATAACCCTGACCGTGGTGCTTTATGTCAGCCATGAGCTAATTCCCATTTCTCAACAACCCCGTGTGCCCTGCTTTGTATGCGGAAGAAAAGGGAGTGCAGTGTTTGGATTACCCTGCCTGGGTTACCCCTTGTGTAAGCAGTATGGATATTCCTGACTGTCCTTTTGATTCTTATTGAAGCTGCTTGCCACAGGCATCTCTCAGTAGATTGCTTTGTGATTTACGCAGGTCTAAAGGAGACCAAGGATTATTCATCTTCAAACCAGGAGGGAGATGAAAGACGCTTGTGAGTAAAATTTCCTGTGGAGTCAGATGAGAGCATCAAAGGGAAAAAATGTCATTGTTTCATAAAATACTAGGAAACGTGAGTCAGTTTCCAACGTCGCAGATATTTTCCTGTGAAGAGCTCAAGTTTTTGAAAAAATCTCCGTGAAGGGATAAAAACTGAAGCAGTGAATTAGTGTGATTCAAAAGCTGCAACCAAGAAACCGCCTTTTCCAGAGGTTAAAATGGAAATAAAGGATAAAGTGGTGAAAATCTTAAGCTGACTTCAGCCATTTGAAATTCTTTTTCCCATGGTTAAATCTGATCTTCTTACCTTGGTTACATATTTGAGTACTAGTTTACTTTCAGAGGGGAAAAAATATTACTTAAAACGAATGCCTCTGCACAATGGGTAACACATCAACCTGGAACGCTGAAGCCCCCAGTTCAAAGCCCCAGGCTCGCCTGGTCAAGACACATAAGAGAAGCAACTGCTATGAATTGATGCTTCCCCCTCATAACCCTCTCTACCTGACTCTCTCTCCTTTCTCTAAAATCAACAAATAAAATCTTTAAAAGAATTTAAAAATTAAAAAAAAAGTGCCTCTGTAGCCTAAATATCCTGTGTCCTCTCCTATTTTCCATGTGCCATTGACAGCTTCTGTAAAAATGGTGCCCTCCAATGTCCCTCACCTCTGCTCCCTGCACCGCTCTGTGTTCCGCGTGTTGTGAGAGTCCTTTTCCTTTCAAATGCGTTCCACAGGTTCAGAAGATACATAAAACACGATGATACCTGGAGAAAAAAAAATTGTTGCGATCAGGCCCTTTGTCACTCTGCATAGGAATATAAGATTCTCACCAGACAGAAAAGATATTATGGGTTTTTCTCTGGCTACTGTACTTGCCATAAGTGAAACAATGATGTATGAAGTTGAACTGACTGCCAAAAATAGATCAGGAAGAAAAATTTCTCCCATGACAATTGGCCGTGATCCTAGGGATTTTCCCTTTACTTTGAAACCTTGGGTAGAAATATTTATTTTCTCTCTCTCTCTCTCTTTCCTGCCTCCCTCCTCCCTCCCTCTCACCTTTCTTTCTTTCTTTCTTTCTTTCTTTCTTTCTTTCTTTCTTTCTTTCTTTCTTTCTTTCTTTCTTTCTTTCTTTCTTTCTTTCTTTCTTTCTTTCTTTTTCTTTCTTTCCTTCCTTCCTTCCTCCCTCCCTCCCTCCCTCCCTCCCTCCCTCCTTTCTTTCTTTCTTTCTTTCTTTCTTTCTTTCTTTCTTTCTTTCTTTCTTTCTCTCTTTCTCTTTCTCTCTTTCTTTCTTTCTTTCTTTCTTTCTTTCTTTCTTTCTTTCTTTCTTTCTTTCTTTCTTTCTTCCCTCCCTCCCTCCCTCTTTCCTTCCTTCCTTCCTTCCTTCCTTCCTTCCTTCCTTCCTTCCTTCCTTCCTTCCTTCTTCCTTTCTTTCTTTCTTTCTTTCTTTCTTTCTTTCTTTCTTTCTTTCTTTCTTTCTTTCTTTCTTTCTTTCTCTCTTTCTTTCTCTCTTTCTTCCCTCCTTCCCTCTTTCCCTCACTCCCTCCCTCCCAACCTCCCTTCTTCCCTCCCTCCTTTCCTTCCTTCCTTCCTTCCTTCCTTCCTTCCTTCCTTCCTTCCCTCTATTCATAAACACACTATGACTTTTGCCTTGAAATCCTCAGTAAGCTATATAGCAGAACTGAAGGCAGTCTGAATAACTAGTCAGTGAAACCATATTTTTCTCACTTCTAGTTCTCAGACCTTCATTCCTGACTAGAAGTACCTGGAAGCCCTGGGTGGATGTCATTATTCAAGAAATATGATTAAATAACTGGAAAGAGAAAGGAATCTCTCCAAATGAATGTGCTTCAGCAAGAAATATGATCAGGACACAACCAGAGGATCACAGCTAAACTCAGAACATCAAGAAAATACCACTACTGCCACAAGCCAAACCTCAAAAAAAAAAATCTAAACCCTTGAGAACATCAATTTTTGACAGCTAAACTGTGCACTCTCCACCCTGCCGTTCACAACACTATGTGGAGGGTGTAGACCTGACACCATCTGGAATTCTCTGAACGATAGTAGAACTGTAGAAGTTTGGGGACAGTCTGGTATATCGGCTCTGGCAACCAAAAGAATTGGACTAGAATCTTAATTTTGACATTCAGAGCATGTTAACCTTGGGCAAGTTTACCCAGCTTTGTTTGACGTCTCAGATTCCTCATCTGTAAACCCTCTTCCCCTGCTCTGAAGCCCCTGAGGAGTTACACTCTGCCCTCTCTCATTGGCTCTCTTCTCCTGCTGGTACCTTTCTTTGCGTTTAGGCCTTTTCCTCCCACTTAAGACTGTGGGGAACTGTGACTTGTGTTTCTCAAAAAGTCGACCATGGGACTTGTTTAGACCCCAGAGGGAAAGCAGGAGGTGAGGGCTAGAAGACAGTGGTTTTCAGTAGTTTTAAATTGGGTCCCAACTGCGTCACACTGACTAAAAATGGCGATAGAATGGGAAAGGCTGTGTTTGTGCTATTAGCCCACTATATCAATCCCAGGTGTGCCTGGAGAAAAGGTGAAGAAAGTAGAAGGTTTGGAGAAAATGGGAAGCTACAATGTACAGATAAAAAGAAGGAAGCAAGGGAATTAGGAAAGGGATGAGGGAAGTTTCCCCTTCATTGCGTAGGCCCAAAATGCAGAATATATATATTTTCTCTTAGATTCTGGCTTAATGGAAAATGTAAAAATATGCATCACAAATGTGAGAACCTCCTAGATACATGATTGAAAGAGTGATTTGAAATGACTAGTGGGTATGTAAAATTTCTTTGTAATTAATGAAACAAAGCTTCAAGTCCTCAGATTATACAATGCCATTGATTTCACAGATTTGGGCTCTCAGAACTCTCTTCCTAGTATATACCCGAAGTTCTTAATTTTAAGCCATGAACTATTTTCTGGGAGGAAATGACAACTGCGTTTACTGTGGAACCCCCAGATGGGAGCAGCCCTTGTTCGGGCACTCCCTGCAAGGTCGCCTACCGATGCCTGACACCTGGGCCTTCCGCACCCGTCAAGTGGGTCCAACTGGCCCAGTGACATCCTCCAAGTAACAGCTGAAAGGTTCTGTCAATGTGGGACTCTGTGAAACCGCTGCTGCTGCTGCTCAGGAGGGAGTGATAGAAATTGGGTTTACTCTGCTGCCTGGAACAACGAAAAGACAGATCAAATAGGTGAAAAACAGCTTTTGCAACTTCAGAATGCCGTGGTCCCTGAGAGATGGGAAACAGACGAGGTTAGTGAGCCCTTGGGCTGCCCCACCTTCCTTCCCGGAGCTCCAGGCCATGAGAAGGGAGAGGAAGCCAGGCAGACCCCGCGGTCACCTTGAGTGGAGAAATGGAACTGAGAGTATGGGGAGGCCGTGGTAACTAGAAGTTTTAAGATGCGTCACTGAGCCCTGGCCGGTTGGCTCAGTGGTAGAGCGTCGGCCTGGCGTGCAGAGGTCCCGGGTTCGATTCCCAGCCAGGGCACACAAGAGAAGCGCCCATCTGCTTCTCCACCCCTCCCCCTTTCCTTCCCCTCTGTGTCTCTCTTCCCCTCCCGCAGCCAAGGCTCCATTGGAGCAAAGATGGCCCGGGCGCTGGGGATGGCTCCTTGGCCTCTGCCCCAGGCGCTAGAGTGGCTCTGGTCGCGGCAGAGCATCGCCCCCTGGTGGGCAGAGCACTGCCCCCTGGTGGGCGTGCCGGTGGATCCTGGTCGGGCGCATGCGGGAGTCTGTCTGACTGTCTCTCCCCGTTTCCGGCTTCAGAAAGATACAAAAAAAACCCACAAAAAACAAACAAACAAAAAAAAGATGCGTCACTGGAAAATAGAGCGCTAGACAGAGGGAAGGCTCCAGAGCTCTCCTGGGGGCCCCTTGAGATTTCGGCTCAGTACTGATGCTTGTGAGAGAGCCATCTTCAGGCTGGGAGAAACCACCTGAAGGAGCAAACAACAGCACTCCAAACAACTCGCAAGGTTCACACGGGGCTGGCAGTTGTCCCTCTTACAGCAGCCAGACGGGAAAGCGGAGCATTCGTGCTCCAGACAGAATACTCAGAGGGAGTCGCTTCAGTGCGGGGTAAACGGGCCCAAGAGTAAATGCACAGGAAGTTGCAATATGTACGTAAATGTAAAGACTTGTGTTTTTCTTATTATATATGTGTCCTTAAAAGGTGATTGCAGTAACTATGTATTGTTTGGTTCATAACATGTAGAAGTAAAATGCTTGACAAAATAATATGAAGGCTGGGAAAAAAGAATCGGAGGTGAAGTGTTGCCAGGCCCTTCTGTTAGAGACGGAGGGTGGTCTCTGTCCCAGGCACATGTGGTCTATGCTCCATGTAACTCTTAAATGAGGGTGCAAACAAGGGAGAAGCCACCACAGGACAATGACATTTGAACTGGATTTTAAAAGGTCATTATTAAGGAAGAGGGGTCTTCAAGGTGAGGGACAGCAGGAAAAAATGAATGGAAAAGGTTGGTACATAAGAGGCCCGTGTTGCTCATTGCAAACAGTTTTGTTTAGTTGAAATATGGGAATGCTCAGAGAGTAGAGGCCATGAGGCTAGCAAGGCCAGAAACAGCGGGGCAGCCGAGTGGCCTCCTCGGCGTGTCTTCTCCTGCCAGCAGGCAGTGCTGTTGAGGGTCTCTGAGGAGGGAGGAGACATGCCTCAGGACCTGTGTTCCTTGACCAACCACGTGTAAAACAAAGCGGAGTGGAGAGAGACCAAAAGAAGTTATGAGGCTGACTGACTTGGACTTCTCTTCAATGACGAGTTGAAATGAACTATAATAAGCATTTGAACAGGATGGTGGTAGAAGTGGTAAAAGAGGAAGGGGGTGATATCAGTGAAGCAGAAGAGAGAGAAAGGGTAGGTTTGAGTTAAGGGTAGGAAGGAAGAAAGAGGGAAAGATATCTACTACCTTTGATCTAGACTGGGAAGGAGGGTGCCTGGAACAGAAACACAATGCACGCAGGAGGACACCAGGGTGGGACCTCCAGTTCTCGGGGTGGAGTGTCAGGGACGGGTCCGGTGTTGCCGGCTGGCGGACAGCTGAGAGTGCTGACCATGAACCGGCGAAGAAAGGCCGTGGTCAGAAAGAGATGTAGGAATTGCATGTGTCGCCTGAGTGTTGAAGCCGCGGAGTTAGAGATCAGCTGGGGTACAGTGAGAGGGAGCGGTCAGAGAAGAGAACTCGGCAAAGCTTTAACTTAGCAGGCAAGAGGCAAAAAAGCCAGCAGAGGAGGACTGGTTGTTTGGTTGTTTGTTCGTGTAATACCTTGGAGAGATTTTTCTCTGTCTCTCTGGAAGGAAACTTAGTAAGTCCCCAGAGAAGTGATTTCTTTAAGAGGTTGTTTACTTCTCTTAAATGCATGTATGTACGCATTTGCCAAAAAGAGGGTTATTTTGCAGGGCGCAAATGCCAAAAGTGGAAAGATCGTGAGGGACCTTGTGGTCAATATATAGTAAAAAAAAAAATAGCACTGAATGATTTCATAAATGCAGGAAACAACCAAGGATAAAAGAGGCCACTATGATGGCAAAGGGGACATCCTACAAGATGTGCACGTAGGTGGCAGGCAAAGTGAGCCACCTTCACGTGCTCAAATCCAGTTGGAGGACACACATTTCTTTTTGTCATTTCAGAACCCCTCCCCTCCCTCCACCTATTGATTTGTTTTATTTTCAGTCAACTTTAGAGTACTTTTCATTGTTCACATGTAAGTAACATTTCTTGGCACTACTCTGTATCAGAATTTTTTTTTTACCCACACTTTTTATTAAGTCTTGTTTAAACTTCACATCCTCCATAGGTGGAAGGTGTTATCACTCCTTTTTACCAGTAAAGAAACTGAGGTCTAGACACTTCCCGAAAGTAACATGGGCTTGCAGGTGGGAGGGCTGGCTTGGGACACTCATCTCCTGATAACAAATCTTAGGTCCTAACCACAATGCTGCATCATGTTTTATTAGTTACGCTCCATGAGCTTGAAGATCAGTGGTACCACTAAGAGTGCAGACCTTAGTGCCCGTGGGATCCAGGTTGGAAGCTCTATCACATGTCATCTGTGTCCATTACTTGACCTTTTCAGGTTTCATTTTTCTCACCGGTGCAGAATAGGGATGATTCTGTTCTGAGACAAGAGATATCCGTATATAAAGTAGGGACAACAGAAGTGCCTGTTATTTTAATGGAAAAGGACCAACTGGAAGACTTGTTGGTGGTTTTCAGGGAAGGGAGTACTTCTCTAATGTTCTCCTTCCCCTATGCTATCTCCCACTTTCCCTTGTACCAATGTTAGCGAAATGCTGACTGAGTGCATAGTAGGTGTTCTGTACATAATTAAATGCCATTAAGCCTTAATTAGAGGTTGTGGGCTCAGGCAGGATCAGCTGGCCTGGGTGGCCCTGGAGTGTGGGGCGGGGTGGGAGGAGGGAAGGGGCAGGAAGAGTGGCTCTGTTTACGTTTGCAGCACAGGCTGCTGCGGAAGAGGGAAGCACTTTTGTTTCCCTGAGGACAGGCCGTTCATTTTGCTGTAGCAGCTGCTAATGGAAAATACTAAAACCCACTTTCATCAGGCGGTATCTGGAATACTTACAGGTCCATTCAGTGCTCAAAACAGATTGTTATAGAGCGCATTAGTTCGTCATCAGCATCCACTTTAGTCAGGGGATTTTTACTGTTGGAAATTGAATTTATGGGTCATGGTCTGTTATGATTCCTGAGAATCATCAAATCTCTGCAACTTAGAGGAAGCATATCACCAATTATTATAAATGAACACATACAACCTTTCCATTTGTTAAAAATCACAAAGGTAGCAAATTAAACTGTGGAAGAATTGAGAACTTGAGCAGCTGCAAAAATATGACTTCACTAAAATTAAATCTATGTTCCCTCTATTAATTGAAGAATTTGGTCCCAGTTTCATAATAAATCCCATCCTAGAATAAAATGCTAGGAGGTAATGTCAGCACTGTTTTTTAAATCACAGAATCCAATGCATGACATGAAATTCCAGGTGCATTTCTGTTGCTACTGCTCCCACGTAAGTGTGGTTGTGTTAGGATGGCTGTTTCCAAATGCAGAGTGAAGTCAGCTCTGGGATTTTCAGACGGACCCCCACAGTGGCGGTGGCCTGATCTGGTGGGAAGAACCCTGCCCTGGGCGTGGGCTGCTAATTTTGCCTTTGCTAACTGTAGGACCTTGGGTGAATGCCTCACTTCTCTGGCCTCAGTTTCCTCCTTGGCAGCGTGAGCGTTCTCTAAGAGCATTTCCTGTGTTAAAAAAAACCACATATATATAGTCAAATAATTTTTGATAAAGGGGCCAACAACACACAATGGAGAAAAGAAAGCCTCTTCAATAAATGGTGCTGGGAAAACTGGAAAGCCACATGCAAAAGAATGAAACAGTCTGTCCCCCTGTACTAAAATTAACTCAAAATGGATCAAAGATCTAAACATAAGACCTGAAACAATAAAGTACATAGAAGAAGACATAGGTACTAAACTCATGGACCTGGGCTTTAAAGAGCATTTTATGAATTTGACTCCACAGGCAAGAGAAGTGAAAGCAAAAATTAATGAATGGGACGACATCAGACTAAGAAGTTTTTGCTCAGCAAGAGAAACTGATAACAAGATAAACAGACAGCCAACTAATTGGGAAATGATATTTTTAAACACCTGCTCAGATAAGGGCCTAATATCCAAAATATACAAAGAACTCATTAAACTCAACAACAAACAAACAAACAATCCAATAAAAAAATGGGAAGAGGATATGAACAGACACTTCTCCCAGGAAGAAATACAAATGGCCAACAGATATATGAAAAGATGCTCATCTTCATTAGTTATTAGAGAAATGCAAATCAAAACTGCAATGAGATACCACCTCACACCTGTTAGATTAGCTATTATCAACAAGACAGGTAATAGCAAATGTTGGAGAGGTTGTGGAGAAAAAGAACCCTCATTCACTGTTGGTGGGAATGTAAAGTAGTACAACTATTATGGAAGAAAGTATGCTGGTTCCTCAAAAGCTGAAAATAGAACTACTTTATGACCCAGCAATCCCTCTACTGGGTATATACCCCCAAAACTCAGAAACATTGATACGTAAAGACACATGCAGCCCCATGTTCATTGCAGCATTGTTCACAGTGGCCAGGACATGGAAACAACCAAAAAGCCCATCAATAGATGACTGGATAAAGAAGATGTGGCACATATACACTATGGAATACTACTCAGCCATAAGGAATGATGACATCGGATCATTTATAGCAAAATGGTGGGATCTTGATAACATTATACGTAGTGAAATAAGTAAATCAGAAAAAAACAGGAACTGCATTATTCCATATGTAGATGGGACATAAAAGTGAGACCAAGAGACATTGATAAGACTGTGGTGGTTTTGGGGGGAGGGGGGAGAGGGAGAGGGAAGGGGGGAGGGGGAGGGGCACAAAGAGAACTAGATAGAAGGTGACAGAGGACAATCTGACTTTGGTTGATGGGTATGAAACATAATTGAACGACAAAGATAACCTGGACATGTTATCTTTGAATATATGTATCTTGATTTACTGATGTCACCCCATTAAAAAAATAAATAAAATTATATATTAAAAAAAAATTTTTTCTTTTTCTAATTACACAAAAGTTGTGTGTGTGTGTGTGTGTGTGTGTGTGTGTGTGTGTTCATGGTGGAGAAATCCCCAAAATAAAAATAAAAAAGAGAAAGTAAAACTTCTGTGTAATTGGCACAGTTCAGGGAGAAACCTGGGTAACAGTATATTCCTCCAGCTTTTATGATCATGTATGTATATACCTATGCATATTTAAATATACACACAAACATGAGTTTATTTCATACACACACCACTTTGCTGCTATTTCCCACTGAACAGTGGCATAACATCTTTCTCTGTCACATAATTTTTAAAAAAATAATGAAGCCCCATTGTACACATAGGACATCAATTTCTCTAACCACTCTCTATGTATAGGTAATTTGGTATTTTCTGATCTCTTACATTTCTTTTTACCATGTTGTAATGAAATTCTTGCTCTGTAAATGTTTCCAAATTCTTGTCTTAAGGTAAATTGCCTGAAGCAGAATTGCTGGGTCAAAAGGTACCTGTGTTTCTTAGGTGTTCTCTATCTGTAGCTGAACTCACATAAAGTTTCAATGATATGCTGTGGTGTCGCCATAGACAGTGAGTCTCAGTCGGACTCAGGCATTCTGAGCATGAACACTCCCTTATAATGAGGCATGTCTGGGTGTATTTATTCACATACACACTCGTATGTGGGCAGTTTTGCTATTATGTCATTTTATGATCTCTCAGGAAGAATTGTAATATACATTTATATGGCATTTTTCTACTTCCTCACAGGGAATACTGTTACAGAAAAAAAAATTACTATGTATTTCTGAGTTTCTAGAGAATTTCTAACTGATTCTCTAAGACCCTTTCTAGCTTTAGTAGTTTATGAAAGTATTCCATTTTCCTGAACATTTATCATGTACCTACTACGTGCTTAGTTTTAAGACCTTTGGTGTTGAGAAGCACAATGTTTGGGAAAAAGTTACACAACAATGGTGGACATCTTGTCAGAAGCAAGTTGTGTAGCATAGGTAGAAGTATTGCAGGCACTAAGAGAAGTCAGGGTGGCCATAGGTAGGGAGCTAGGAATTTGAGTGAGGTCTCACAAGAGACTGTGCTAGCCAGAACTCTTTGATTCGGACCTGAGAGAAAACCACCTCCAATTAACTTAGCTAATAGTGTTACAGTTAGGAACCCCTCTACTCATCCCCCTGGAAGGCCTGAGATTCTCTCTTCTATTTTCATCTCTCTGTAAGATGGCTTAATTCTCAAACTTCCCTGCGCTGGTCACTAGAATCAAGGCTGCTGGCTGCTTGTGCTTACATTTTTAAGGTCTTAAATTCAGAAGGAGAAGAGCCCTCTTCCAGCTCCAGTTTGAAAAATCCCAAGAAGCACTGTGATTGGCCTGGGTGGAGTGCTGGGCCTGCGTGCGGAGCGGCACTGGGCCGGGGAGAGCTCAGGATGGGCTTGTGTCAAATACCCCCCCCCCCCTGCAGCTGTGAGGTCGGCACTGGTACCACGGGAGGGAAAAGGTCAGTCATATGTGGGATCTAAAACTGCTGAACTCTCTGAAGCAGAGACTAGAATGGTGCTCCTCAGGGACTTGAGGGTGGGGGAAATAGGGAGATACTGGTCAAAGGGTACAAACTTTCAGTTTTAAGAGTAATAAGGTTTAGGGATCTAATGTGCAACATGGTGACGACTGTAGTTAACAATACTGTACTGTGTACTCAAAAGTTGCTAAGAGTAGATTTTAAATGTCCTCAGCATAACCACAACAATGGAAATCTAATAATTATGCAGGGTGGGGATATATTAATTAACTTAATTGTGGTAAACATTTTACAGTATATATGCATGTGTCAAATCATCACAGTACGTCTTCAACTTAGAAAATGTGATGTCAATTATATTTTAATGAAGCTGGGACGAAAGAAGAGGAAAAACAGTGCTGGGCAGAGTGAAACATGCTGAGCACTTCAGATGGGCAGGATTTATAAAGACAAAGAACATTTAACAGGGTGTGCCTGTAGCAGGTGATCAAAATAATGAATCGAAGGAATAAACAATTGAATAAAAGGGCATGAATAGAAGTAGAAAAGAAAGTATCCTCCCCTGACCAGGCAGTGGCACAATGGATAGAGCATCGATTGGGACGCGGAGGACCCAGGTTCGAGACCTTGAGGTCACCAGCTTGAGCATGGACTCATCTTGTTTGAGCAAGGCTCACCAGCTTGAGCCCAAGTTCGCTGGCTCGCAAGGGGTCACTCGGTCTGCTGTAGCCTCCGGGTCAAGGCACATATGAGAAATCAATCAATGAACAACTAAGGAACCGCAACGAAGAATTGATGTTTCTCATTTCTCTCCCTTTCTGTCTGTCTGTCCCTCTCTCTGACTCTCTCTGTCTCTGCTACAAAAAAGTATCCTCTTTGATTACCAGAATTTTACATTAATTATTCATTTCATTTCCATCAAATCTCTCAGATATGTCTGTGTACATTTTGCAGATAAGAAAAGTGAAGAGTTTAAATTAAAACCCTTCTTTAACAACTAACATGATTCTAACATAGTTAATATGCTTTTATATAGCCGTGACCCATACAACTCGGTCTCAGGCAATGTTTTAGTTAAAAATCAACAGAGAACAAAATAAACAAACAACAACACAGGTTTGTATAACAAAAAATAGTATAAGAAAACTTGAATTTCTTTTCTTGGGTTTGTAGAACGCCATGAGA
This sequence comes from Saccopteryx leptura, assembly GCF_036850995.1. NCBI lineage: Eukaryota > Metazoa > Chordata > Mammalia > Chiroptera > Emballonuridae > Saccopteryx > Saccopteryx leptura. The sequence goes on along the minus strand of NC_089510.1, from coordinate 77,606,633 downwards.
GTGAACCCCTGTACTTGTCTGGGATTGTATCCTGCCTGGTCCTGGGCTTGTTCAGCAGCGCTCCCAGTTTAGTCCGTGGGCCTCTGGGCTTTCCTCTCCTTGCCCCCATCCTGACTCTGCTTTCCAGAGTCCAAAGTAGCTGGTCTGGTAGAGTAAGACTTTCCTTGGACTTCGGGGAAAGAAGATAAATTTGCATGTTTTTTTTTTTTTTTTTTTGCCCATAATCAAAATTTTATTGAAAAACTGACACCAAAATAGGAGATCACTGTTGTATACTTATAAAATTAAATGTAATTACATTATCTTGGTTGATTAACTAGAATTTCTGAACTGATAAGGCTTTCTGTGATATAACACAAATTCAGGAAGCTGTGTGGATCATTATTAGTGTTGCTTTCTTCTAAATGAACACCCTTCTGTGAGCCTCGCCTTTCCTCCTGTTGGCTGGCACAACACTGTTGAACAACCTACACAAAGAACCACCTTCTGAGCATGACTGAAAACCGTGGTGATCTTGTAGCAACCTGGGCATTTCACATCCATAAAATAAGAATTTGGACTTTGAACTAGCCGTTTCTTTTTATGTTTTTTCTTTTCCTCTTCCAAGGACGGATGCAGTAAATCTCTAGCCAGAGGCATGTTGACGGTTTCGCAAGCTCAGTCCGTCAAGACTTCCGAGGCGACCAAATTTGCATGTTTTAATGGGTGGGCTGGGGTAAAGCAGTGAAAATCTGTGTGTGTGTGCTGTGGCTGCGACACCCTTTTTAGTGGAGTTGTGATTCTGACACAGATATTTTATAGATCATTTTCTTTTCCTCTCCACCATTCTACCTGCGAGAACTATGGAATAACATGAGCAGAGATGAACTATCCCAAGTCTTACCTTCTTGGTCTCTATCCTAAGACCTATATAATCTCTAGCACCTAGTGAAGTAGCAAACAGCGTATAACGATTGTCTGCTTTTGTCATTGTTCCCATGTTTCACTCAGGTCAACACCACACTGAGTGAACAGCGTGTGCTTTTCCTGGTTGTCCTCCAGTAAATGCCCCCTCATTCCTGAGAGACCCACTGATGCGTTTTCTTCTGTGTGATGCCTTCTCTTAAGTGTCACAAAATTTTGTGCATGTATGTTTGGTGTTGACTTATCACCATGTGTCCTAATTACTGGGTACCCATTCATCCACTCCAAGAATTGGTGCTTCTCTCAGATGGGGACCAACCACATCTTAGTCATCTGTGCATCCCCTCCAGTGTCCAACACAGCTTCTGCCAGTTAGTAGGTGCTCAATAAAATTTTTAAAAAATGAATAAAAAATGAATTTACTCAGATATTCCCATATGTAGTGGAGGGCTGTGCACTAAATGGATGTTCAATAACGCTAACCAATTGATTGATCTAGGAGCAGGAGGGAGATGCCGTAAGTTTTCGAGCAGCGGATGACATGATGTGACTCATGTTTCAAGGGGATGGACGTGGCAGCACGGGCTGTTACTTGAGACTGTCAGGTCTTGGGTAATCACTGGTGTTTTGACATTCTTCTATAGCTTTGGGGAAATAAATACAACTAACTGATAAGGAAGAAACTTTTTTGGGATGTTCTCAGAAGTAACTGGTACTGATTTAGCTAAACAAGGCTTCAGAAAAGATCCTAGCATGTTCCCGAGCTCCTAAGGCCCCAGAAGTGTGAAAGAAGGAATTCTTTTCTCCTTCAGATCTAAGCGTCAGGAGTTCTGAAGTGACTGATCCTCTCTTGATTTCCTTGTGCTCCGTCTCCCTTCTGTGTGATGTGTTTGCTGTGTACGTTTGCTCGACAACTAAGGTGTGATTTACAATAGAAAGAGTCTGCTCTCTCTATATTTACAACTCTGCTAATTTTTCTTACTAGTAAATTGGTTCTTTTACAGTTGGCTCACATTTGACATAATATTTTCAACCATCCCATAAGGACTCAATTTGTTCTTCAGAATTGAAATATTTTCTGATCTACATGAATTGTACTTGGAATTTCCTAAGCTGGATTGCTTTGTGCCTGGGTCATCAGGCGGAAGTCCTGCCAGCCCCTGTCTTGGCACAGTCTGGCGTTCTGCGCCTTCTCGCACGAAACCCTGAGGCAGTTTGTAGATGGTCAAGCAGGGAAAACTAAGCTTAAGTGATGCCAAATTATTGTTTGAGGTCAGACAGCTGTAGAGGAAGCCCAGTCCTTAAAAACACATTTTAGGAGAAACTGGAAAAAAGGAGACCAGTTAGGAAACAGTGAAGTTAGGGTTGTTTAGGGTCATTTAAAACTAAGGAAAAAGGCTGCCTGTCTCCTCCTGAGTGTGTGCTGAGTGACCCAACCACTGAAATCATTTGAGAAACTTCTAGGACTTGAGAATTTTTGTGTGACACACCGAAAGGCAACAGAACTAACTTTCTTTTGGGCACGAATCTGAGTTATAGTTTATTAAAAATTAATGGGCATGCCCTGGCCGGTTGGCTCAGCGGTAGAGCGTCGGCCTAGCGTGCGGAGGACCCGGGTTCGATTCCCGGCCAGGGCACACAGGAGAAGCGCTCATTTGCTTCTCCACCCCTCTGCCACGCCTTCCTCTCTGTCTCTCTCTTCCCCTCCCGCAGCCAAGGCTCCATTGGAGCAAAGATGGCCCGGGCACTGGGGATGGCTCTGTGGCCTCTGCCTCAGGCGCTAGAGTGGCTCTGGTCGCAACATGGCGACGCCCAGGATGGGCAGAGCATCGCCCCCTGGTGGGCAGAGTGTCGCCCCATGGTGGGCGTGCCGGGTGGATCCCGGTCGGGCGCATGCGGGAGTCTGTCTGACTGTCTTTCTCTGTTTCCAGCTTCAGAAAAATGCAAAAAAAAAAAAAAAATTAATGGGCATAATTTACCCAGCATGGAGTTGGCCCTTCTGAGGTATTGTAGCAGGGTATTATTACCTGCAAATGCATAGTTTTCTGCAGGTAGGTTAAAACATTAACTTAAATCATGATCTTATGTCCTAATTTTAAATACCATTTATCTGAGCACTTACGAAGGTGAAAACGTTCAGTTTGGGTAATCCAGCCTTTACTGGGTGTTGTATGTAATGTGTGCGACGGAATAAACCTAAAATGGAGGCCTAGGGCCTGTCCTTCGGGAGCTCACAGATTAGACAGGTTAGGAATCTCCGTGGCTGTGACAGTGACATGAGTATGCCCAAGGAGCTGCAGGAACACAGGAGGTGGGAGTAGCCCATTTTGGAAATCTGGGAGTCGACAATTTAGTTTTGCCTTGAAACGTGTGTTAAGAGCTAGTTGAGTAAAGGGAACTGGAGAGGAGGATGCATGGACAAGAATTGTGAGTTGTAAGCAGATGTTACTTTTATTTTATTTTATTTATTCATTTTTAGAGAGGAGAGAGAGAGGGAGAGAGAGAGACAGAGGAGAGAGAGACAGAGAGAGAAGGGGGGAATAATTACATTATTTTTAATGTAAGTTACCTACCAAATTAGCATCAGCAGAGAGTTTATCGGTCTTGAGGTAAAAGTTTTCATTTATTTCTAACTATATGTTTAAATATATTTATGAAAACTACTCTTCTCATTCCTTAGATCTTCTAGTTGCCTTTACTGTTGCCCTTTCTTAATTTCTTTTCTATTGTCCGTATTTAGATATGCATAATCAATTTTCATTAATAGGAGAATAGGATTACAGTCAGAAAAAAAAGACAACATTGATTAAGATTTCATGCTAAAAATGACTTTTAAGTCAACAGTTTGGGTCACAGATTCATGCAAAAAAATTTTTTATTTTTATTTTTTTATTCAGTAAGAGGAGGGGGAGGCAAAGACAGATTCCTGCATGTGCCCCATCAAGGATCCACCTGGCAAGCCCACTGTGGGGCAATGCTCTACCCATCTTGTCATTGCTCTGTTGCTCAGCAACTGAGCTCTTCTGAGCGCCTGAAGCAGAGGCCATGCAGCCATCCTCAGTGCTCAGTGCCAACTTGCTCCAATTGAGCCATAGTTGCAGGAGGGGGAGAGAGGGAGAGGGAGAGGGAGGGAGGGAAGGTGGGAGAGAGGGAGGGAGGGGGGAGGGAGGGAGGGGGGGGAGAGAGAGAGAGAGAGAGAGAGAGAGAGAGAGAGAGAGAGACATGAGAAGGGTAGGGATGGAGAAGCAGATGAGTTCTTTTCCTGTGTGCCCTTACTGGGAATCGAACCAGGGGCATCTAAACGCTGGGCCAATGCTCTACCACTGAGCAAACTGGCCAGGGCTGATTCATGCAAATCTAACACATGGGAATGATGTGTAGTTGTCTCCAATATGAAAAGTCAACTGGAAAATGATTAAGTGTAGACTTTGCCTTTGGCATTTAGTTAATTGTGTTTTGTAGCTTGCCCACTTCCCAAAAGCTCATTTTCCATTATAAGTTGACCATCACAATTTTAATACCAGCAGCTACAGTTTCAGAGAGCTAATGGATTTTATAGATTCTGACAGATGTGAATGTTAATCAGTTTCAACTCACTGTTGTTTAAACTTTCAATATATAACTCCTCTGAGCCTCAGTTTCCCTATTTATGGAATAGGAGAGAAATACCTACACGCTACTTTGGGATTAGATGAAAGAACATTTAGTAAAGCTAAGTACAGTGCCAGGAACATAATGGGTGCTGCATAAATGACTGTTTTTATGACATTGCTACCCAATGTATCATATTGCTTAGGGGTCACATACATGACCGCCCAGAGGGCCCAACTTCTTAGTCTGAGGTGCAAATTAGTCACCAGAGTGAAAAAGCTCAATCCCTCTACTTGTCTGTAAGAGAAGAAAGTCTAGAAGTGGAATCTACCCTCTCCAATGATTCAATGATCCTGTATATCCAGATATTTTCTGGGTCTGTTAGTTTCTCGAGGACAATCAGTCCCGCTCTGCCCTGTTACAACGTGCTTGCCCTGGTGGTTGTGGATGTTGGCTGACGCTGACACGAATAAGCTGGATGTGAGGTGGTGATGGTGAGCTAGGTTCTTGCATCGGTACATGGCTGCTTGGGCGGCACTGCTCCTAGAGTAGCTATAGCACTCCTTTGGGGAGAGGGACAGCTACCAATTCCTCAGTATTCCTGGCACTTCTCTTATTGAAGAAGAGAGAGGAACCACCAACTAATTTAGCAAACCCAGTTTTCTTCCTCCCTAAATATGCAATAAATTGCTACAACATTCTGTTGAATGAACAAGGGCAAGTGGCCAGACAGTACATTGGCAGGTGCCATGACAGATGTTGGGTCTCCCATTGCCCATGGCATCCCAGGGCAGCATACTGAGATCTAGTGGGCTGGGGAAAAAGTATCTGGGTGGGAAACCAGGTTCCAGGGCTCTGGGGCTTTTCAGCTACGCTGCTAGGAAGCACCAGGCCCATCCCTGGCATGACCGAGGGCTGGTGTTAGATGCAATATAATCTGGGCAGGATCTTGACTCCATCCCTATCCTGCCAGCCCAGTGGCTATGATTAGGGAGAAGTCAGCTCCTCCCTTGGCAGGGTTAGGGGACTGGGGCCCAAGCCTCAAGGTTGTGGTTTGTATGATATGGTGAGCTTAAGACGTGACTCACCACAGTGTTCATAGTTGGGGAAAATTTTGCCTATTTCCTGGTGCTATTGGGAGGCTGGGTCCAAGCCTTGCCCTTGCCTGGGACAGATTGCCTTGAATACTCAGCAGTGGCTGGTTTCTGTGGCTGCATGTGAGTGGCCTCCTCCTCTCTGGGATGCCAGGCTGTAGGGGGTGATGTAGACAAGGTAACCTCTGCCACTCACATGACACTTCAAGTATAGAGGAACTACTGCTTTTAGTTTTATATTAAAACTGAAATTGCTTGGTTCTATTTTATTAGCTATTAAATATAAAACTTGTCTTTCTCCCCTTTAAGCAAAAATGTAAATGGGGGTTGTAGGAGTTTACCTGACATCCCGAGCTTGTCTCCTGGACTTGTTGAAAGACCTGGATATCTGCAATGGTAATTGGTTTGACACAAATTCATAGCACCCTTGGTAAGGATGTAGAAACAAGTCCCTATGGACTTCAAGACAGTCATCCATCCATCCATCCATCCATCCATCCATCCATCCATTCATAAAACCTGCATTTACTCAAGATCTGCTGATTACTTAGAGCAGATTGACAGACAAACACTACTTGAGGAATTAATTGTCTGCTCAGAGAAAGGAAGATGAGCCTGAACCTGTAACCAACGCAATAAATGCTGCAACAGAAGCAATGGCAAAGTTCTCTTGGAACATACAGGTAGGAGCAATTAACTTGGCCCCGAGTAATTGGGGAAGATTTCACAGTGGATACCTAATCACGTTAGGTCTTGAAATGTATGTAAGAGTAAACCAGATGGAGAAGAGGTGGAAGAGCTCTCTGGGCAGGGCACATAACTTGTGCAAAGACTCAGAGGTGGGAGAAGCATGGCTTGCTTAGGCATGGCATAAGCCCATGGGGCTGGCATCTAGGTTTGAAGCTCAGGGGGTGTGAGAAGAAAAATAAGGGAAAAGCCAGTCTGGGACCAGAAATGTGCGAAAATCTATAGGGTGAAGAGAAAATTTAGCAACGGGGAGGCGATGTTCAACAATGTGAGTGAAGTCAGAAGTCTTTTTCTCCAGGACCAGAATTTCCCAAAGTATACCATTAGCTTTGAGATATTCCTGGGCTACGAGAGATTTGCAGACAAACAAGTGTGGGAAACACTGCAAAACACTACAGTGTGTGTGTGTGTGTGTGTGTGTGTGTGTGTATGTGTGTGTGTGTATGTAGTCACAGTATTATAGAAGCTCTGACAAGTCATGTACAAAAAACTTGTTTAACTTAATGCTTATTTCTGACTTGTTTGACCATGTATAATATTGTTTTGAGTTTTTTATTAATATGTCCAGGATTTAGCATTCCCTATTACACCTCAAGTTCCAAAAATATTAAATGAAAAATTCCAGAAAGATACAATTCATGTTTTAGACCACGTGCCATTCAGAGTAGCGTGATGAAATCTTGCTCCATCCCCCGGGATGGGAATCAGCGCTTTGTCCCGCGCCTCCATGCTGTGTACACCACATCTGTTAGTCACTCAGTAACCATCTCAGCTGTTAGAGCCGCTGTCCTGGGGTCACAGTGCTTGTGCTCAGGCAGACCCTACTTTACTAACGGTTTCAAAGCGCAGAGTAGCGATGCTGGCAGTATCAGACATGCCAAAGAGGAGGTTAAAGTGCTTCTTGTAAGTGACTTATTAACAAGCATATGTTAAGTTTGCTAAGATCTGTGGTAAGAATGGGTCCTCTGTCTGTGAAATTGTGAAGAAGGTAAAAAGAATTCATGCTTGTTTTGTTGTCCCATCTCAAAACGCAAAGTTACAGCCACCAGTGTTTGCTAAGCACTTAGTTCAGATGGAAAAGACATTACATTTGTGGGTGGAAGACATACACAGAAAATACATTCCCACTGACAGCCACGTGTTGTGCCAGAAAGCATCGATTCTATACAGAGATTACATCAAAGGATTCCCTGAAATGAGGGACACTGCACCATTTACGCAATTAAGGGGTGGCTATACAGAGTCAAGGACAGCTTTGCCATCGTTTTCATCTTGCCTCATCTCAAGAGGGGAGGTGAGGATGGTACAGTAAGATATTCTGAGAGAGGGGCCACATTCACATACTCTTTACTATAGTGTTCTAATTGTTCTATTTATTATAAATTGTTAATCTCCTAACTACTTTATAAATTAAATTTATAATTTAATGTGCCTAATTTATAAGAGAAACTTTATCACAGGTGTGTGTGTAGGAACAATATGTGTAGGGTTCAGTACTATCAGTGGTGTCAGGCATCCACTGAGGGTCTTGGAACGTCTTCCTGGGAATAAGGGAGGGGTGGCTATTGTACGTTGTCCCAGTAGAACCCGAGCTCTCGGTCGATCAGGAGTCCCTGATTCGACTTCCCCGTGCAGTGGGACACTCCTGCTTATCAGCAGGGCTGGCAGCCTCTTCCAGACTACTCTTGAGGCCGCTATGAGGATGCTACTCATCAGTGCTGACACCAAGTGCCACCGGAGGAAAGACATGACCAACACACAGAGTTAATTGCAAGAATGACACAGGCAGTTTATTACTCACCTTTTGGCGTGCCTGGGTACAGTTTAAGGGGCCCCGTCAGCGTGCTCCTCTCGGTTGTCTTTGGTCAGAGCTCAGAGCGGCGTGGAGACAGTCCACGTTCACGTTGGAGTCTGGGCGACTACTGCAGCAGGGGGCCCCTCAGCTTTAGTACCTTTTCTGGCCAACACCTTCTAACAGGTGTCAATCTGCGGGATTATCACCTCAAACCACCTTTTTGGGAGTTCCTAGCAGGGAATCCCCTTTATGTCAATCTGCTGAAGTGTTTACATCAAAATACTTTTTAAGATGTTCTTATTTACGTTAACTTACAAAGTTATGACACCAAGTCACTTCTTTTCTATGTATAACTTCACATACACACTAACTGGGCCTTGCTTGAAAGTCAGTCTGTTTATCACATCTGTACCCACTATATTAATTCCTATCCAGACAGCATAATTTTATTTAATTTCCTTAATTATTTTTAATATTATATTTTAATTACTTTTATATATCTTTCATATTTTTGTTTTTTATATCTCTATATATTTAATTACTATAACATTATATTACTACAACATACACCCAAAACACTGGTCACAAATGGATATATAGATGGAGAAAATGTCCCTGCTCTCTCAAAACTAACCAGCTTGATGAAGAGAGATAGACCCACATATCAGCAATTCAAGGTGGATTTTAGTGGCTAACACATTGGGGGACTGACAGTGTGTTGTGGGTATGCTGGGGAGGAGAGAGATTCCGCCTGAGAAGTTCTGAGAAGGCTTCCTAGGGAAGGAGAAATCTGATTTGGGCCACCTGTCCGTAGATGTTTCTTTTATGAATCTTGTGGCTTTTGTTTTTCTTAAACGTCAGTTAAATTTCACATATTACGTTGTAAGTCATCTCAAGCATAGTTTATGTCTGAGATTAACGCACAGATATAATCTTTGAAAGTTAATCAACTGACCATCTTTTCTGGTTTTATTTTAATGTCTTCAAAAAACCCATAATCCTGTACTTTAAACCAAAACTATATGTAGTTTATCAAATTAAAATTCATGAAATAAAACATTCTAAGATAGCAATAAAGCACAAGGCAATTTAAAAGCAGCATAACCCATTATGTATTTTTCTAAACAAGTTAAAATGTCAGGTTGCATACCATAAAGAAAAGTTTCTCTATTCTATTTACACATGAATAAAACGACAGCCGAACCCTGTAATGCCAGTGGCCAAGGCCAGGCAGGTCCACGTTGGATTTGGGCAGATGGTAGAAAAGCCATGGAGCCGAAAAGCACTGGGCTATCCCTGTTGAATAGGTTCTCCCAACGGTGGACGAGCACACAGGCAGGGGAAACCGCTTCTTCCACAAACAGCAAAACTGGCTCCTCACTGTGGTGGGCAGGCAATCCACAATTCATATCTGCAAGCCCTCCTGAGCGTAAGCACGCATAGCCTTACCTGGGCTATGCACACATGCCTCTGCCGCGTGCTCACGCACTAATCAAGCAAAGTGCTTGCAGCCAGTACACCAGTGGGCAAGCCTGAAAGCTGTTTTCCCAACATCCCACTCCTTTAGGGTTGCTTGCTTCACATTCTATACAACAGGTATCCTCCGTGATGATCTCTGTGCGAGGAGTGAGGTACCGTACATAAACAGACTACAGCAACAGCACAAGTTACACAATAATTACAAAGGTGCCCTTCAGTATGTCTCCCTGCGCACTCTGCCTGGGGAGTTAACTGGAGGCCCACCTCCAGCTCCCTACCCATGGTAGGTGGGAGGGGCTGTAGAGTCCAGAGCTGTGGCCATAGAAGAAAGTGTCCTTGCAAATGGATGCATCCCTGCAAATGGATGGGAGCAACTTCCCAGTGCAGGAGGACCTCCACAGGTGCCATGTCCCCCTGCCCACAAAGTCTCTCATAGTAGTGTCCACAAGTGGCATGTCCATCCAGCAAGGGGGCCGGTGCCTCACTCTGGTCACAGTCCAAGAGTCCATTACACCACTCAATGATCAGTCCACGATAGACAGCCCAGCTGTCTGTAAATCACCAAGGTAAAGGTCCATTACAGGCAACTAGCCATTCAGCTCTTTATTAATGTGTCTCAGTGCCTTTCCATGGCACTTTGTCCATTGCCAAAACCCCCATCCAAACCCCTCATCAAGCTTACAGGGCTTGGCGGGGTCAAACACATTCAAGGCCTGTGCCACCTTAACAGTTCTCTTAGCTGCTGCTGCTGCAAAAAGTACTTATTATCTCCTAAAGCCAACACTTGCTGCACATTAGAAATGGATTGCCAATTTCATATGGGCTCTCTAGCCCCCTGCCCATCCTTGTTGGATGGGTCCCTTGGCCTTCCCCTTATTCACATTGGGATAACGGGTCTTGGGTGATCCTCCTCTCCCTCAGTGGTCTCCATCATATAATCTTGCAACCATGCCACCCGCACACCAACCACTGTATTGGTAGCTACTGGGACCATTCGTCTCAGTGGAAGGAACCTCTGTTCTGGTTTAAGCTGCTGCCAAAGCTCCAAAAAATCTTTATTAGCCTTGCAATCTAATTTCTCCCCTATCTTCCCTGGCTGCAATCAAATCTACACATCTGTGTTTGGATAACCTTTACAAGCCCATTTCTCTTGTTCTCAAGTCTCAGCTCTTGGCCTGAAGCTGAGACTTGAGCTCTTGAACAAGTCAGGCGGGCAGCATGGCAGCAGCCCTCACAGCTTTATGATTTTGTGCTGCCTCTAACTCCCCCAAATCTGCTACCATCTGTGTAACCGTGTTTATGGGCTGTCCCACATAAGGGCTCAGGATAGCCACCAGTGACTCAAAAAGGGCTGATGGGGCACTGCAGAGAACAAGATCCCTCATCCCGACCGTAAACACTTCCTCATCTGGCTCACAAGACCTCAGGTTGAAAGCAGCATTCATCATACTTACTTCCCAAAGGACCCAGGGAAGGTCACTATAGCACTGCCACCGACTCACTGCCCCGGCAACTCTCCAACATTCTGCCAGACTGTATGAATGGTGGCCAACACCCATTCTAAGAAGGTTTAGTTTTCTGAGTTGTCATGGAAGTTCTGAAGATGCTGCCTCAAGGAGGAGTATATGGTAATGGCAGCCAATTTCACCATCTCTGTTCCAGTGAGCACGATGCCATCCACCGCTATGTCCCACAACCATAACAACCAGGCTGTCAGGGGCTCGGTGGGTTTCTGCCTGAATTATGCCCCCAACTCCATCAGCTCTGCCTGGGTGTAGGCCAGACCACAGAGTGCTCAACTACCTGTGGAGGGGGCTATGTCTGCCCCTGAGAGACTCTTGGCTGCTGGGTTTTTACATTCTGAGTGACCACTGGCTGGCTTTGAGTCTGCAGATAGCAGTTGCAGCTCAAATTTCCTCCTCAGAAGAGGAGCAGTTGGAAACACCTGCTCTTGCTGACTCAGAGCCACTCTGCTGGCATGAATGCAGCTCTGTCTTCCACACCTGCTTTGACCCCTGTGGCTGCGAGCTCTTGGCCTGAAGCTGAGACTTGAGCTCTTGAACCCGCAGTTGTTTCTCTAACACCTGTCACTACCAATGTTCAGCTTCCAGGGCAAACTGCAACTTGTGAACCCATAATTCCTTTTTCAGAGATGGCTTCAGTTCCAGGTGCTATTGGTTCTCAGCCTGCATCTCACACTGCAACCCTTGAAGCTGGTTGGTCTCCCTCTCCGGGGCTTGCTCCAGTTCACACCGTTACTGGTTCCTAGCCTGTAGTGTGACCTGCAGTTTTCAGATCTGCAGCTCTTTCTCCAGTGACCATTCCAGCTCATGCCGTTGTGGCTGCTTGGTCTGCAGCTCATCCTGCAGCTTTCAGCCTTGGGCAGCTTCTCACACAGAGCTCTGTTTCTTCTCACAGGACTGTGGAAAACACTCAGCACACAGCCTCTGAAAGGACAGCCATGCGGAACCACACACTGTAGAACGATGACCATTCCTCTACCCCACCCTTCAAGGGTGTAAGCAGCTCTATGCTGATCTGATCTGAATCCTGCCAACTATGCCAGATATAATGCCGGTGACCAAGGCCAGGCAGGTCTACATTGCATTCGGCAGACGGTAGAAAAACTGCGGAGCCAAAAAGCATTGGGCCATTACTATTTAATAGATTCTCCCAATGGCAGATGAGCATACAAGCGGGGGATAAACTCTTCTCCCACAAACAGACAGCAAAAGTGACCCCTCACAGTGGTGGGCAGGCAATCCACACTCTGCCATCTGCAATCCCTCCTGAGCGCAAGCACTCATAGCCTTACATAGGCTGTGCACACGTGCCTCTGCTGTGTGCTCACACACACTAGCTTGCAGCTGGTACACCAGGAAGCGAGCCTGACAGAGCTGTTTTCCAAAGAAACCCCCACGCCCCCCTTTTTAACCTCAACACAAATGGCAATATACTGTTTTTTCTTTCAGCGGGGAAAAAAATCAGTAATAATAATGAACTTAAATAGAAGAAAAGTGAGAATATTTTAATTATAGAACTTAGCAAAAAAAAAAAATAATTCCAAAGATAAAAGAGCAAAATATATGATCAGAATATTCACAAAAGATACAAACAAACAAACAAACAAACAAACAAAGTGACTACAGGCATGTACAAAATTGAGCGCAATAGAGAAATGGAGGAAAATGACTTTTTTTTTTTGGTGGTTAAAACAGCAAAGAATTAAAAAGGATAAATCTACTGGTAAGAATTTGAAATGGCAATCTCACCTGTGCTAGGACTGCGGAGTGGTCTATCTTTCTAGGAAGTAATCTCTGGTATATATCAAGAACCTCAAAATAGTTACACCAAGCCTGACCTGTGGTGGCGCAGTGGATAAAGTGTCGACCTGGAAATGCGGAGGTCGCCGGTTTGAAACCCTGGGCTTGCCTGGTCAAGGCACATATGGGAGTTGATGCTTCCAGCTCCTCCCCACCTTCTCGTCTCTCTCTCCTCTCTCTCTCCCTCTCTGTCTCTCTCTCTCCCTTTCTCTCTCCTCTCTAAAATGAATAAAAAAATATTTACACCATTTAACCCAGTATTTCTATGTTTAAAAATAAAAACTCTCTTAAGAAAATAATTTGAAATATGGACAAAGATGCATGACTAATCACATTTAATACAGTTATTTATAGTAAAAAATGAAAATATAAATATTCAATAATAGGGGTTTAAGTACATTATAGTATATTCATTTCATGCAATATTCTAGCCATTTTGAAAAACATCTTGAAAACTTAATGATATGGGAGAAATCTGATATAATAAGTGTATAAATTGCACAACTAGAAATATGAAAAAATTTCAATAGAAAAGTCTGAAAGATTTCCCTTATTTTACTGACTCATTGGGTAAAATGCAATAATATTATTAAATACCGCTGTAACCTTAAAAATGGCATAAACTTATAAATATTGGTTATAATATATAAAAATCTCATAACCAGAACAATCTTCCATTTTATAGTAATAAAAACATATATTAGGGTTAAGAAAAAACAGATATGACTTTTCATATTTGTATTTCACTTATTCTTTACTGTGTGCTTAGGTCCAAGCTATCTAAGTCTTAGAGATAGGATTAATATAAACTCTTTAGTATTTTTCAGTTTACTTTCCTGGAAGAGGAGAAAAACTTATAACCAAGCTAGTGCTGGGGATGCATGAGATATCGCAAATGCCCAGCTACACCTTTGCAGTGGGCTCCTTCCTAAATTATTACACCCAGTACATACATTCTTTTCATCCGTCAGTGTTACCTACTTTGTGCTTTGGAAACTGTTTTTGGATGGGATGATGAAGAAATATGAAGAAACAATTATAAGAAATGTGTGGGAGGAAATGTCAAAATGTTATTAGTTCTTATTGAGTTGTGGCATTTGGAAAATACATTGTTTTGTATCTTCTAAATTGTCTACATGGAGTACTCGTGTTGGTTATGATAAGAGTGATAATAAGCATGAGCACTGGGCCTGCCAGGTGGGACCCGGAGCGTCTTCACTTCATCCCTCAGAGACGAGCCTCAGAGGCAGGTGATGGTCGTGGGCTCGACAGTGCTTGCTAAGAACTTTGTCTTGGGGAGGCAATGGCTGCTTCAGTTTACCTAAGCTGTCTGCCAGCTGGGTTCTTGAAGAAACCCTCAGGGCGTGGCAGTGGTTGAAAGGCAAGGCAAGCAGCCTATGGCAGCCACTATTGAGCCGTCTCATAGTTCTCATTGTGGTCAAGGAGTGGCTGTTCCTGTCTGGCCTTGCATGGGACGGAGTTGTCAGCTGAGTGCTCAGAATGCCTCACGCTGTCCAAGAAGACAACTTTGCAGAGTGTCAGCCTCATGCTGGAGAGTGTTAGCACCTCTGAGTACCAGTTATGCCCCAGAAGAGCTCTGGCTCCCATCAACTGAGGAGCCCTAGCCTAGCTGTAAGCAGGCTGTACTACCCAGGGAGGTCATGACCGTCTGGAGCCAGGACAGGATTACAGGCCAACTAGAGGCAGCATTGACCTCTGCAATCTGCAGTCTAATTGTGATGCCTCTCTAAATGGTGTCAGCAAAGTTGCTTGATAGGATTGGTTTTATTCAATCTACCAAATTTGTCCAGGCAGTTATAATAATAGTGACAGTCACTCTGCAGGTGTGCTGGGCTTTTCACCTATAGTATTTCATTTAATCAAATCTTAGTTTATTTTTTTTCCCCAGTTAAATAAATCTAGCCTCATCCTAAACAATAATGGGTATAGAAGCATGGGTTTAATGAGCAGGTTGTGTTTTCTAAATGCATATATTAAAAAAAGTCAACATAATTTTGAAAAGGTTTGGTCTCTGTTTCTTTAAAAATACTTCCAACACCAGAGGACATGTACTGCAATTTTTTTTTTGCCTCTAAAATAGTTTTTATTGTTGTCATTCTATGATCCTCTGATGGATTTGCATTCATTCATTGAGCAAACATAGATTAAATACCTACTATAAGTTGTGTACTATCTTAAGCATTTGACGTGCATTAATTTATCCGTGCCAGTTTACCAGACTGGAGCTAGCGGGCAGCCCAGAGGCATGAAACGGAAGAAAGCTAGGTGTCCCACAAGGAGAGGGACCCAACGCTGCCCTTGTTAATTCCAGCTTCCTGCCGGCCGAGCTGCCCAGGCAGAGCCAGGACACTCTGGAAACCCAAATATCTATCTGCCCTATCTGAACCGTCCTTAAGGGACCCTCAGTGTTTGGTAAAGAAAATCAAGTGATCGTCCCCAATTCTGTCCCTAAATCAAGACAAAGCAGAAGTGGGACCTCGGAGCCTTGGGCTCCCGGGAAGCACTGCATTTACGAGGCCCCGGCTCCTATTGACGCAGCGACTTGCCAAGACCCGCCCCGCCCATCGCAGTGAAGGAGCCAAGTGCAGACAGTGCACTGTCATCCCTGGCAAAGGACCTTGGCAGGGATGTGCTCCATTTTCAACACACTTGTGTCCTTTTTCATTTTTTTTTTAAATTAATTGAACTTATTGATATGACATTGGTTTGCAAAACCATACAGGTTTCAAGTGTATAGCTCAACAAAACACCAAAAGTACACCCTCTGCCCCAAGCAAAGTCCCTCCCTGTCCCTATTGCCCCTCTGCCCACCTCCACCTGCCCCACCCCTCCCTCTGGCTGTCACCACACCGCTGTCTGTGTCTATGGCGTGGGAACCGCACTTAGGGAAACTGCTTCTTTAGGCTGGACCCAAAGTGCTGAAAGGTGGTTTATGTTTCTGCCTTTGTCAGAATCCGGCACTAATTGCCTCTTTTTGATATTTCTATCCCTAGGCAAATGGTTGATCAAAGGAGCCATACCCCCCCCTCTGGTCTTCCAGTGAGCGGTCCGGCATGCACTGCGCCCGGGCACGTGCCACAGTACATCAGCTCCCCAGGCTTGGGTCAAGCGTGTTGGGCCTTTAGAGACAATCACAGTGGGTTTGGCTCTTTCATGAGTGGTTCACAAAATTATTTTGTAATATAATTTGAAGTTGCAGTGTTGGGGAGGAGATGGCAACCTCCTAGGACCACACTCATTTGCTTTACAGTACGAGACCTGGCCAGACTGTTCGAAGCTGTCAGTCATGCACTCGGCCAGAAGGTCGTAAAATGTTTATCTGGTAGAAGGTCTCTCAGGGAAAAATTAATATCACGTCACCTCTGCGCTATAAGTGAATGCCACTTCCACTGTGGTGGTGCTTTGTACCTTCAGTCTGAGAAGAACCCGGGAGGCAGCAAACCTGCTCATACACCAACACTGCGCGAGGAGTCAGTGGGGGCAGCAAACCTGCCTCATACACCAACACTGCGCGAGGAGTCAGTGGGGGCAGCAAACCTGCCTCATACACCAACACTGCGCGAGGAGTCAGTGGAGGCAGCAAACCTGCCTCATACACCAACACTGCGCGAGGAGTCAGTGGGTCTTAGTGCTCCTCCAGCTCTGCCCGCTGTGACTGCGAACCTGCTCATACACCAACACTGCGCGAGGAGTCAGGGGGCCTTAGTGCTCCTCCAGCTCTGCCCGCTGTGACTGCAAACCTGCCTCATACACCAACACTGCGCGAGGAGTCAGGGGGGGCAGCAAACCTGCCTCATACACCAACACTGTACGAGGAGTCAGTGGGCCTTAGTGCTCCCTCCAGCTCTGCCCGCTGTGACTGCAAACCTGCCTCATTCACCAACACTGCGTCAGGAGTCAGTGGGCCTTAGTGCTCCTCCCAGCTCTGCCCGCTGTGACTGCAAACCTGCCTCATTCACCAACACTGCGTCAGGAGTCAGTGGGCCTTAGTGCTCCTCCCAGCTCTGCCCGCTGTGACTGCGAGGACATTCCGCCTTGTCTGGGCCTGAGTGTGTGAAAGCACACAAGTAGGCTCTCTCTGCTAACCTAGTTACTATGATACATCCAGGCATAAGATAAGGGGGTGAGAGCAAAGAATTTCACACTTTTCCAGGCCCTAGGATGCTCTGGTTCTGGCAGGGAGGGGTCAGAGGGTTCTGAGCACATTCCACGGACTTGTTTGGTTAGCTGAGTAAATAGAATCTATGGCAGTGTCTTTTGTGTGTGTGTGTCTTTTTTAAGTGAGAGGAGGGGTGATAGCTAGACAGACTCCTGCATGCACCCCAACTGGGATCCACTTGGCAACTCCTGTCTTGGGCTGATGCTCGAATCAACTGAGCTATTTTTATTGCCTGAGGCTGAGGTACTCAGACCAACTGAGCTATATCCTCAGTGCTCTGGGTGGATGTTCAAAGCAATCGAGCCACTGGCTAGGGGAGGGGAAAAGGGTGAGAAGGGAGAGAGGGAGGAGAAGAAAAGCAAAGGTTGCTTATCTTGAGTGCCCTGACCAAGAATTGAACCCAGGACATCTCCATGCCTGGTGGATGCTCTGTCCACTGGCCAGGGCCAGCAGTGTGTTTTGTTTCCTTTAACTTCAGAAACTTCTTTGTGAGATGTGGATGTGTTCCCCACTGAGGCATCAATAGAAGAGAAGAATGAAAGAACGTTGAGAATAGTCCAGTCATTCTCACCATGAGGAAAACTAGAAGAAACCAGTATGCCCAGGAAGGATAATAGCACCATAGATAACCACCTAATATCTTGGCTGTTGGTCCAAAGCAAAAACAAAAAAACCCCTCCAAATGTGCTGAAAAATAGGAAAATTAGACCCAGTTATTGCAAGACTCTATTCTGATGAGATGGCAGTAAGGTGGAGTCATTTGACCTTTATATGTGGTTATCCTATCTGGACAGACTAAACTCGGGTATGATGCTAACCCTAAACTGACCACAAATTAGGCAATAGTGATATTAGTTAATCGTTGCTATACTTTTTCTTGTAATAACTATGTGTAAAACATTTTAATAGGAAAATTATTTGTCTCAAATTCTCATTAAAGTGATGTCGGTGGACAGCATCACTTTTATTTTACTGATGTGTAGAGAAGGGTGAGAAGGTTTAGCTGTATCCTCGAAACTGGCTGCTTAATAAATGGTGGAGCCAGAGATTCTGATTTGGGTCTGTTTGGCTCCCAAACTCAAGCTCACGGTTATGTGCTACGCTTCTCTTCACTCAGGATTCTCCATGAAGTATTAAGGTTTAAAACTCCATCTTTTACTGACTTGAATGCTGAGCCTGACACACTATTAAAAGAGATGTAAAAAAAAATGTCACTGTATAAGAAATTTGAAGTTTATTACATCAGTTAACATCCAAATAGGTTTTGGAAATCACTTATCTAATTAGCCATTATGATTATTAGTCTGCTCTTTCTATGGAAACAGCTCTATCCTATTATTCAATATAGACACTCATTTATGTGCTATTTCTGCACAGTCTAGACGTCAGCCTCTGACAGTCTGACAACGGGGCTGTGGGGGGAAATTCCTGTTCTTTTAGTGGAACGTCTACTGGTTACACGGAGTCCTACCTTGTGAATCCTCATCATGGATCTCCTCAGGTTCAGCACTCGTCAATTCAGAGCTGTGGGGCAGTAGTCCTCAAACTTGGCTACACATTGGTATTACTAGGAAGTGACTGTTCACTCATAGAACCTCAGCATCTCTGGGGGTGAGACCCAGGTAGCAGGGTTCCTAAAATCCCCAGCTATCTCCAAAGGACATGTACATTTGAATTCCTCCAGTATAAATAGTTGAAAATATTTCCAAGTAAAAACTCACAAAATCGTCTTTTAGCAGGCATGCCAGAACATGAAACAGTGATCTCAAACAGGGCTGTACATTAGAGTCACGAGGGGGTGGGGTGGGACTTAAAAATAGACTGATGCCTGGGCCCCATTCTCACCAGATACTTTGTTAAATGGCTGTGGGAGAGGATGGCTTGGATATCAGTATTTTAAAAAATCCCTTTAGGTCACTCTAATATGCAACTAGGTTTCAAACCACTGATTCACACCTACTCATCTTGGGAGGAGGCCTGAGGCCCAAGTTTATTACGTTTATGCTGCATTAATTTCCAGTAAGGCCTGACACTTTTCACCAGACATCTTTCTGATTCTGACATTAAGAGCTGAATAGTAAAAAATTCAATCTAAATAAGATTTTCCAGTAGCATAGGTTTGAGCATATTGCTAGCCTATGATATTGAACACCTGTGCTAGCAACTCTTGGAGAATCAGCATGGGGGTATTTGTGAAGGCAGGAGGTCTAGTTTAGTCAATCTATATATATGGCCTTGTGTCCTACAATTTGAAGCCTTACTTCCCTCATAGAAATGAAGGATTGAAAACAGCAACAAACCAATGGTCATATCCCATTATATTAGAACATTGAAAATACTCAAGCTGCGTAATATAAAACAATGATGCTTGTATGAACGATTCAATAGTAAGTAGCTATCTGTGATTTGAATTTCTTCCCATTATTTTGGCCCAATGGTAATGCTTTCTACTTTTATCGTGTGTAGCTTGCTGGTTTGTATTCCCGTTCTCTCTTCAGACCGTAATAGTGCTGAGTCCAAGGTGGCCCCTTCATCACGATGAGAAAGAGTTTTTCTAATGACTCAGATTTCTAAATTAAACCTAAAATGTTTTCTGCAAAGATGCCAGGCACCCATTATGCATCACCGTTGCTGTACAATAATATAATTCAGCTAGAAATTATCTTTGCAAAGAGCAATCAATTTTTTGCTACTACTTTTTGCTTTCTTGACAATCTGATCAGTGGGCTGTGGAAAAGTGATTTTACTTGATTACTTACGCTGTTGATAATCATTGTGGTTTTTGGCAGAGCTAAGGCATTATTTCACAGACCTGCATTGCAATGGGGAATGGGTGTAACTTTAAAATACAGCCAAAGTTCCTGTGGCTTTAGCTGACACTAAGGAATGTACAAACTCAAGCACAATTCTTATGAGACTTTTACCATGGTTTGCCATGGACCAGTCTACATATGGGGACAGGGTAATCACGTGTGGGGCCATGGAGGTCCTAGGTTCTCCTGCAGCTCAAGGAGTGCCCTACCGTGGAGGCCTTCACAAACCACCTGTGTGTCCCACCTAATGCCCAGGACACATATCCTTCCACTTGGAACTTTGGGTTTGAAAGGAAGCATTTAAAAGTATATGTCTGTTTCACTGTGCTATCTTCCAAAGGTAGAGAGATTTACTGCTCTAGGCCCAATGTTTTATTTGGATCCAAATATTTATAAATAAATAAAAGGAGCACAGACCAGTGATATGGCAGACAGCTTTTCGGAAGTGACAGTGAAAGAATCAAGGACAGATGAAAGCAGAAAAAGCTATATTAAATGATTACTTTTCACTCTTTTAGCAAACTCATATCCTTGACTTTTTAAAGACACTTTAAAGCATTTCAAACAAAGCAGCTACACCATGTTGAATGCTCCTGGAAAAAAATTACTCTGATTAGTTCAAAACTACCTCAGCAGGCAACCCCTGCCCCCCCTCCAAAATCTCTATCAACAAGGGTGTCAGTTATAAAGAGGAACACCTGTCTTGTTAGAACCTAAACTGATACTTCTTAATCCCTTTCACATAAGTCATGAACAGCTGCCAGATATGTGAACAAGTTTTGGATACTTGAAGACGGTGACTTTGAACCAATGACTTAGAGGTCCTCTGTTCCTATTATCACTTCCCTGAGCCAGCCATCATGGCAGACTATACCGTCATTCTAGAAAACAGCATCAGCCAGTTTTGTTTGAGATCACCAACATGTGTTCAGAAACTTATCAGTATTTTTCTAATTCAAGGAGCACTTGCTTCTGGTTGCTTTTGGTCTTGATGTTCCCATCCTATTTGGTGACACCACTGCTCACCCAGTCACTAAAATCAGAAATTGTGATTATTTTTTGGTTAGTAAATCTGATGGTCGACCTCTTCTCTTCCCTTAGAACCCTTCAGCTTGTTCAATCTTATCATCTGACTTCAAGCTCCCATCATTATTACATCATCGAAAAGCTAAGAAGCCTTTTAGCTCATCCCACACGTTTACAGTGTGTCCGTAAAGTCATGGTGCACTTCTGACCGGTCACAGGAAAGCAACAAAAGATGAAAGAAATGTGAAATCTGCACCAAATAAAAGGAAAATCCTCCCAGTTTCTGTAGGATGATGTGGCAGCATGTGCGCATGCGCAGATGATGATGTAACACCGTGTATACAGCGAAGCAGCCCACGGCAGTGCCAGTCGAGATGTGGATGGTACAGAGGAAAGTTCAGTGTGTTCTGTGGCTCGCTAAATTCAAATCCATGACCAAAGTGCAACGTAAATATTGGCGCATTTATAACGAAGTGCCACCACATAGGAATAACATTACTCGGTGGGATAAGCAGTTGAAGGAAACTGGCAGTTTGGTGGAGAAACCCCGTTCTGGTAGGCCATCTGTCAGTGACGAGTCTGTAGAGGCTATACGGCATAGCTGTCTAAGGAACCCTAAAAATCTGTGCGTGAGCCCACATCGAACTACACTGAATAGGTATGAAACTGGGAGCGTTTTCCTTTTATTTGGTGCAGATTTCACATTTCTATTGTCTTTTGTTGCTTTCCTGTGACTGGTCAAAAGTGCACCATGACTTTACGGATACACTGTATATTCTTCACTTTGCTGCCAAATATTCATTAAACCCTAGATCAAATAATCTCATTGTGATGTCTAAGTCCTTCCTTGGCTCATCTATTGTGTTCCCATTCCTGATGCTAGCCCCCCCCCCCCCCCCCCCAGCCCTCTCGCACTGCTCCAGCTGGCCCTGACTCCCGGGCCCCTGCCCCTGAGCCCCCCCAGCCCTCTCACACTGCTGCAGCTGGCCCTGACTCCCGGGCCCCTGCCCCTGAGCCCCCCCAGCCCTCTCACACTGCTCCAGCTGGCCCTGACTCCCGGGCCCCTGCCCCTGAGCCCACTCAGCCCTCTCACACTGCTCCAGCTGGCCCTGACTCCCGGGCCCCTGCCCCTGAGCCCCCCCAGCCCTCTCACACTGCTGCAGCTGGCCCTGACTCCCGGGCTCCTGCCCCTGAGCCCGCTCAGCCCCCTCTCACACTGCTCCAGCTGGCCCTGACTCCTGGGCTCCTGCCCCTGAGCCCACTCAGCCCCCTCACACTGCTCCAGCTGGCCCTGACTCCTGGGCTCCTGCCCCTGAGCCCACTCAGCCCCCTCACACTGCTCCAGCTGGCCCTGACTCCCGGGCTCCTGCCCCTGAGCCCGCTCAGCCCCCTCTCACACTACTCCAGCTGGCCCTGACTCCTGGGCTCCTGCCCCTGAGCCCACTCAGCCCCCTCACACTGCTCCAGCTGGCCCTGACTCCTGGGCTCCTGCCCCTGAGCCCACTCAGCCCCCTCACACTGCTCCAGCTGGCCCTGACTCCCGGGCTCCTGCCCCTGAGCCCACTCAGCCCCCTCACACTGCTGCAGCTGGCCCTGACTCCCGGGCCCCTGCCCCTGAGCCCGCTCAGCCCTCTCACACTGCTCCAGCTGGCCCTGACTCCCGGGCTCCTGCCCCTGAGCCTGCTCAGCCCTCGCACACTGCTCCAGCTGGCCCTGACTCCCGGGCCCCTGCCCCTGAGCCCGCTCAGCCCTCGCACACTGCTGCAGCTGGCCCTGACTCCCGGGCTCCTGCCCCTGAGCCCGCTCAGCCCCCTCACACTGCTGCAGCTGGCCCTGACTCCCGGGCCCCTGCCCCTGAGCCCGCTCAGCCCTCGCACACTGCTGCAGCTGGCCCTGACTCCCGGGCCCCTGCCTCTGAGCCCGCTCAGCCCCAGCTCTGCTGGGCTGCTTTCCCCCCAGTAGAGTATGTAAGATCCTTCCCTGTGTACAGGCCTGTAATTGCCTTCCTCTTTTTCTTCCCTTACCATAGCTCTCTCCCCTTGCAAGGCCCGTATGAAATGTTCAGAAGTCTTTTCTGCCTGAAGAAAGATGGAATACTCCTCCCTTTGTCCCTTGAACACTTTATGTGTCTGTGGTCACTCTCCTCTTCAGGTCCATTCATTCCACAAACAGTTGTGTACCTTTTTGGTTTTAACATGAGTTCCCTGGGGCCCAGACATCTTATTCACCCTTATCTTCCCATATTTATCACTGTATCCGTCCCTACCAGGTGCTCACTCATTGTCATATTGAATTGGAATTATGGACATCACCTTTCTGCATGGTGGTTCGCAGAAAGCACTGCAGATTAGATGATGGAAATTCCTGCTCAGTTCCCTCTCAAGTCTGTCGTTGTGATTTGCATGTGTTTATGTGTTGCCCCTTGAGTTCCTTGTGAACTTAAAAATTGGGGGACTAAGACTAAAGGTGGACAACTACTTCTCTCCTGGTCTGTCTGCTCAGGTTGGCCTTTTCCTCGACTCCCAGACCTCTGATCTGTCCCTCCTGCTGTCCTCACCTTCGCTGCTGTGTCTGTGCCAGCAAAGCCACTCCAGAGGCAGGCTGACTCCGCCCTCCTGCTGCACGCCCTCCCGCACCTTCCTCTTTGGGACTTCGGAATCTCTTTTTCATTCTTCAGCATTTTATTACATACAGTTTTCTACTGTTTGCTAATTATTTGAATTGGTAACTTTTTTTTCCTTCTTTTGCTCAATACAACTAAGAACTACTTTAGTTATAGCAGAATGTTTCCCATGGTGTTTGTCCTGGGGGCCCTAGCTCTGCCATACCAGATATCTCAGTTTTAGAAACTGCCTAAATCTCAAATATAAAGTGGGGAAAATAAGTGCCTATCTTATGGACTATAGAAGGAAAAACATACTGGAAATGCTTCGTGCTTGCAAATGTAAGTCTCAGTATGTGAATTAAGAACAGTTTTAATCAGAGCCTGTTGAAATGAATTGATTTTACATAGTAATGACTCAAATCCTACATAAGTAATGACTGATACTTTGAGATCTGTATTGTATTGCTGGGTAACTGTGATGACCCATTTGTAAAAAGTAATCTCCAGCATGGTTCTTATACCCATTCTCCTATCATGAATGCGGAACAGCCAATGTCGGCCATGAAGTTGTGGTTGGTTCAGCGATGTCTTGTGGCCTGAGTGAACCACAAGAGCTTATGAACTGTCCTAAAACACACAAAATGTGATTCGTTAGATATTAACTAATAAACTCAGTGTATTTTTGGTGCCATCATACTCAGACTACAAGGTCATTGAAATAAATCTGAGGCATTTCTCCAGAAAGATATCTGCTCATTCCTCTGCCAAGTGAAAAACAAAACAAAACACAACTCTGCCCTTTAACTCAATAACCTCAGAAATATTTGTTTTAAAACCATTCCATTTGGCTTTCTTTATTTCTTGTATCTTATCCAGAAACTCTTAATTAACATGGCAACAGTCCACAGGTTGAGTTTAGTAAAAACAGTATAGTTCTTCTATATCTTTCATAGACTCTGCTCATTGGGCTCGAAGCCCGACTCATTTGGACACAGCTGTACTCTGAACTTACAGTGCGAGTTAACATTTCCACTTCTAGGCATTCATTTGGCTTATTAGTTCCAGAAAGTTTTCTGCTTCCTGATTAAATATTTCACTGAGTTGTACCCACAGATCCATAACTTAGCTCAGTGGCTGATTTTCTTTTTTAAGACTTTGATTTAAAAAGCCAATGACCAAAGTTTTATCTTTTTACAATTGGATATAAAGCCTGCCCTCTACATGATTTCAATATAGATTAAGTTTTGTCTTTGACCCTAAATTTCCCCTTGTTGGGCTCTTTCTATATCTAGACAGCTAAATCTGTAGGTTTTATCTGGTGTCTCAGTCTTAGCCTGGGTAGATGTACCCTAATTTTTATTAAGACAATAGCTCATCATGTGTTGGCTAGTCACATCTGAAGCTTGCATGACTTAATATTTTAAGACCCCAAAGAATAAAATTATAATGGCAGGATGACCTGGGCAAATCAGATTTTATTAGAGTTACAATATTTTGGGCAACAGGCCTTGATCCTTTTTAAATTTTTTATTCATTTTAGAGAGAATATGTATATATATGTGTGTGTGTGTGTGTGTGTGTGTGTGTGTGTGTGTGTGTGTGTATATATATATATATATATATATATATATAGAGAGAGAGAGAGAGAGAGAAGAGAGAAGGAAGAAGGAAGCATCAACTCCCATATGTGCCTTGACTGGGCAAGCCTGGGGTTTTGAACTGGAGACCTCAGCGTTCTAGGTCGACGCTCTATCAACTGCACCACCATAGGTCAGGCATCAGGTCTTGATCCTTATTTACCAAATCAAATTGGTCTTGTTGGATCTATATTTACTATAGGCATCTGTTGGGATGTTCTCCATGATGAATGACCCAAGAGTCAACTAGTTTTTCTTTGATACAGCGTTCTGAGGAAGACACACGTAGTATAGGAGGAATAAGCCTGCCCATAGGAAAAGTGATAAAGCCGGCCACTCACTGGATCGTCGTATGGGGAGCTGAGAGCCAGAATAGCACAGGAGCCCAACATTGGTGACTCACTCTGCTGGCAAAATAGCCAGCATGACATCGCTGCATGGAATGAATATAATTTTTTTTTCACAGATACAGAAACTGGTAGTCTTGCTCTGATGACCCATGCCTCTCACCTCTCCTTCCTGTATCTCAGCTTATCTCTTAGATTCATATGGGACAGATGATTTCCAAGTTTTTCTCCTTACTTTGATTCTTACTGAATATTGGGAGAGTTTCTGCCCAGTTCACCAGGGATATTTTGGATGTGAGGAGAAGGTTGCTTCTGCTGGACACCAAGGATGGGGCAGCGAGAGTGGCAGAACTCTCTGAGCTGCATGCTGGGCTGCTCAGTGGACATCTCACTGAAACCAAACAGACCTGCTCAAGACCAGGGATCTCAGTGAACAAGGGTTGGTCTTGCAAGCTCATTGCTATGACACACAGCTATTCAGATCACTGGCTCCTCAGCTCGTGTTTCTACTTGCTCCTCTACCTTTTGTCCTCTGATTCTCAGGCACGCCCAGCCAATGACTGGGTCAACAGGTAAGCTCTGGGAATCTGGCAGACCTTTCTCAGGGATGAAAGGGCAGCCCAGTCTGTGGCTGGTGTGCTGACTGGTGTGTTCTCTAGAATGGTCCCACACAGAAAATACTCTCTACATAGACGCTCTCTAGTATTTCATGCTAACCATTGGGTGTGTGCCCTATGGAATATTGGTAAGATGAGGAAAATGGAAGGTATGACATTTTACTACATGTCATAACATCTTTGAGGGATGAGAAAAATGTACATTTAGCTTGTACCTATTTGGAATGATTCCAGAAGTTATGTGGAATAACTACTACCTCATAGAGACTGTTAGAGAGCCTGGCCAGAGTTACGCTCCTGTATTTTTAGAGGACTTGTGAAGTAGAGTGTTTTCTTCACCAGAATCAGAGCCACTTAGGAGGTACTTTGTTATTTCTTCTTAAGTGTTTAATAGCATTGCTCAGTAGAACTTTTTGTAAAAATGGAAATGTTATATAATTAGCTACCAGTCTCGTGTGGCTATTGAGTGCCTGAAATGTGGCTAGTGTGACTGGGAACTGGATTTTAGTTTATTTAATTTCAACGGATTTTGATAGCCAGTAGTGGCTCTTGGCTGCCATGCTGGACAGCAAGGTCTGGAATACAACTGCGTGGCGTATTGGAAGCAGACTCAATCACTGATGTTGAGTTGAGCTGAACATTTCCATTCTTCAGGAGACTTGCCAAATTATAGTTTTGCCCTGCATTTTTCAAGTGTCTAGCACAAGCTATTCTGTATAATTCTAAATCTCCTATTCATATGATACTTCAACTAAAAACTTGTGTTACCTCTGGACCTACACAGTCATTATTACTAGAGCCATGTTTCAGGGACCCCACGACTTAGGGGGGGAAACAGTTCTGTTGCTTCCATAAATATAACTTCCAGATCCTTCCTGCCTTCCACAGTGTTTTCTAGATCATTCCCAGTAAGTGTAGGAAACTGGATATTTCATGAATATTTCCACTTTATGTTTACTGACAGCGAGGAAACAGCAGTACTTGCCATTGAAAGATATCCGAGTGCTCGCTTCGGCAGCACATATACTAAAATTGGAACGATACAGAGAAGATTAGCATGGCCCCTGCGCAAGGATGACACGCAAATTCATGAAGCGTTCCATATTTTTTAAAACACGGAAAGGCAATATAGGGAGATCAGAAAACAACTCAATGAACACAAAGAATATGTTACCAAGGAAATTGAAACTATAAAAACAAATCAAACAGAAATGAAAAACTCAATTCACGAGCTGAAAAACGAGGTAACAAGCTTAGCTAGCAGAACAACCCAGATTGAAGATAGGATTAGTGAAATAGAAGACAAACAACTTGAGGCACAACAGAGAGAAGAAGAAAGAGACTCAAAAATAATAAAAAACGAGAAAGCCCTACAGGAATTATCTGACTCCATCAGAAAGAATAACATAAGAATAATAGGTATATCAGAGGGAGAAGAGAAAGAAAATGGAATGGAGAATATACTCAAACAAATAATAGACGAGAACTTCCCAAGCCTGTGGAAAGAACTAAAGCCTCAAATTCAAGAAGCAAACAGAACACCGAGTTTTCTTAACCCCAACAAACCCACTCCAAGGCACATCATAATAAAGATGACACAAACCAATGACAAAGAAAAAATTCTCAAGGCAGCCAGGGAAAAGAAGAGTACAACATATAAAGGAAGGCCTATTAGATTATCATCAGATTTCTCAGCAGAAACTCTACAAGCTAGAAGAGAGTGGACCCCAATATTTAAAGCCCTGAAAGAGAGGAACTTTCAGCCAAGAATACTATACCCATCAAAGCTATCCTTCAAGTATGAAGGAGATATAAAAACATTCACAAATACAGAAAAGATGAGAGAATTTATCACGAGAAAGCCCCCACTCCAGGAAATACTAAAGGGGGTTTTCCAACCAGATTCAAAGAACAAAAGAAAACAACACCACAAGTAACAGCTCCACCAAGAACACAATAAAACCAAACTTAAACTGTGACAACAAAGGAAAAAAAAAAGGGGGGGGAGAGAATGGAGATTAACAGTAGCAAAGGACGATGAAGTGCAGAAGTACTTATAAGATAGGGTACTACAATGAATATGGTAGGTACCCTTTTCATTACTTAATGGTAACCACCCTAGAAAAAACCACCACAAAAACACATGACTTAAAAAAGGTAGCAACAGAGGAAAGAAGTATGGAACACAAACAAACAGAAACAAATGATAGAAAAACAAAAGAGAAGAATCAAACTAGATACAAAACTAACAGAAAGCAATTTATAAAATGGCAGTAGGGAACCCACAAGTGTCAATAATTACACTAAATGTAAATGGACTAAACTTACCAATAAAAAGACACAGAGTAGCAGAATGGATTAAAAAAGAAAATCCAACTATATGCTGCCTACAAGAAACACATCTAAGCAACAAGGATAAAAACAAATTCAAAGTGAAAGGCTGGAAAACAATACTCCAAGCAAACAACACCCCAAAAAAAGCAGGTGTAGCAATACTCATATCTGATAATGCTGACTACAAGACAGAAAAAGTACTCAGAGACAAAAATGGTCACTTCATAATGATTAAGGGGACACTGAATCAAGAAGACATAACAATCCTTAATATATATGCACCAAACCAAGGAGCACCAAAATATATAAGACAGCTACTTATTGACCTTAAAACAAAAACTAACAAAAATACAATCATACTTGGAGACCTCAATACTCCGCTGACGGCTCTAGATCGGTCATCCAAACAGAGAATCAATAAAGATATAGTGGCCTTGAATGAAATACTAGAACACCTGGATATGAGAGACATCTACAGGACACTTCATCCCAAAGCGACAGAGTATACATTTTTCTCTAGTGTACATGGAACATTCTCAAGAATTGACCATATGTTGGGCCACAAAGACAATATCAGCAAATTTAGAAAAATTGAAATTGTACCAAGCATATTTTCTGATCATAAAGCCTTGAAACTAGAATTCAACTGCAAAAAAGAGGGGGAAAAACCCACAAAAATGTGGAAACTAAACAACATACTTCTAAAAAATGAATGGGTCAAAGAAGAAATAAGCGCAGAGATCAAAAGATACATACAGACAAATGAAAATGAAAATACGACATATCAGAATCTCTGGGATGCAGCAAAAGCAGTAATAAGAGGAAAGTTCATATCACTTCAGGCCTATATGAACAAACAAGAGAGAGCCGAAGTAAACCACTTAACTTCACACCTTAAGGAACTAGAAAAAGAAGAACAAAGACAACCCAAAACCAGCCGAAGAAAGGAGATAATAAAAATCAGAGCAGAAATAAATGAAATAGAGAACAGAAAAACTATAGAAAAAATCAATAAAACAAGGAGCTGGTTCTTTGAAAAGATCAACAAAATTGACAAACCCTTGGCAAGACTCACCAAGGAAAAAAGGCACAGGACTCAAATAAATAAAATCCAAAATGAAAGAGGAGAGATCACCACAGACATCATAGATATACAAAGAATTATTGTAGAATACTATGAAAAATTATATGCCACCAAATACAACAATCTAGAAGAAATGGATAAATTCCTAGAACAATACAACCTTCCTAGACTGAGTCATGAAGAAGCAGAAAGCCTAAACAGACCAATCAGCAGGGAGGAAATAGAAAAAACTATTAAAAACCTCCCCAAAAATAAAAGTCCAGGCCCAGACGGTTATACTAGTGAATTCTATCAAACATTCAAAGAAGACTTGGTTCCTATTCTACTCAAAGTCTTCCAAAAAATTGAAGAAGAAGCAATATTTCCAAACACATTTTATGAGGCCAACATAACCCTCATACCAAAACCTGGCAAGGATGGCACAAAGAAAGAAAACTACAGACCAATATCTCTAATGAATACAGATGCTAAAATTCTAAACAAAATACTGGCAAACCGAATACAACAACATATTAAAAAAATAATACATCATGATCAAGTGGGATTCATCCCAGAATCTCAAGGATGGTTCAACATACGCAAAACGGTTAACGTAATACACCATATCAACAAAACAAAGAACAAAAACCACATGATCTTATCAATAGATGCAGAAAAGGCTTTTGATAAAATACAACACAATTTTATGTTTAAGACTCTCAACAAAATGGGTATAGAAGGAAAATATCTCAACATGATAAAGGCCATATATGATAAACCATCAGCCAACATCATTTTAAATGGCATAAAACTGAGGACTTTCTACCTTAAATCAGGAACAAGACAGGGTTGTCCACTCTCTCCACTCTTATTTAACGTGGTGCTAGAAGTTCTGGCCAGAGCAATCAGACAAGACAAAGAAATAAAAGGCATCCATATTGGAAAAGAAGAAGTAAAGGTATCACTTTTTGCTGATGATATGATCCTATACATCGAAAACCCGAAGGACTCCACAAGAAGATTATTAGAAACAATAAACCAATACAGTAAGGTCGCAGGATACAAAATTAACATACAGAAGTCCATAGCCTTTCTCTATGCCAACAATGAAATATTAGAAAACGAACTCAAAAAAATAATCCCCTTCACGATTGCAACAAAAAAAATAAAATACCTAGGAATAAACATAACAAAGAATGTAAAGGACCTATATAATGAAAATTACAAAGCATTGTTAAGGGAAATCGAAAAAGATACAATGAGATGGAAAAATATTCCTTGTTCTTGGATAGGAAGAATAAATATAATCAAAATGGCCATATTACCCAAAGCAATATACAAATTTAATGCAATTCCCATCAAAATCCCTATGAGATTTTTTAAAGAAATGGAACAAAAAATCATCAGATTTATATGGAACTATAAAAAACCCTGAATAGCCAAAACAATCCTAAGGAAAAAGAATGAAGCTGGGGGCATTACAATACCTGACTTTAAACTATATTATAGGGCCACAATAATCAAAACAGCATGGTATTGGCAGAAAAATAGACACTCAGACCAATGGAACAGAATAGAAAGCCCAGAAATAAAACCACATATATATGGTCAAATAATCTTTGATAAAGGGGCCAACAACACACAATGGAGAAAAGAAAGCCTCTTCAACAAATGGTGTTGGGAAAACTGGAAAGCCAGATGCAAAAGAATGAAACTCGACTACAGCCTGTCCCCGTGTACTAAAATTAATTCAAAATGGATCAAAGACCTAAATATAAGACCTGAAACAATAAAGTACATAGAAGAAGACATAGGTACTAAACTCATGGACCTGGGTTTTAAAGAACATTTTATGAACTTGACTCCAATGGCAAGAGAAGTGAAGGCAAAGATAAATGAATGGGACTACATCAGAATAAAAAGTTTTTGCTCAGCAAGAGAAACTGATATAAAAATAAACAGACAGCCAACTAAATGGGAAATGATATTTTCAAACAACAGCTCAGATAAGGGCCTAATTTCCAAAATTTACAAAGAACTCATAAAACTCAACAACAAACAAACAAACAATCCAATAATAAAATGGGAAGAGGACATGAATAGACACTTCTCCCAGGAAGAGATACAAATGGCCAACAGATATATGAAAAAATGCTCAGCTTCATTAGTTATTAGGGAAATGCAAATCAAAACTACAATGAGATACCACCTCACCCCTGTTAGATTAGCTATGATCAACAAGACGGGTAATAGCAAATGTTGGAGAGGCTGTGGAGAAAAAGGAACCTTCATTCACTGTTGGTGGGACTGTAAAGTAGTACAACCATTATGGAGGAAAGTATGGTGGTTCCTCAAAAAACTGCAAATAGAACTACCTTATGACCCAGCAATCCCTCTACTGGGTATATACCCCAAAACCTCAGAAACATTGATACGTGAAGACACATGTAGCCCCATGTTCATTGCAGCACTGTTCACAGTGGCCAAGACATGGAAACAACCAAAAAGCCCTTCAATAGAAGACTGGATAAAGAAGATGTGGCACATATACACTATGGAATACTACTCAGCCATAAGAAACGATGACATCAGATCATTTACAGCAAAATGGTGGGATCTTGATAACATTATAAGGAGTGAAATAAGTAAATCAGAAAAAAACAAGAACTACATGATTCCATACATTGGTGGAACATAAAAATGAGACTAAGAGACATGGACAAGAGTGTGGTGGTTACCAGGGGTGGGGGGAGGGTGGACAGGGGGAGAGTTAGGGGGAGGGGGAGGGGCACAGAGAACTAGATAGAGGGTGGCGAAGGACAATCTGACTTTGGGCGAGGGGTATGCAACATAATTTAATGACAAAATAACCTAGACATGTTTTCTTTGAATATATGTACACTGATTTATTAATGTCATCCCATTACCATTAATAAAAATTTATTTAAAAAAAAAAAAAAAAGAAAAAAAAAAAGAAAGATATTCGAGTTTGAATCCTAGTTCTATGCCTCTGGAAACACTATTGAAATCTTTATAACTTAGACTTGTTTTTCATTTATCAAATGAAGACGATAAGAAATCTTTCAGCTCTACATGCCTTTCAGAGTTGAAATGTAAGAAATCTTTAACAGAGATAGTGTGTAAGTCTTCCTGGGCTATAAAACACTGTATAAATGCTTATAGGTATTACTGTGTTTATCTGGATTGAGCCTGGAGTATTCATATTGGCCTTCATAGTGTATTTTTCCATGTCTGAAACTAATCATTCAGCCACCGCCTATGGTAGATTGAGACTTACCACTGAACATGTTTTAGAATGTTAACGTACTATATTGCAGACTTTGTCATGGACTAGTATTTGTTAAGTGCCAGTCTGCCTGGTTGAAAGTTGATCTCTGTGTTGTAGATTGACTAAATGAAGCCAGCTTTCCTGGGAAAGGAGAAAAGTTAAAGAGTTCCCACTCTTATATTCTCTATTGGCTTCTTGAGATAGAGAGGAGCCTAGGCTCTGGTCTTGCCTATAAAACAGATTCACTGCATGACTTGGAAAATTCATTTAATTTGTATGTAGATTCTCTAGAAGGGAGATGAAGTTTGAGATAGCATTTTTTGATCTTTGTTGGGTGATTATATTTGGATTTGTTGATATGCTTTTAAACTCCTTAAAGATAAGAGGGATACATAATTCTCCAGTCTTTCTGAAAGTTGTGTAGCTTAAAGCAATTGTTGAGAAGTCTTGACACTTAAAATGACGTCGCTGATTTAACGAACACTGCGGGCAGATACACACAGAAAGTGCTGCTTGTTTATTGATCTATGGTTGTTTGAATTTTTCTCCTGAACTTTTAATCTGTTGGGTATTGAGGAAGGTAATAACTATCAATTGCTGCATAAAAAAATTAATGTAAAGCAGTGGTTCTTAAAAGTGTGCGCCCTATAGTATTCCAGAGAAATATGTGCCTGTTGGGGACCAAAAAACCAACAAAGTTTTTGGAGTTTAGATTTTTGGGGGACAGAGGTAGGGAATTGGCTGTAAGCTGACAGTCTGCCCAACCCTTCACCTCACTTGCCTAATTAGGTTGCAAAAGGCTGTTAAGCTGTGGTGCTGGATTGTTTACACTACTCCCCCATGTTCCCTGGAAAGACTGGAGGCAAGTTTCTTTTATCCTTTGTTTGGTGTAAAGTTAAGATGATATGTATGGTGGGGGGTTTCTGCACTTGGTAAAATTCTTGAATTGTGTTGGGAACGTGATCAGAGATCATTGATTTGCTAATGGCCTCACTGCCCTATAAATAAAGCAAGATGCCTGCACTTTGTTCTTGCCAGCAGCAATTACAGGGCCCTCCCGACCCTGTATTTTCTTAACTCTGCACCGTTCCCACTCAGGACCTGGAATTACTAGCTGTGCTGGTTCGTTGCATGTGCCTAGATATAAAAATAAATATAGCTACTCTATTATACCATTTCATTACAGAAATACCGCTCTTTTTGTTAACACATCATCATTATATTTATTATTAACACATCATTTTATTATTTTTAGATAAATACACCCAAATAAAATGGAGAGATTTCTCAAAAAGAAGTGTGATATTGAAGAATCCAATTCTGAAAGTGAGCAAAAGTTAAGTGTAAATAAAATAGGACTTGAAGGCTAATGGACAGAATTTAATTTATAGCATTTTCCATCACTTAACACTGAACAATACGATTGGATTAGAAACCCATTCATGGAAGCTTCAAGTGATTTTGGTTTAACATTAACAGAAGAAGAACTGGCATCTATATCCACTGACTGTGGATTGATGATTAAACATAAGGAATTGTCTCTTGAAGCCTTTTGGATTTCTATGAAAGCAGAATATGTGGCAATATCTAAAAAAGCTTTGAACATTTTACTACAATTCTCAACATCCTATTTATATGAATTAGGATTTTCTATCCTCAACACAATTAAGAGTAAAAAGAGGGGAATTCTTCAATGTATTGACAAAGAAATGAGAGTTTACCTTTCACATATATGCCTAAACATTGAAGAAATTGCTAGGACACATTAGGCTCATCTTGCTCATAAACACAAGAATGAAAAACTTAACACATTTGCGCTAGGACCTGCCGAATTTACTAAATCTTACTAAGAATGTATTTATATATATTAAAAGATAACTTTTTTGTCATTTTTAATCTTTTAACTACTCTTTTTTATAAATTCTAAAAAGCATAACAAAAAATGTAACATAAAAATGTTTTATAATGTCAGAATAAATTTAGTTTTGTTGTATTTATTTCATTTAATTACCTTAAAAGGACGCTTGGACTTTATTTTTTTTCTTTGATATTTGACTTAATTATTATAACATATTTCTCAGAAATTTGTATATAGTGCTCCTACAGTTATTTGTAGGATTTTAAATGTGCCCCGACTTCAAATAGTTTGAGAACCACTGTCCTAAAGTTTAGCAGTTTAAAACAACAACCATTTATTATCTTACAATTTCTAGGTCAGGAATCTGGGAGTGGCTTTTCTTTGTCCTCTGGCTCAGGGTCTCTCTAAAGGCTATGTTCAAGGTGATAGCTAAGCCTAGATCTTGGGTGACCAACTAGCTGTCCAGGATTGCTCAAGCCTGAGTGGTTTCCCGAGATGTGGGCATGCAGTGCTAACACTGGATGGTCCTGGGAAAACTGGGAAGTCCTGGTTATGACAGCTGAGTTTCATCTGAAGTCTATACTGAGGGACAATCTCCCAAGCTCATCTGTGTCACTAGGCAGCATTTAGTCTTTGTGAATTGTTGGACTGAGGGCCCAGGTTCTCCTCCGGCTGTTGGCCAGAAGCCTCCCTCAATTCCTCGCCCCACGGTCTCCCCATTGGGCAGCTTGCCACATGGTAGCTTGTTCACCACAGCAGCAAGGAGAGAGCCAGAGAGGTGAGCAGCTCAGAAAGCAGAGTCTCTTTTGAACCTCATCTCTGAAGTCACTTCCCAACACTTTTGATGTATTCTATTTGTTAGAAACCAGTCACGAGGTGTGAACCATACTCAAGCGAGAGGAGATTATACCAGGGCATGAGCACATCGGGAGCCATCTTAGAAACTGCCTACCACAAGCAAGGAGAAGAAAAGCAAAATTTAACTTGATTTGGCCAATGTGGATAACAGTCCCTTTTAAATAATCACTCAGAATCTCAGACTTCCTTCTCTCCCTTCTCCGAGATGGTTTCTGAGAACACTGTGAGAAGAAGGCCCGTGGAACTCGTGGTGCTGGAAAGGAGGCCCCGCAGCCCGCATCTCTGCTGCCCTGGCTGCTCCGTTCCCCACAGTCATGTCCCGTTTATGCCTGGTGGCTGCCTGTTGCTCAACAGTAGAAGCTGGTAGCAGGACACGTGGTCTGTAATCTTTTGATTCAGTTGGGCTTGCCTGTCTTCCTGCTGACACAGTGCCACTTCCATTCTTGAGGACCAGCTATTCCTCCCACTTGACCATCTTGCCCAGCAGGCTCCCCGGTGGCACCTTAAGTGACCCTGTGGTCAGCTCTCCAGCCAGTACCATCAGATATAGCCTGCTTCCATTCTCAGGGCACGTGGACAGTTCTAGGTACTTTTGTTACCATTAGGGCCGAGGGAGCCTCTTGGGGCTGAAATGAGCACAGCCCCCCCTTCCTGCACGGTCACGTCGTACACCCGGTGGTCCTCTGACGCAACTGTCCTGTGGTAGCTCGCTCTGAGTCCCAAATGCAAAAGGAGCCCAAACACCTCTCTGTTTGGCCTTCCTCTTAACCTGTATAAACTGTAATCTAGGATTGCATCCCCGTGTGAGGGCGGGCTGGGCAGGGGGAGGGCACGGTGCTCAGTTGCATTTGTGGCGTCCCCCTCCTGTGTCTGTCCTGAGCTCTTTGACCCGAGGCATGAGGCTCTGAGGCTCCACTGGTTGGCTGGGCCTGGCTCTTACTACATTAAATGAGACCAGGGCCACTTGGAGTGTCCTTTTCTCTCTACCCAAAGCTTGGCTTTCATGATGGTCGTCTTGATGTCAATTTGTAAAAGTCAGATTTATGACTCAGAAATGATCAATGGCCTCTTATTCTTTGCAGCAATAGGCCTTTTAGGCAAGCTGGGATGCTGAAGCTGAGAAGGAACATTATTTAAGGAGGACAGGAAAATATATCTTTCTAAAATGCCAGAAATACTCTCCTCATTACATGCATTTGTTTTTACAGCTGCAGGTAACTTCCTGGAGCGGCCAACAGCCCTGGCCTGGGGCTGATGGGGCTCCTGATTCTCGTGGGACCAAGATGGGCTAGAAATGGAGCAATTATTTTTTTCAAAAAAGAGTTTTCTAGTGGCACTGCTATGAATCCAGTATTTTCCTGCCAAAAGCATAGGGTTTTCCAGGGTAAAGTGAATAACCCCACGTATTGTGAGAGCTGAAAGGAGTAAGTATGGAGGTGGTGGGGGGAGGAGGCGCTTAAAAAGGACAGAAAGGGAATGTAGCCTGCAGGCTGCATGGAGAGAAAGTATAAAATGTCCACAGTGGGAACAGAGCGGTTTAATAGTTGTCCTCGCCCCAGCCCCCCAAAGCAGCTGCATCCAGGAGGAAGTTTGTCATGGAAACACAGGAAGTAACAGAGATGCGGGCAACAAGGACTCTTTTCTTGTAGTATTCAAAGTGGAAGTCGTTTTCTTCCCACCGAAACGCCAGGGGCTTGACAACACTTTTCTTTGCAGCAGCACCGGATGCAGCGGAAGGAGCGACTGAGTGCTATTTATGGCAACAGCAGCCACAGGCAGCAGCTCGCCCAGTTTATCTGGAGAAAGCAGCTCTGACAAGTGGAGTTGATGGGAAGTTGAAATTAAAAGTGAGCTTTGAGTAATTGCAGATAGACGGATGGCATTAAATAATTGGCCTTGAAAGTCTTGACCCAGAGAATGGTCACTTCAACCCAGACAGTGTGACACAGAGAGGGACTGGGCACTGGGCAGCAGGAGAGCTGGATCTGAAGGTTAGAGGAAGGATGTGTGAATAGGACCTTGGCAGAAGTGCTCCCATCGGCCACATCTGGCCCAGGGCTTTAAAAATTTCTTAGTAAATTATCATCAGCCCTCCATTGAATTAAAGATAAAGTAAACTGCAAATAACATCCAGCTTCAGTTACTGGCATGTAGATTATATACAGTTCTTTTCCCACAATGCAGTGAGAGTCATTCTCAATGCATTCTTTTAAACACATTTTTAGTAAAGTCTCTAGTGAAAGACCCCTCCTGATAATGTTACCTATACTTGCTTCACTGGGAGGAAGGCTCGAAATAAAATTTGGGTACTCAGGGTGGGCAAACCAGCACACGGCTCCCCTTACAGAAAGCAACTAAATGAAGCTAACCCCCACCCGTATGTATCATGATTTATAAAAGCAGAGGACGAAGGAAGAGGAGAGAGAAGACAAAGAGGCCCGGGTAGTCAAACCAGAGAGAAAGGAGAACACGCAGAGGAGAGTGAGCATGGAAACGACGGGCCAACAGCAGACCAGGAGAGGCTGCGCAGCCACGGCGGGTCTGGGAGAAGGGGCTTGCACAAGTGTGCATGAGACTTAGCTTTTGGCTGAAGGAAGAGAAAGGAAAGTTTGGGTGAGGAGGAGAAATGGTTATGGAGGGCAGAAGTGTGGCTGTGCTAGCCTGTTCCAAAGACCAATGTGCAAGCCACGTGGAGAGGGAACTTGCTAGCCATAGCAGAAAGCCCCCAGACTTTCTGGGTGACTCAAGTGAAATGGTCGAAAGGGCATTCCTCCCAGTTCTAAACTGAATATTGTAACTCTTAGGCACCCTGATTAGGAAAAAGCATTTTCCTGCTGGAATACCTATAACCGAGGCAGTGATGAGGCACTGCTCCAGGGGACTTTCATATTATTTTTCATTTAACCAAAAGTATATAAATATATAATTTACATTCAATGTTATTTTGTATTAGTTTCAGATGTATAGCATAGTAGTCAGACAATCATATACATTACAAAGGGTTCCCCTGATATTTCCAGTGCCCATCTGGCATCATACACAGTTATCACAACAGGTGATTTCTTGGGGCCATCCACCAGGAAGAGGTCTGGACTCAAAGAGAAAGCCTGTGGCCATGTCACAAAGTGATTCATTTGGAAGTGCTCACGTGACACCAGCTAAGAACTTGTAGTTACAATGAGATGAAAGTTCCCGAGGGACTACATAAGAATATGGACAGGTATAACTGATATTTAGCATACTTTTATTAATATGCTCTCTGAGCCAGGCTATGGAAGCATATTATTGTCCCTCTTTCAGTACTAAGTATCAAGGCTTAGCAAACTTAAGTGATGTGTTTCCTGCATCAAAACAAAAAGTTTTAGAGCTGGGATTTAAACCCATGTTTATTTGTTCCCAACGCTTATTCACGCTACCACTACTGTATGAGCTCTATGTTCCTGCTGGCAATACAAGAAGCAGTTGAGATAAGAGGAATCTTAAAAGGGCAGGTCTTCAAGTCATGTGCCAAATGTTAGACATTGATACGTCAGAGATGATGGTCAGATCAACTACCCAGGCGAACAGAGTCCCAGAAACAATGGTCCCAGGCAGAGACAGAAATTGTCTCTGGCCATGGGAGGGGGAGCTCTTTGTCTAAACAATGCTCACATATGGGTGAGTTTACTAACAGTTGTTCTCGTAATCAAGTGTTTAGGCACTACGTGGTTAAAGGTGGGCCTTGGTTCAACAGTGGTTGTGTTGTTTTGCCCAAGTTGTTGAACTTGCCTCAATTTCATTTTCCATCTATGAGATGAAGAGAGTGAAAGTGTCTGTTCTGTAGGGTTATTGTAATCATTCACCACAACTACACACTGTGGCAGATTGTATTTCAAAAGATAACCACACTAATATGCACCTCTCAATCCCTAATGCATTTAAATTGTGATTAATGTCCTCCCAGGGAAAGATGAGGTTTATATTTTCTCTGAATTCAAGCAGGCTTGACTTCTCTGATCAATAGATGTGGCAGAAGCAATGCTCTGTGGCTTCCAAGGCCAGGACATCAGAAAGGTACAGCTTGCATCTGTTCCCTCTGGCAGGACAGTTGCCCTTAGAACTCGGCCACCATGCCGTGAAGAAGCACAGACTAACTCAAATGGAGAGGACAATGTGGAGGGCGACCAAGGCCCCCAGCCAACAGCCACCACCAAACACCAGACGTGAGTCAAGGAGCTGTCAGCTAGTTCCAGCTCTCAGCCTCTGAGCCTTCCATCTGAGCTCCAGACACCATAGAGCAGAGACCAGCTGTCCCCATGGTGCCCCATCCGAATTCCTAACCCACAGTATCAGTGAGCATGATTCATTGCTGAACTTGGGGTCATTTGTTATGCTTCCATAGTAACTTAAACAGAGTTTGATACAGTATAAATAATGCAAAAGAAATGTAAAGTAGCCAGGGAATTTCTGTAACTCATTTCCTGATCATTAATTTAACATGCATTGCTAAAACAAGTAGACTCAGTTCTGTTATCTAACAACCTAGTAAACAGATTGGCAGTAAAATACAATGAAAACATGAAGACATAATGATACTTTATATTGACAGATTAAACATGGTTCCTGGTCCCCTTCAGCCCTTGGCAGAACAAACAAACTTTTGCTTACTGCCCTCAAATATTTTAGCTCAGTGTTCACTGATTTACTTTTAACTAAATTCTGTTCAGGAATAAGGACATTCTAAGAGGTCAGACAGCAGTAGCCAACCTTAGCTCTTTTATTATAGCTCATAATAATAAAACTTTACAGATGGTCTTACATGGGGTTTTTACATTTTTTATTCTCAAGTGGGGTTTATTAATGCATTTGTATGGGCTTAGCATAGAGGCTTGTGGTGGCCATAGAATAGAATAGTTTGATGTGATTGCCTCTGCCTACAGCTGTTGAGATATGTGATAGGGTATATGCATACCAAAGAGAAACATGTATAACTGTGGATGAAGCAAAAAAACTAGTGACTGCTGTTGGCGTCTGTGTTAAGTGTGTTAAGAAATACAGTTTTGGGATAGAACTTTGAGAGGATCTAGAAATCTGCGCATGTCCAGACACTAAGCAAATACATGGCAACCATCCCACACTCAGAGGAAGAAGAAATAATGGAGGAGGGTTGGGAAGGCACAGAAGAGCATTATAGCCTGACCTGTGGTGGCGCAGTGGATAGAGCATCAACATGGAATGCTGAGGTTGCCAGTTTGAAACCACAGGCTTGCCTGGTCAAAGCACACATGGGGGTTGATGCTTCCAGCTCCTCCCCTTTCTCTTTCTCTCTCTCTCTTCTCTCTCTCTAAAGATAAATAATAAATTTAAAAAAAATAAAGAAGGGCATTATATAACTGCCAAGAACTCTGAAGGCCTGGGATTGCACCATCTTTGCAAGCTGACAGGTTAGGCTGCCACAGTTTTAAGGTTGCTGGTAGGAGGACTGAGACTCCTGAGCCAGAGGCAAAGGGCACTGTATTACTTATGGCAATGGCAGTAGCCAGAGAATCAGCATTTTTGTACCAATCCATAAGCCCCAATTTCCATAGGATGTCTTGAAGAGGGCAGATGATACCTCCAAACACAGGGGTTTGTTACAGGAGAACCCTGAAGTTAGGGAACCTAAATTTGTGTACTATGCAGTCAGCATGCTTGACCTTTGCTTGACACAGAGAGAGAGATGTTCTTTATTATGCTAGACAGTAAGCATGGTAGCCCTTTGCTTCACAGGGAAACACTACCTCTATCTCCCACACTGTAAGATAATCTGCTCTTTTCTCTGGAGGGACACAATCTCTGTATTTCAAGGCTGTTTGCTATATGAATATCCTTAAAAAGATTGTTTGGAACAGAGTGAAGTCAGTATGTTTGTTTACAAGATGTGTAGAAATATTGCAAGAACCAAAGGAAATTGACCCTAACAATAATCTGAAAATCTTGAGAGGAGCCAAATAATTGCAAAACAACTGTCAAGGGTCAGGGATCGAGGGTCAATGGCATCTGTACTATAAGGGAAAGTAGAGATAAATGTGCGCCAGAACTCGAATTTGCATATTTCCCCTCTAGACCGCACATCAGGGTGATCCCCAACACTAGTGTAGCGAAGGCAACTTTAAAAAAATTAATTTTCCTTTAGTTCTAGACCAGTTAGTGATTGGCAAACTCATTAGTCAACAGAGTCAAATATCAACAGTACAATGATTGAAATTTCTTTTGAGAGACAATTTTTTTAAACTATATAGGTAGGTACATTCCTTACCGAGGTAGCGCCCGCACGTGGTATTATGTGGAAGAGCCACACTCAAGGGGCCAAAGAGCCACAATGGCTCGTGAGCCGTGGTTTGCCGACCAGGGTTCTAGACTGTTTTTCATATTGGTTTGGGGAGCTGGTAACCATTGAGATCTCTGAGTTGCATAATTTACCATGATGCTGTGAAATACCAGAGTGCATATTTATTCTTTCCAGTTGATGGAAGGGGACATTTACCTTATTATGGCTGGTAGGAGGGAGAAGCACCCCAAGTGACAGGTTGGTTGGGAGTGGCCAGTGTAGAAAAACAGTAAGAAAGGCTGAGGTTCCCAGATCTGCTTGAAAGAATAAAGGGGCCTTCTTGGGCCTCAGCTGCTTTGGCTTAGAAGAGATGTTGATCACTCACTGTTTGCTTTCAAATCTATTCTCGACCCTTTCACTGATCCCTTGTGATAAAGAATCTAGACAAACTACTTAGCGGCTCAGGGGGATGGCAAAAAAGATTTTTTTTCCTGCCCAGCTTTTGTTGGAAAAAACAAAAACAAAAACAAAACCTCTTTGACAAATTAACATCCAGCAATTACACCCATTTGGTTCCCATTTATACCATCTGTGTGGTCTAGAAATCATGGCACTGACAAATGCCATAGAAATTGATTTCTGCCTAGGGAATTACCAGGGACCCCTGGGGAATCAAATGCAGAACCACTCTGAGAGTCCACTCTCATA
Source organism: Saccopteryx leptura (assembly GCF_036850995.1). NCBI lineage: Eukaryota > Metazoa > Chordata > Mammalia > Chiroptera > Emballonuridae > Saccopteryx > Saccopteryx leptura. The sequence continues at coordinate 77,564,077 of NC_089510.1, read as the reverse complement.
ACTCAGATGTCAAAGGGTTCAGACGACTTTGACTGAAGATGACCTCGGAATACAAAATTATAAAATAGGCGATTTAAAAATTCACCATAAGCAACAACTTGAGACCATAAAACATTGTGATAGAGATGCTAAAGTAATTTTGCTTAAAATAATTAGTGAGATAAAAAGAATAAATAAAACTATATGGAAAGAATAAGACAAAATGAAAAACATATAGGAAAATTTGAAAAACAACAAAATAGTTGAATTTTGCTGCAGGATGAGATTGAGTAGCCTCTTCTTCTTAGTGGTTATGACTAATATTCTGGAAAAACACTCAGATAGTAAGTACTCAAGAACCTTGGAAATTTAGCAAAAACATACAGATTGAGGAAGGGTGTCAAAATTTGGTGAAGTAACCAGAATAAGTAAATTTCCAACTTCTCCTCCCTTTTGAAATTCTCCATCTTGCCTTAAGGTTGGGCCCCCAATGCAGAGCTATAGCTGCAGCTTAAACTCTAAGATGAACCAGTGTTTAAAAAGAAAGAGCAGCAAGGAGTGTGTGGGAAATGTCAGAAAAGAGCTGAAGAAAGGGCTCCTGACTATGTGTTTGAACTGGAACGGGTTCCATTCTCACTCTGATCCTATGCAAGAATAAGACAGACCCAAAGCACAGAGCAAGGCTTTGCAAACTGAGCTAAGAGTGGAGGCATTGCCCACAGAAGGTGGGACAGAACTTGCATTCTAGATCTAACTTGGTTGATTTGCCGCTAAAACAAATGAACTGAGAGGGGAGAAACCGGAAGAATGCAGGAGAAGGAGTCCGCAGGAATGACGGACTCAGCCAGTTAAAGATTATCCACATCTTATAGATGTCTAACCGATCTCTTGGAGACCCTTACAACACTCACAGAAAGACAGGATCTGTAAATAGATAGAGTCAGGAGTCCGGAAACCCTTTCTCCCTTGCTGCCCCGCCCAAAACTCCTCCCGCCCACCTTGAGTCATGAGGTGCATGTAGACTTCAGACAAAGGAATCATGTGCCCCTTGCATGCATACTATAAAAGGTATATAAGGTATAAGAAATCTAACTTCAGGGAGCTTGTGCTTTGGTGCTACTAACTTCACCACCAGCTATTAATATATTCCTCTTCCTCTATTAAGTTGTCTGGATGTCTATTATCCTTTGTTTAGGTATCATTTTCTACAAAAAAACAAACAAAAAATTCTCCAGAAGACTTCAGTAGGACCTAAAGTCTTAAACATAATATTCAAAATGCCTAATATACAATTTAAAATAGCACAACATATCAAAAACAAATAAAAAAAATACCACCAGGAAAATGTGACCAATTCCCAAAGAAAAAAATAATAATAAACACATAATTCCAAAATGGCCCAGAGTTTATAGATCAAAGATTCTAAATTGGCTATTATTATGTTCCATATTAAGAGAAATAAAAACCTGAATGGAAAGATAGTTCTCTAGTGATAATAGGAAAATTAAAAACAAGGAAAAATTTTAGGACTGAAAAATATACTGTGAATAATAATAACATTCTCCTGGATGGGTTTAGTACCAGGATGCAGATGGCCAAAGAAAAAGTTAGTTAACTATAAGATCAATAATAATTATACAGTCTGAACAACAAAGAAAAAACATTTTTAAAATGAATCTAGTAGAGCCTTATGGATGTGGGAGACAATAGCTACCAACATGGTTGACATTTTTGTCACTTGAGTTTCAGAAGGAAAGGGAAAAAAAATTGGTGCAGAAAAAAATATTTTAAGAAATAATGACTGAAAATTCCCCAAATTTGCTGGGAGACACAACTTTCAGATTTAAGAAGCTCAGTAAAACCCAAACAGGATAAACTTAAAACAGCCTAGACACATCATAATCAATTGCTGAAAACCAAAAATAAAGAGAAAAAAATCTTAATATAACATATTATATGCAGGAGAACAGCAATATGAATTACTGAAGATTTTACTTCTGAGATCATGGTGGTCAGAAGACAGTGGGCTGTTTAAAGTCCTAAAAAAATACTGTCAAGAATTTTACAGTCAATCAAATGATCACATCAGGAAGGAAGGCAAAACTAAAAATTTGTTACCAGCAGACCTACTCTAAAAAAAATATTTAAAGGAAAAAATACTAAAGGAAGTTAATTAGTCTCAAGAGAAATAACTTTGAAAGGAAACTTGAAACTTCAGGAATGAACAGTACAAATGGTGAATATCGAATACTACATTTTTCCCTTTAAGTTCTTTAAATTATGACAGTTTAAAGCAAAAATTATAACTTTATCTAGCTTCTTAATGTATATAAATGTAAAGCACTGCTGCAGCTATAACATCAAAGGGAGAAGGCAATGGGGTATATATGATTGTGAGATTTCTATATTTTACTTGCAGTGACAAAATATGAAATCAAAATAGGCTGTAAAAATGAGATATGAATTTTGTTATCTCTAGGGCAACCATGAAAAATATCATACAAAGGAATAAAGCCAAAACACCAACACAAGTTTAAATGGGATACTAAAAGCATTTAAAAGTAAACAAACACATTTTCTAGCATTGTGAAACAGAGACATGGAAATTGAAACCTAGTGCTTGGTTTAATCAGCTGGTTGAAGACAAAGAAAAAAAAAAAGATAACTTGAAAGCTAGATATAAGAAAATTGCCCAAATGTAGCATAGAGATAAAGCACTCTATTGTATTGATAAAGAGAGGGATATGTCTTTTGAAAGATTTAAAAATTGCATCTATGTTAAACAATTGATGAATAATATAATCATTTTCAGTTCTGTTCAGTTTTTTTTTTTCTGTTCAGTTTTATATGCATCAGTTTTCTGTTCACGTTAAAAAAAGGTGGAAGATATTAGTTGATGCCTGTGAATTCAGACCCTCTGGTTTGGATAGGGTTTTTCTTTCTATGCTTGTGTGCATTCACTGCACTAGAAAGTGCTAACATGGCATTGGTGTTTTGGAGTCTGCTCTGAAGGATGAAGAAGATTTGGGTTCAGTGCTTTCCAAGGTGCCCTTGTTCTTGTGGACACAAATATCCACGGTCACTTATTTGAGTAAAGTGATTCTGTAATTTCTGCGTCTACCTGCTGTGAATTGCAACATTTCTTGGCAACACTTTAAATCCATTCAGTAACTCAAAGGACATGAGTCACTGGGCTGGATGTGGCACCCAGCCAGATCCTGGTGGGATCATGGAGTCCTGCTCTCCTCCGGCTTTCGTAGGGCAGCTGCTTGGTGTGGAGCAGCAGAGGGGCCCTGGCTCAGGACACTTTCCTGTGCATCTGGGGAGGGGGCTGTGCCTAAAACACCACTGCAAACACAATTCGGCAGCAATGGGGACTTAGTGACTTGAGGGAATAAGAAATAAGGTTGTCCAGCCTACGGCCATACCACCCTGAACGCGCCCCATCTTGTCTGATCTAAGCTAAGCAGGGTTGGGCCTGGTTAGTACTTGGATGGGAGACATAAGGTTGTCCAGTGTTAGCACGTTACATGATACTTGAACAAGAATGGACCTTGTGATAAGAATTATAACAGCGTTGGCGTTCATCCTGCAAAGCACTGTCCTACTTTGTAAGTCTGTCAGCAGCATTCAATAGCAGCAGTATTGTCCACAGTTTACTGGTGAGGTAATCGAGGTTCAAGGAAACATGAAGTCAAAATTTATGACAGATCTGGCTACCTCCAAGGCTTTTGTGTTACTGCTGTAGCATTTTCTATGTAATTCTTTTTTTTTTTTTTTTTTTTACAGGGACATAGAGAGAGAGTCAGATAGAGGGATAGACAGAGACAGACAGACAGGAACGAAGAGAGATGAGAAGCATCAATCATCAGTTTTTCACTGAAACACCCCAGCCGTTCATTGATTGCTTTCTCATATGTGCCATGACCACAGGCCTTCAGCAGATCGAGTAACCCCTTGCTCAAGCCGGCGACCCTGGGTCCAAGCTGGTGAGCTTTTTGCTCAAGCCATATGAGCCCACGCTCAAGCCGACGACCTCAGGGTCTTGAACCTGGGTCCTTCCGCATCCCAGTTGGACGCTCTATCCACTGCACCACTGCCTGGTCAGGCTTTTCTATGTAATTCTTAGCATTACTGATGCCAGTGGACATCTGAGTAGATAACAACATGGTTACCACTATGGTATGTGTCATAGGTTCACTTGGGTGGAGCATCGTCTTTCTAAATGCCATAGTACCTGGTGAAGGAAGTCTGTGGCCAGTGTTAGGAAATAGGGTTAGGTTATAGTCATTATCCTTTCAGGTGGTTATATGTAGACTTGTTAGTGGGGTTTTGTGTATAGGCCTATTCTTGGCTTATCTGTCAGAGTTCATTTTACATACACACATGTGCACACACAATATCATTCTCTCAGATTCTATGAAGTTAAATGAATCACTAGACAGCTGAGGTTATTTATCTACTTACCCAGAGCCCTAGCGAGTGCATGCCAATAGATTATCACAAACCTACCGTCTTCTAGAGAAAACCAAGCCCTTAGTTGCTTAGCAGTTAGTGGATTGGGTGCCTGCAGGGCTTCATGCACAGGCATAGAACAGGGAGACTCTGGAAGGTCATCTTTGCCATACAACACATTCCACTGGATAAATATTTAGCTACCAAGCCCGAGGTGTCAGGAAATGCGTCAGGGTCTTGGTACACCAAGATAAAGAAGCCAAAGTCCATGGCTTCTCAGCTTTCCCCATCCAGTCAGAAAGAAGGGCCTGAAACAAAGTAGTGGAGCTGTAACAACTGGAGTTGTACGGAAAGCTCCACAGGACCTAGATAAGCATGTGTTGAATGCTGTGGAGTGGGGCGGTGGGAGGAGAAAGCCAGGGCGATCTGTAAGAAAACAGGGGAGGTGGGCTGAATGGTCGAGTCAGAATTATGGTCGAGTTATGAGAGCACAGGGCACTACAGCCGGAGGGTGGTGTGGGCAGCACTGTGCAGTGAACTCGGCTCCTGGGCCAGTTAAGAAGCAATGCGCGGCCTGAACGTGGGAGCGGCGTGGGGCGGAAATGTGGATAGGAGGACGAAAAGGTTCAGAGGACCACCCCACAAGGAATGTGAGTGTATCCTGCTGGCTACAGTTAGGGGGACCATAAAATTTATTGTCCAAACTGGGACACCGTGAGAATAAAAGAAGGTGCTAAAAATCAATGGAATTAATTTTTTTTGGAATATTTATTGACCATCAAATTGATTCTGTTAAACATTTTGAAGAGAAAATTCAATCTAAAAACGTAAAAAAATTTATCTTATATATTAAAACAAAATTAAAAACTCAGTAAAAGATAAAAATAAACAAAATAATTATAGTCTTGATATATAGTCACATTTTAATCTACCTTTTTTTGTGACAGAGACAGAGTCAGAGAGAGGGACAGATAGGGACAGACAGACAGGAAGGGAGAGAGATGAGAAGCATCTATTCTTTGTTGTGGTTCCTTAGTTGTTCCTTGATTGCCTTCTCATATGTGACTTGACTGGAGGGCTCCAGCAGACTGAGTGACCCCTTGCTCAAGCCAGCGACCTTGGGTTCAAGCTGGTGCGCTGTGCTCAAACCATATGAGCCCGTGCTCAAGCCAGCGGCCTTGGAGTTTCAAACCTGGGTCCTCTGCATCCCAGTCTGACGCTCTATCCACTGTGCCACTGCCTGGTCAGGCCTAATTTACTTATTTATATATATCTTTAATACCATCTATTAGCATATTTCTGAAGAATATATATTTTTCAGAATGATCTTATTTTTAATAAAATAGTATGCTTCAAGTTTTATTTTATGGTACATAGATTAGAATATTTAATAACTCCTGTAAGATCTTCTCTCTCTCTTTCTCTCTTTCTCTTTTTTTTACAGGGACAGCGAGAGAGTCAGAGAAAGGGACAGATAGGAACAGACAGACAGGAATGAAGAGAGATGAGAAGCATCAATCATCAGTATTCTGTTGGGACGCCTTAGTTGTTCATTGATTGCTTTCTCATATGTGCCTTGACCGTTGTCTTCAGCAGACCGAGTAACCCCTTGCTCGAGCCAGTGAGCTTGGGTCCAAGCTGGTGAGCTTTGCTCAAGCCAGATGAGCCCGTGCTCAAGCTGGCGACCTTGGGGTCTCGAACCTGGGTCCTCTGCATCCCAGTCCGATGCTCTATCCACTGCACCACCGCCTCGTCAGGCTCTCTCTTTTATAATTGAGAAAATACTCTCCCTGCATGCCCTGAGAAATGTTCAAAACAAATTATGCTAAAGAAATGTTCTCAATTCAGTTTTTCCTACTAAATTGTGTAAACATCTCAGGCTATTTCCCTACTCTATTCAGTGTACCTTTGTTTAACAAATATTTTTATGAGACAGAACTCATTAAATAAATTGTCTCTGTTTATGATGTTTTTGTCAAATATAAACATTGCAAAATTACAGGTTTTTTCAATTTCATCTCTAGAATAGGATACTATAAATTTATCCAATAAAATAGTGGTGCTAGTAAATGATTCTCCTTACCAGTAATATATTCTAAAGAACAATTATAGAAATTGAAAGCTGAATCTTGTGTACTCTTTAAACCTTGTCAATTAGTTTGTTCAGTTCTCTTTCATTTTAGAGGAGTAAGTTTCTATGACTTCCTTGTTGTAAGCTTTGGTTTTAATAATCAGAATTCACTAAAAGCTCAAAAACTGAAGTTTTGGACATTTCATCCATTAAGTACTTTGATTAAATATTCCCAACTAATTTTGAACAAAATGCAAAAAAAATGTAGAGGACTTGTTCATTAAAAGTTTAATTCCCTTATAAGACATGTAGGTTGATATAAAAATGTTTCACAGGCTCAAACTGCTATGCTCTCTAACTGATTGTAGGCAGCAAAGTGAAAGAGAAATTATTTCCCTGCTGCATAATATTTTTTTGTCTTTAGTATCAGCATTATTACAAATTTTATCTGGTTAACCATTCTAATTATATGTATATGTACTAAGTATATGTATAAGTACTGGGTGGGGCAAAAGTAGGTTTACCATTGTTCGTATGGAAAAAGACATGCTGGTTATGATTATTACAATAGCTTTATTTACTGTTTTTCGCATACTCACCACTGTAAACCTACTTTTGCCCTACCTTGTATGTGAAATTTGAGAACTACAGCTCTCAAATTCTTTTGTACTATTTTGACTAGAAGACTATTATAGCATGTTTTGACAAATATATGAATTACACCCATACCACAACCAATTCCAAGTAGAATTTTGCATAGTTTCTATTTTAAAAATATATTTCTTCAGATCCTTGTTTTTACCATGATACGGGACTCCATCAAAATTTCTAATTGCTTTTCTGCAAGGAAAACAATTACTTTTAATATTTAAAATTTTAACTGTATTTACAATAGCTACTTAATATAAAATAAAAAATATCAGCTGTTTCAACTATGCCAGAATGGACTATTTTTTAATTAAATAAGTTAAGGAAAATAATTGAACCATTTTTGTGTTAACTAACTTTGTATTTGAAGCTGAAGACGTGTTAAACTGGTACCATTGTACTGTTTAAGGTTTTTCTCCTACTAGTAGACATAGCATACTGACAACTATCACTTTATTTTTATACTTGCACGAGAAAACTTGGAATAAAAAATGAGCAATATAATTTAGAAGAGCCATTTAATCTAAATGAGAAGCATGTTTCATAGTGTGGTTCAGAAACTCATCTAAGGCTGCATATACCAAATTATCATGTCTGGGCAAAATGTCTGTCAGCTGTTGGAGAAGTTGCTATTGTTTCTTAAGAAGTTTTATGTCTTCTGAGTTTTTTTTTGGCCAATGATGTCAATAGCTCACACAGAGGATAGTATAGTATTCTCAACAAACATTTGGTCTGAGTTACTTTTTAACTAACAACTTTCTTGAGAAATTGGAAATTCAGTGTTAATTTTCATTAAGCTTGAATTTTCTTCCTTTTTTTTTTGTTCATTGATGCTGAGTGAGCTAAATGGCTTAGTGCAGCTTAAAAATATATTAACAATAAAATATATATTAATAGATCTTTAATATATAGTAAATAATGACTTTATGTAGTAAGAATATTCAGACTATTCTTTTTTTTATTTTTTTTAAAGTTTTTTTTTTTAATTTTTTATTTATTTATTTATTCATTTTAGAGAGGAGAGAGAGAGGGAGAGAGAGAGACAGGGGGGAGGAGCTGGAAGCATCAACTCCCATATGTGCCTTGACCAGGCAAGCCCAGGGTTTTGAACCAGCGACCTCAGCATTTCCAGGTCGACGCTTTATCCACTGCGCCACCACAGGTCAGGCCCAGACTATTCTTTATATACTTTTTAGCAGAATTGCTCGGTCACTGTGTCCTGCACATATATTTACTTTTTTTTTTTTTTGTATTTTTCCAAAGTTAGAAGCGGGGAGGCAGTCAGACAGACTCCAGCATGTGCCTGACCGGGATCCACCTGGCATGCCCACCAGGGGACGATGCTCTGCCCATCTGGGGCATTGCTCCTTTGCGGCCAGAGCCATTCCAGTGCCTGAGGCGGAGTCCATGGAGCCGTTGGTCCTCAGCACCCGGGCTAACTTTGCTTCAGTGGAGCCTTGGCTGCGGGAGGGGAAGAGAGAGACAGAGAGGAAGGAGGGGGTGGGGGTGGAGAAGCAAATGGGCGCTTCTCCTGTGTGCCCTGACCGGGAATCAAACCTGGGACTTCCACATGCCGGGCCGACACTCTACTGCTGAGCTAACTGGCCAGGGCCTTTTTTCTTATTTTTAACTTACAATTTTCATGTTTTCTCCTGACTTGCCTACAGTCAGCCTGATGACTTCCTGTACCCTGAAGGCAGTGCCACTGGGCTAGATAGAGTTAGCAGCCTCTACCCAAATGTGTCAAAGTGCAGTTAATTTATGAGTGAATTATGAATGAATAACCCTGCTTGTTGTTCTTCAAAAGGAGCTGTCACTTAAGTTGGATCTTGAAGGGACTGGAAAGAGAGGTGGACTATCAATGGTTATTTTTTAAGATCAAATCAAATATCAAAGAAATCTGTCCATTGCACGTGCTTCTCAAACGGTACCAGAAGAATCTACTGCAGAAGTAGGAAGTGCAATGTGGAGGCCCATTAGACACATCATGGCTTATTTTAATACAAATGTTAATATTATCACTTTAGTAAATAAAACAAAACTCTAGAAGAAATGCTGGGACAAGAGTCATTAACCAAGACTGGCAGATGGGAGCGTATGGTCTCCTTGGCCATTGGGTACCACTGCAGGTTGTAAGCAAGGAAATGATATAATTAGATTCGAGCCTCTGGAGGCAACGAGAAGCACAGAGATGGTAGGAAGAATTTGTGAAGAGATACCATTTGAGAGACTATGTCAATAATTAACCACTATCTGCTTTTATTTTTTTATTTTATCTACTTAAATATATATATTTTTAATGTTTATTTAGTGACTTTAGAGAGAGACAGGAACATCGATCTGTTCCTGTATGTGACCTAACAGGAGATCGAACCAGCAAGCTCTGCGCTTTGGGACGATGCTCCAACCAACTGAGCTATCCAGCCAGGGCAACCACTGTATGCTTTTAAATACTTTAATACAGTCATTTATTGTGTGGTCAGCATTATCTAAAACCTAGAGAATAGAAGTATGACCCAGACAGGAAAGTTTTAACAGGGATTTAAAGTGAGATGACTCTAGAATTATGACTTTTTATAGAAGTCAGAGAAAACAGTCTCTGTCAGAGATTGCTAATTGGTACCCAATAACCACCATCTCCTTATTTCTTTGTAATAGGATTTCTGATACTCAGCTGGGTACATGCTTTTTCAACCTGCCTTGCAGCCAGGTGTATCTGTCTGTCTAAGCTACGGCCAGTGCGTGTCATCTGGAGTGTCAAGTGCAATTCTGGGAAGCATCCTTATAGGAAGGGCAAATGCCCCTCCCTTCCTCTTCACTGCTGTCTGGAATGCAGACAGAATGGCAGAGCTCAGGTGCTAAGAACAGTAGAGAGGAAAAAAGAACATCAAGAGAAAAAGATTTTGGGTCTCTGCCTTCTGTAGCCATTAGACTCATACTGGAAAACTTACCACTAACTTTTTTTTTTTTTTTTTGCATGAGAAAAAAATTAAGTTCTGACTTGTGTCATAAGTAGTATATATTTAAGGTACTATTATTTTGGGTTGTATGTCACATTGTCTGATCTTCATTCTAATGAGGAGCCTATATAATATAATGTTCACTTATAAAAGCAATCACACAAAACTTTTCTTATTTGATATTTACAAAACTCTTTTAGGCCAATAAGGCAGGTGAAAGCCTTTTACCAAGAAGAAACTGAGATTCATACATAACCAATGATTTGCTTCGGGTCACAGGGTGGATACAGTATGTCGTTACAGGCTGCCCCACTCCAGACTCGCCTTATTAAACGTGGAGTTGGCACCGGACCAATATATGGAAGATAGGCATTTGCTAGGGGAAGAGAGAAGCCATAGAAGATGAGCTTTACCCAGGGTAGCACAGCGGAGGGGCAGGCAATCAGATATATAGAAGTTAAAGGGTATCTTCAACATGATAGTTTAGTGTCTCATCTGCTCACCGTATCTTTGTATTTTCATGCTTTATTTCAATATTCTGAAGTCCTAAAGCAGAGCATCATGTTGGTGTAGGCAAGTAGGTATCTTATAATTTAAAAATTCTTTTTTTAAAAAATTTATTTATCTATTTATTGTGTTTACATAGAATCTAGTGTCTCTCCAAAGGCATCCCCCCTCCTCCATATTCCCCTCAACATCTCCCTTACCTCCTTCCCAATAGCTCCCTCCCCCCTTCCCTTCAGGTTTAATTCCACTCCTCAGTTCACATTGTTCATTGGATTCCTCAAATGAGTGAGGTCATATGATCTCTGCCTGGCTTATTTCACTTAGCATAATAGTTTCCAGGTCCATCCATCTTGCTGCAAAAGGTAATACTTCCTTCTTCCTCATAGCCCCATAGTATTCCAATGTATATATGTACCACTGCTTTTTTTTTTTTTTTTTTTTCATTTTTCCGAAGCTGGAAATGGGGAGGCAGTCAGACAGACTCCTGCATGTGCCCAACCGGGGTCCACCCGGCATGCCCACCAGGGGGCGATGCTCTCCCCTCTGGGGCGTCGCTCTGTTGCATCCAGAGCCATTCTAGCGCCTGAGGCAGAGGCCACAGAGCCATCCTCAGCGCCCGGCACCACTGCTTTTTAATCCACTCATCCACTGATGGACACTTCGGCTGTTTCCAGATCTTCGCTATTGTGAACAATGCTGCTATAAACATGGGGGTGCATTTCTTTTTTCAGTTGGTGATATGGTGTCCTTGCGATATATTCCTATAAGTGGGATGGCTGGGTCAAAGGGCAGATCCATTTCTAATTTTTTGAGGAATCTCCATCTGTTTTCCACAGTGGTTGCACCAGTCTGCAGTCCCATCAGCAGTGCAGGAGAGTTCCCGTTTCTCCACATCCTTGCCAGCACTTATTCTGTGTTGTTTTGTTGATGAGCGCCATTCTGACTGGTGTGAGGTGGTATTTCATTGTGGTTTTAATTTGCATTTCTCTAATGATTAGTGATGTTGAACATTTTTTCATCTGTCTATTGGCCGTCTGTATGTCCTCTTTGGAGAAGTGTCTATTTATTTCTCTTTCCCATTTTTAATTGGATTATTTGTCTTCCTGGTGTTGTGTTTTACAAGTTCTTTTTAAATTTTGGTTATTAACCCCTTATCAGATGTATTGTCGAATATGTTCTCCCATTGTATGATTTGTCTTTTTATTCTGTTCATATTATCTTTAGCTGTGCAAAAGCTTTTTAGTTTGATACAGTCCCATTTGTTTATCCTGTCTTTTATTTCACTTGCCTATGGAGATAAATCAGCAGATATATTGCTGCAAGAGATGTCGGAGAGCTTACTGCCTATGTTCTCTTCTAAGATGCTTATGGTTTCACGACTTACATTTAAGTCTTTTATCCATTTTGAGTTTATTTTTGTGAATGGTGTAAGTTGGTGGTCTAGTTTCATTTTATTGCAGGTAGCTGTCCAGTTTTCCCAACACCATTTGTTAAAGAGACTGTCTTTACTCCACTGTATGCTCTTACTTCCTTTGTCAAATATCAGTTGTCCATAAAGGTGTGGGTTTATTTCTGGGTTCTCAGTTTTGTTCCATTGATCTACATGCCTGTTCTTATGCCAGTACCGGGTTGTTTTGAGTACAATGGCCTTGTAGTATAACTTGATATCAGGTAGCGTGATACCTCCCATTCTATTCTTCTTTTTCAAGATTGTTGAGGTTATTCGTATTCTTTTTTGGTTCCATATAAATTTTTGGAATATGTGTTCTATATCTTTAAAGTATGCCATTGGTATTTTAATTGGTATTGCATTAAATTTATAAATTTCTTTGGGTAATATAGTCATTTTAATGATGTTTATTCTTCTAACCATGAACATGATATATGCTTCCACTTGTTTGTGTCTTCCTTGATTTCTTTTTTAATGTTTTATAATTTTCTGGGTGTAGGTCTTTAACCTCCTTGGTTAAATTTACTCCTAGGTACTTTATTTTTGTTGTTGCAATAGTGAAGAGGATTGTTTCCTTAATTTTTCTTTCTGATATTTCATTGTTCATGTATAAAAATGCCTCTGATTTCTGTGTATTAATTTTATATCCTGCCACCTTGCTGAATTAATTTATCAGATCCAGTAGTTTTTTGACTGAGACTTTAGGGTTTTCTATATACAGTATTATATCGTCTGCAAATAATGATAGTTTTACTTCTTCTTTCCCAATTTGGATGCCTTTTATTTTTTCTTCTTCTCTGATTGCTGTGGCTAGAACTTCCAGTACTGTGTTGAATAAGAGTGGTAAAAGGGGGCACCCCTGCCTTGTTTCTGATTTTAGGGGGATTGCTTTTAGTTTTTGTCCATTAATTATGATGTTGGCTGTGGGTTTGTGATAGATGGCCTTTATCATGTTGAGGTATATTCCCTGTATTCTCAATTTGCTAAGAGTTTTGATCATAAATGGGTGCTGGATTTTATCAAATGCTTTTTCTGCATTTATTGAAATTATCATGTGGTTTTTCTCCTTTCTTTTGTTAATGTGGTGGATCACATTGAATGATTTACAAATGTTGTACCATCCTTGCCTCCCGAGAATAAATTCCACTTGATCATGATGTATGATTTTTTTCATATATTGCTGGATCCGGTTTGCTAATATTTTGTTGAGGATTTTAGCATCTAAATTCATCAGGAATATTGGCCTATAATTTTCTTTCTTTGTGTTGTCTTTGCCTGGTTTTGGAATCAGAATTATGCTCGCCTCATAGAAGGATCTTGGAAGTGTTCCTTCCTCTTGAATTTTTTGAAATAGGTTGAGATAGATAGGAGTTAGTTCTTCTTTGAATATTTCGTAGAATGCGCCAGTGAAGCCATCAGGCCTAGGGCTTTTGTTTTTTGGGAGCTTTTTGATAACTGTTTCAATCTCATTTGGTGTAATCGGTCTGTTTAGGTTTTCTAATTCTTCCAGATTGATTTTTGGAAGATTATATGTTTCAAGGAATTTGTCCATTTCACCTAGGTTGTTTAATTTTTTGGCATACAGTTCTTCATAGTATTTTCTTACAATATTTTGTATTTCTGTTGTTTCAGTTGTTATTACTACACTCTCTTTTCTAATTTTATTTATTTGAGTCCTTTCTCTTTTTTTCTTGGTGAGTCTGGTTAAAGGTTCATCGATCTTGTTTACCCTTTCAAAGAACCAGCTCTTGGTTTCATTGATCCTCTGTATTGTTTCTTTAGCCTCTGTATCATTTATTTCCACTCTGATCTTTATTATTTCCTTCCTTCTTCTACCTCTGGGATTTTCTTGCTGTTCCTTTTATAGTTCTTTTAGATGAAGGGTTAGGTTGAGTGCTATGAACTTCCCTCTCAGGACTGCTTTTGCTGTGTCCCATAGATTTTGAATTGTTGTATGTTCATTACCATTCATTTCTAGGAATTTTTTTATTTCTTCTTTGATTTCATTGTTAACCCATTTGTTATTTTATAACATGCTATTTAGTTTCCAAGTGTTTGAGTATTTTTTAGTTTTTCTATTGTGGTTGATTTCTAGTTTTATGCCATCGTGATCAGAGAAAATGCTTAATATGATTTCAATCTTCTTAAATTTGTTGAGACTGCTTTTGTGTCCTAACATGTGGTCTATCCTAGAGAATGTACCATGAGTACTTGAAAAGAATGTATATTCTACTGCTTTAGGGTGAAAGATTCTAAAGATATGTATTAAATCGAGTTGATCTAGTGTGTTCTTTAAGTCTGCTCTTTCTTTGTTAATTTTTTTTTCTTGAGGATCTACCTAGTGATGTTAGTGGGGTATTGAAATCTCCTACTATTATAGTATTTCTGTTGATATCACCCTTTATATCCATCAAAGTTTGCTTTATATATTTAGGTGCTCCTATATTAGGTGCGTAGATATTTATGATGGTGTATCTTCCTGAGGGAGTACTCCCTTTATCATTATGTAGTTACCTTATTTATATCTCTTACTATAGCCTTTGTTTTAAAGTCCATTTTGTCTGATATAAGTATTGCTACCCCAGCTTTTTTTTCATTTCCATTTGCATGAAATTTTTTTCCATCCTTTTACCTTTAGTCTATGTGTATCTTTTGTTTTGAGGTGTGTCTCTGTAGATAGCATATGTATGGGTCTTATTTTCTTATCCATGCAGCTACTCTGTTTTTTGATTGGATCATTTAATCCATTTACATTTAAGGTTATTATTGATATGTAGTTGTTTATTGCCATTTTGTTCTTTAAAGCTATATTCCTCTTTTTCTGTATTCTTTTCCCCTTTTGTTTTGTTTACAACAGGCCCCTTAACATTTCTTATAGCCTTGTTTTGGTTGTAATGAATTCCTTGAGTTTTTTGTTTTTTTTTTTTGTCTGGGAAGCTTTCTGTTTCTCCTTTGATTTTAAACAATAGCATTGCTGGATAAAGTAGTCTTGGTTGTAGGTTCTTGTTCTGCATTACTTTGAATATTTCCTGCCATTCCCTTCTAGCCTCAAGTGTTTCTGTTGAGAAATCAGATGTCTTCCTTATGGGGGCTCCTTTGTAGGTGATAGCCTTTTTTACTCTAGCAGCTTTTAATATTTTGTCTTTATCTCTTAGCTTTGCTATTTTAATTATGATGTGTCTTGGTGTGGATTTCTTTGTGTTTCTCTTTCATGGAATTCTCTGTGTTTCTTAAACTTGTGTAACTTTGTCCTGTGTCAATTTAGGAAACTTTTTGGCTATTATTTGATTGAACAATGTTTCTAACTATTGTTCTTTCTCTTCTTCTTCAGGAACTCCTATGATGTGGATGTTGTTTCTCTTCATATTGTCACAGAGCTCTCTTAGAATTTTCTCAGATATTTTTTATTCTCTTCTTTTTGCTGCTCCTCTTCTGTGTTTTCATTTATCTTGTCTTCTAAATCGCTGATTCGATCCTCTGCTTCATCCAACCTGCTATTAATTGCTTCTAGTGTAGATCTTTTGTTAATATGTCCCCATTAGAGTAGCCACCACATTATTTTTTTACCTGGAGAGATTATGAGTGAAGGAGGGGATGTGAATCATCTGCTATCTGTACCAACATCACTCCCCAGCTATGCTAATGTATGTTAATCTTATAGTAGTTGGCTGGGAGATCCAAACATCTCATGTCACTGGGGAACAAAATTTTTGTTGCATCCACAAAAACACTTGTTCTTACCTAATTCGAGTGTGCCAATCTCAAACATGACATTAGTTTTTCTCTGTAAGCTACAGTTTTTTTGAAATTCAAGATTTAAGTTTTTATCTTATTGTAAAATTTTCAACATCTAGTTTAACATAATGTAGTACAATGTCTTCTTGGGCATCATCTTTGTGAAAATATAATAATTTATATAATGCAGGAAATGCACTAATACACTAAAATATATGATTGCAGCAGAATTTGTCTACAATTTTGAAATAGAACATATTAAAACATGTATTTTAATCATAAAATTTGCGCAAAGCTTATTTAAATTCTATTCAGGCAAAAATTTGTGTTTGTAGCTCTTGCATTTGTGTACTTGTTGAGAAAATCTCATTTGATGACCTAGCAGTAGTCTGCTCATCACTAACAGCTCCAAGATTTTCGGGAAACTTATCAAGGTGACTGTTCAGGAAGTGAATCTTAATGTTCATGTTATATCCAATGTCGTGGAAAGACAACATCATCCTTTGAACCAGAAGTTCATAGTTTTCTGCTTTTTTGTTGCCAAGGAAGTTCTTTGTAACTGCCAGAAAAGACTGCCATGCTGCTCCTCTTTATTCCTCTTCCTGTCAAATTCTTTGTCACGTATGAGGGTTCGAATTTGAGGTCCATCAAATATACCTGCTTTTATCTTCTTGAAAGACAAGGCAGGAAAAGCAGAAACAATATGTTGAAAGCATTCACTTTCTCTATTCAAAGCCTGAACAAACTACTTCATTAAGCCAAGTTTGATGTGAAGTGGGGGAGAAATGGTCCTGTCTCGATTAACTACAGGTTTTCTCACAATATTTTGCTTCCCTACTTCTAGAGCTTCACGTTTTGGCCATTACTTCTGTGTCTAGTGTTTCTCCCGAGCTTGGCTGTCCCATAAACACAGAAAGCAAAGATACTTTATGAAACCTCTCTGTTGTCCTAACAGGAAATTTACCATTTTAGGATCCACACAAATGATCCAGTTATGCTCCTCATACTTCAGAAAGTCGAGGACAATTTTTATGTCATTATAATCTTCTCACAGATGAGTTGAATAACCAATTGGAACTGCTGCATTAACTTTACTGTTGTGTAGGAGAACACATTTCAGACTCTGTTTAGAGTTGTCAAGAAACAGCCACCATTCTGTTGGACCGTAAGTTGGAATACCTAGCTGGCTGAGAAGACTACTGACATCATGACAGTAAACAAAGTGTTTTTCTTTGGAAAAAAAGTCCACAAAAATTTGTTCACACTTCCTGAAATGGGATACTTTAGCTCAGTGGTCCCCAACCTTTTTTGGGCCATGGACCGGTTTAATGTCAGAAAATATTTTCACGGACTGGCCTTTAGGGTGGGATGGATAAATGTATCACGTGACTGAGACAAGCGTCAATAGTGAGTCTTAGATGGATGTAACAGAGGGAATTTGGTCATTTTTTAAAAATGAAACATCGTTCAGACTTAAATATAAATAAAACAGAAATAATGTAAGTTATTTATTCTTTCTCTGCAGACCGGTACCAAATGGCCCACGAACCGATACCGGTCCACAACCCGGGGGTTGGGGACCACTGCTTTAGCTGACTGGTGAAGTACATTCTTTTCTTGAAGCCTGGAGGCTAATAACTCAGCTACTTTCTTTGATAGGCCCAAATCTCTTACTAAGTCATTCAGATTGGCCTGAATTTATGCCTACTCGAAGAAGCCATCATTCAGTCTTAAAACAAAGTAAGAGGGTGTTTTATCAGATAATAATTTTTTACATTTAAAAACAACTACAATTATGTAAAAGTGATGTTTGTAAAACATTAATTGCCTTGTGGTTATGTTCAATCCAAGAGTCCTTGCCCTTTAACTCCTATTTAAAAACCAATGCATGCCATTAACTATAACAAAAAGAAATTAAAATTGCATAAAACCTAGAGCACTCACCAAAAAACAGGTTTCAGATTTGGAATCAGCAATGTAGAAATATATAGAAACAGTTCTAAAACCTCATGCAACAGAAAATGAAGAAAAACTTGTTCCCCAGTGTATTGTTCTATGGAAATTATAGCTATTTTGCAGGTTCTGTAACCTGAAAATATATGCTTGTTTACATTTTTATATTATCTGCTTTTTTAAAATTCCATTTTGATTGAACTATGGAACTTATTCTCTACAACATGGACGTGATTATTTTCATGACCAGTAAAAATGATTTTGAAGAATTTGTAAGTTCAAACTGAAGTGTTTGTTTGAGAGCAAAATTCTCATGAACTTTAAGATAATTACATGCTTTTTTAACATTTTGGAAGCTAAAGGTTGGAAAGGAACAGAAAAGATATCCAGTGTTAAAGTCTTCTTGGTATTTTTTGGAAATTACAGGGTTTCTTCAAGGTTCTCTCAACATACAATTTCAATATGTGCTATGTGAATTCAGCAATCAGTGAAATAGAAGAATCTTCATTTTATACAACTAATCAATCCACTGGCTCATAGGCTGGCAGGTCATGGATTGACCTTTCAAAATTCTGTCTGTGTGTGACCACGCCAGCAGATCATGCAAACCCGCTGATAATTAAAGGCAAAAAAGGAAAAATATAAATAAAAAATAAAAATTTTGGGAAATATGTTATAGGTATGTATTATAACCAAATTTTTGACATATTGAAAGGAATATTTAAGTGGGCTGTACTACTATTTCTCTTTTGAAATATACCATGTTAACTATGTCATGTATGCTCTACGAAATCATCATATCTATTCATTCTGGAAGGGAGTTTAGAAAGAGTTAAAAGTTCCTGCAGAGGCGTCCCAAGCCTATTGTTAATTATTAGCAAGCTCCCATTTTACGAGATGCTTTTTAAAGATTAAGCAAAATCACTCCTTATATTTTCCTGTGATCAAGAGGCATAAAGACTTAAAGCCTCCAAGTGTGCTGGTGGCCTGTGGGGAAATGTAGCTAGAACTTTAATTTCATGGTGTGTTTTTATGTATACTCAAAGGTTACATTGTTGAGTTTTAGTGTCTGTTAGCATTTGCAATGCAGGGGACTGCTAAATCACCAGCATTACCTAATTGTAAGATTTTCTTCAGTCATAAACAACTCCTAGAACTCACTGTTTCATTGCTATTAGGAGCCCAGGAAGTTACTCCTAGCCCTTTGACATTTTCCAATGATGGCAATGAATGGCAATAATTGGAAATAGGTTATTTTTAAATTTGAGAGCAAAAGGCTTACATAATCTTAAGAAACTAGACCTTGTACATAAAATGGTCTGAGGAAGCTGATACCCAGAGGGGAATAATCTGGAATTTATAACAGAGATATGGAATTAGTCACTTTCTAGTTCAACTAATTGGACTCAGTCAGTAGCTTTATTGGAAATGTCACAGACATCTGAGGATTGTTTATATTCCATATGAATTTTCCAGTTCCTGAGCACGTGCCTCTCTTTGACCAGAGCGTGTGCAGACACAGGACTGTGGCGATGGCCTTGTCACAGCATGCTCAGAGAGGGCCTTCTAGAGCTGCGTCCGGTTACTTGGCCGTGCCAAAGGGGTGCTTGAAGTGCTGCACCCTTAGACCTGATGAAGCCATGGAGCCGGAGTGGCATGGTCGGGGATAGTCCCAGTGCTCATTGTAGACCAACACAGCGGCATCTGGAACCATCTGGGAAGGGAGGGTGATGCTTCAAAGGAGTGCTGGTTTAGGGGAAGGAAAGTCCAGTTTGAGTCTGGTTCTTCCTACGAAGTTGAGGGGAAGGAGCATTTTTAGTGGTCTGCCCTGTCGTCTCATGTGATTTGATGCACAAGTGTTTGTTTAAATGGTTGCAAAATGAGCATAAAGAATTCTAACAAAGGATTTTTTTTACCTCTTTCAATGCCCCTGCCCCCCAAACACCTAGATAATTGTAGGCTATAGGAGGATTCAAGATGTTTACAATACTGTGCTTTGATCATAATTAGGCAGAAGAGAAAGGGACAGGAAATCCATGGTGATGGGTGAGCTGCTTTGCGTCTCCCCTAAGCAGTCCCAAAGGGTGGCTGGAGCCAGCTGGGAGGCTGATGGTCTCCATTCCACTTTATGAACCGGACTTGGGGTCTTCCTGCAGTTCTTTCCGCCACTCAAGAGGCTGAGGGTTGTGATTGTGAGTGCAAAGCCAGGAAAACCTCTAATCACAAAACCAGCGCTTTTCTCCCTTATCTGCTCTTTAAGTGGTCATCTTTCACCCGCTGATAGAAATGTTTCAGAAAGAAGTTAGAGGGGCGTGCTTTGCCCGGTGCAATGGTCTGGCTGAGCCTGGAGCTGCTACTCACCAGCCTGTTCCCTTCAGCTTTGCCTAGCAGCTGCTTGGGCCCTCAGAGTCCGATATGCCCTTCTTCCTGGTCCTGAAACTCTCACTCCTTGTTTCTTATTTGTCTCCCTCCTGTTAGATTGTCAGCTGGTTGACATCAGGGACTTTCGTTTTATTTATCTCTGTATAAATTATAAATATGTGGGAGTGCCTAGCCACGCTTAACACTAGTGGGTTTAAATAAGTGGATAGATTACAGCTTTAATAATATTGCTTTCTCTGAATACTGGCTATCAACAGGTATTGTTCTACACATGTAAGGCATTGTCCACTTAAAAGTCTGAAAACCACATAAAAGCCAAGCTGGTAAGTGCTGTGTCGCTGGAATCACCCATGAAGGCCTAGCGTTGCTGGAACCTGCCTGCATGTCTGGGCAAAAGGGGTCAGCTTAAAATCCGCTGGTGGCGTTGCTACTGGCAACGAGGGGGAGGATTTCCCTGCCAAGGGCTGATGTGCCAGGGGCTGGGAGGCGAAGGGGTGAAGGAGAAGACAGAGCATACCTCTGGGAAGCCCAGAACCTGAACAGGCCAGGCAGTGGCCGCGGCGACAGCCAGGCAAGAGCTCAAGGGAAAGGTGCTGAGTCAGTCTGGAGCACTGTCTGGGTTAGACTGAGAAACCAAAGCAAAGGCCTGCCGTGCCAAATACCGAGAAGCTGGGAGCAGACTAGGACTGTATGAAAAAGAAAATAAGCCTGGAAGAGAAGGTTCTAGAAGGCCATACTTGAGCTGAAGTTACCATTTTTATAGGCCAGGGTTCACGCGCAGGTGCAATGTTGATGTTGCTCTAGAGACCAAGAAAGGAGAGATGACCTCTTCCTCAGAATCAGTTTGGGCTGGCTCAGAGGCTGGCTGTGACACCTGCTGGGTCACCTGCGGCGTGGCAGGCAGCCTGTGGGGTCTCCAGGCCTCCTGACTCTTTAAAGCAAAGGAGGACGTACACCTGAAACTAATACAAAATAATATTGAATGTAAACTAAAATTGAAAAGTAAAATTTAAAATTGGCAAAAAATAAAATAAAACAAAGGCAGGCTTAACAGTTTGGTTAAAGTGATCGCTAAGATTCCTTCTGGCCCAGACATTCTCTGCTCTATCTCAAGTGAAAACCGAGGAAACAAAACCATTGTGCAACCATGGATTTCACTTATATTTAGATCTGTGCTTCAGGGCAATTATTTCTGACAACAAGTCATCACCCAGAACTCCACTAATATGTTGAAATAACTGCTCTGTGTTTTGAAATTCTAAACGGCGATGCTGCTTCAGTTTACTTGAATGAACAGTGCTGATATAATCAGCTGCAGATATTTCTTTTCTACCCAAGACATCTGTCACATTTGACTCCTCACAGCCATCCAGGAACGTGCAGGGCTGTGTGGCAAAGCCTTCCCGTTTCTCTGCAGGCCTTGTCACTGACAGGAACTTCAGCTGTGTTGAAAGGACTGGAAATCTTAGGCAAGTACGGGACAGGAGGCCCCACGATGTAAAGCAACAGCTGCTTAACTTGCAGTGACGCCGTCCCGGTTTTGGCTTTTCCAGCACTGCCGGTCGGGATGTTTGCCACTGGAAAGTCAAAATGCCTACAAAACAAATGCCCGGTTTTCAAATATCTGGTCTGTATCATTTATTTTTAATACTAAATGTGACATAGTGTAATGTTCTATCGATTAAATTAAACTGCCCGGGTGAGGGAGATAGAATTTCAATCGAATTCTTAGATGAAAAATGAGCCGCCTGTCGCAGTTTTCCTGGCGTCCTGATAGATACTGGCTGCTTCCACATGAACAGCTGGAACCTTGCAGCCAGCAGACGGGGCTATACAAAGAGCACCCCCACTCAGGAGAAAAAAGTTCTGGGCCTTTAAAGACGAGGGAAAGGAGGTTTGGCTAATTAAGAGCTTTAGTGACTTTTTCCCATTGATTTTTGAGAGAGAGGAAGGCCAGAGGGAGAGAGAGAGAAAGAGAGAAAGAATCATCAATCTGTTGCTCCACTTAGTTGTTACACCCATGGGTTGCTTCTCACAGGTGCCCTGACTGGGGATTGAACCTGCGACCTCATGGTCGAGTTGGTGTCCTCAGGATGCAGCCAGTGACCTCAAGGGTCAAGCCAGTGACCCTGGCACTGCACTGCGCTACCAGCCAGGGCAACGGTTTTATCCCCCCCATGTGATTGACATCTTGGAGATTCTGCATGCTTTTTTTCCCTGTGAAGTCATCATGATCTGCCGTACAGCTGCACTGTATGTGTAGAAGAAGCATTTTGCTTTCCATTCTTCCACCACCCTTCTCAACCGCCTATGAAACAAGAAAGCCCATTCATCATGCTATCTGCTGTTTAAATAATGTTCATGTGTTTGGAGCCAGTGTAATCCAAACATGATGCTGTAGGAAGGTGTTAACAAAATTTAAGATCCTGAGGAAACTTTTCTGGTGGGTAGCAGCAATTGAAAGAGGAGCTGTACATTCTGCATTAGTGTAATTTATTTTGTTCCTTGGCCCCACACCAAAGGTAAGAATAATGCTGTTACAACAGACCTGTATTTCTGCACAAGGAAGGGTGGGGGTAGGGTGAGAATCTCCTTTAGTCACTCTTAACTTTAGAAATTCTTTCTTGTACACTTGGCACAAAATAAATAGACTTCCTCTGACACGTGATGACACCTGGGAGGCAGAGACTTTGAGAGAAATAGGATATGATGAGGCCATTCGGAGCCCAGCTGGTGTGGTCAATTGAATTAGAATGTTGTAACCAGTGAGGTCATTGACCCTGTAGCTCTGCAGCCAGGGTACAGTTCCCTAAAGAATGACCAAGCCCTGAGAGCCCTCCTTTAGGGAGAGACCGTCAAAGATGAAATGCAGCCTGGAGAAGCACCATGGGAAGGGAGCGTGGTCAGCAAAGCCCGGTAGGCGGTGCACAAGTCTGGAAACAGAGCCCAGCACTGCAGAGGGAGAGCCCATCTGTGTAAAGAATGTGTGAAGTGCAAAGGTAGAGACAAAGAGAGACTGAATATGTCAAGTACAACCAGGAAATAGCAGCAGTGACGGCAGCAGCAACTAGAGCAGTCAGCTCCCTGCACTGGAAACGGAACTTCAATCAAGAGGGAGTAAACCATGATAAACTTGGCCTCCATACAAAAGATGGTGCAAAGAGAGAACCATAAAACAGATTATGGTATAGTCATATAAAGAATACAATGCAGCCATTTAAAAGAATATGTGAATTTGTTTTCATATGAATGTCAAGTATCTTAAGTAAAAACATTATGTTGCAGACAGTATGTTATGGTCAATTTGTGAAAAAGTTTTGTTTATAAGTGTGTATGTGTGATTGTATGCATTTATATGTGCATTCTTTTTCTATGTATTTATACTTGTATGTATGTGATATATGGAACAAATTTAGAAGTTTTCACAAGCCTACTAAGAGTGATTTCCTCTAGGAAGCAGGTCAGAGAGGACCAAGCTAGAACTAGGGAAAGTATGGGAAAGAATAAGAAAATGCAACTTCTAACTTTATCTTATACTATTTACATCTTCCTTCCTTCTTTCCTTCTTTCCTTCTTTCCTTCTTTCCTTCTTTCCTTCCTTCCTTCCTTCCTTCCTTCCTTCCTTCCTTCCTTCCTTCCTTCCTTCCTTCCTTCCTTCCTTCCTTCCTCCCTCCCTCCCTCCCTCCCTCCCTTCTTTCCTTTCTTTCTTATTTTTTCTCTTTTCCTAAGAATATATATATTAACTTTAGTAGTGATGATGATGATAATGGCGGCAATAATAAATAACAAAAAATGAGAAGTATTAACTCAGTTGATACTTTATTTCTAGTCTAACTGGAGAAGCTGGAAGAATTTAACAATTGCTTAGTAACAAGTAATTCACCCAACTAGGTGCTACTCATTGAAAGGTGTCAGAGAGGGGACTAAATGAAGTTTTGAGAACACATGGGTATTATACTCAGTGTTTTCATGTCTCAGTAAATCCTTTTATTTCCAAAGTCCTGAGTAAACCCCTTCAGCCACCACAATCAGGAATACCTTGATGGTGTTGACCCTGGCCAGCCTTGCTGTCGCAATGCAAGTGGCTCCATTGATGTGGCAGGGGAGTCTCTAGTCACTTAGATTCCAGGCACATAGCTGCTGGTTAAACAGGGTCTGCCTTTGGGCCAGCCTTTCAGTCCAGTCAGCCTTATATGGGGGTGGAGGCTGCTGCCTGCTCAGCAGATCACTGAAATGGGATGTGCACAACGCTACACTCTGGCTGTTGTGCTCTGTTGTGCTCCCGAAACAGGGACGCTTCGTTCAGTACATCAGTGGACATGTGTCTCCTTCAAGTGTGGGAGAACACGAACTACCTACACATCTTCTTAGGCAGGCAGTAGGGAGGGAGCTCTTAAAAGCTATTCCTGAATGTCTTCCTCTTTTGATTAGAAGGGAGGAGGCTGCCTGCGGATGGGAGCGGATAACATGCCTCAGCTTCTGACTGGGCTGCCAGCTCAAACGCTTTCTTTCTTTCTTTCTTTCTTTCTTTCTTTCTTTCTTTCTTTCTTTCTTTCTTTCTTTCTTTCTTTCTTTCTTTCTTTCTTTCTTTCTTTCTTTCTTTCTTTCTTTCTTCCTTCCTTCCTTCCTTCCTTCCTTCCTTCCTTCCTTTCTTTCTTTCTTTCTTTCTTTCTTTCTTTCTTTCTTTCTTTCTTTCTTTCTTTCTTTCTTTCTTTTTTAGTTTTTTTTTTTTTTTTTTTTTGCATTTTTCTGAAGCTGGAAACAGGGAGAGACAGTCAGACAGACTCCCGCATGCGCCCGACCGGGACCCACCCGGCACGCCCACCAGGGGGCGACGCTCTGCCCACCAGGGGGCGATGCTCTGCCCATCCTGGGCGTCGCCATGTTGCGACCAGAGCCACTCTAGCGCCTGGGCAGAGGCCACAAAGCCATCCCCAGCGCCCGGGCCATCTTTGCTCCAATGGAGCCTTGGCTGCGGGAGGGGAAGAGAGAGACAGAGAGGAAGGCGCGGCGGAGGGGTGGAGAAGCAAATGTGTGCTTCTCCTGTGTGCCCTGGCCGGGAATCGAACCCGGGTCCTCCGCACGCTAGGCCGACGCTCTACCGCTGAGCCAACCGGCCAGGGGGTCTTTCTTTCTTTCTTTCTTTCTTTTTTTCTTTCTTTCTTTCTTTCTTTCTTTCTTTCTTTCTTTCTTTCTTTCTTTCTTTCTTTCTTTCTTTCTTTCTTCTTTCCTTCTTTCTCTTTCTTTTTTTTTCTCTCTCTCTCCCTCCTTTCCTTTCCTTTCCTTTCCTTTCCTTTCCTTTCCTTTCCTTTCCTTTCCTTTCCTTTCCTTTCCTTTCCTTTCCTTTCCTTTCCTTTCCTTTCCTTTCCTTCTTTTTCTCTGAACCATATGGATACAGGAAAAATATAAAGGTTGTGTTCCCTGCCCTTGAGGAACTTGTAGTCTGGGAAGCAGCGGAACTGCTGGTGAGAGCCTCAAATTCCCTGCATCAGGAGCTGGAGGGGCTGGTGCAGTTGTGCTTGGGCTGCCCAGCAGTCTCCAGCGGGTCCCTTCGGGTCCCAGGCCTGAGCCAGGCCTCTAGCCACAGGTCAGTGGGCTGCAGGCAGAGTCGCTTTCTCATTTCTTTTGTTTTATAGCATTGGTTTTGGCCACAGTTAAGAAATTTTTCAAACTAAAAGCTTTTGGTGAACAGTCTCTGGTTCAAGTTAGCAAACCACATCATTAATAAATGGTTATAGAACACCCATTTTCTTGCCAGAGAAAACAAAGAGTTATAAGCATCCAAAGCATCCAAACAAATACACGCAGGAACCTACACATGCGCGTGCACACAGACGAGCAGCTATAAAACGGCCCTTTCGTGGTCAGGACTTTCAGAATTGGAAGACTTCAGAAATCACCAGGTTAGACTTGTCACTTTAACTTTGAAACAGAGAAGCAAAAGCATGTGTTCTACTGATGGTAGACATTTATTAAATAGCTCATATTTTCTGACTCCTAAACCAGTATTCTTTCCTATTCTTTCTTATGGTAGCATTTGGGAATGCCTGCTAAGGTGGACTGAATCCGTGTTATTTCAGTGTATTTTCAATGAGGAGAGATGACTTTCTAAGCAATATCTTCATTATTACTTTATCCCATGACTACCTAATGTCAACACGAGCAGTTGGAAAATGAACAATTAACTCGCTGTGTTTTTGTCTTTGTCAGGCATGAGAACAGAGATAAGATGGCTACGCCAGGGATGGGGAAGTAGAGGGGCCAGATCTGGAAAGTGAGTGGCCCCGTGGAGCAAGGTAGGGGTGGGATGGGCTTGTTAGTAGGAAGAGGCAGATAACCCATAGCGGAGGGGGAAGAGGGCAGGCCGGGGTCCAGAAGGTCTGCTGGTGGGAGCGTCTACCTGTCATGAGGAGAGCCAGCAAGACTCCAGTCCCAAGGGAACTTTGCCCAAGGCAGACATGCAGCCATGGGTCAATGAGGCAAGTTCCTAGATACCGAAGTGGGCTCTTGATGTTAGGACTTATGAGAGGTCAGGGAAACAGGGTCCTGCCTGGACCAGCAGCAAGGTGGACTTGATGGCGAGTCTGGAATTGATCAGCCTAGGAGTCTTTCATTTTCTCCAGATCATTAACAGGTGCTGATGTAAGGCATGTCAGCAGGGGGCGGGGGGCGGGGGTGGTTTCCAGGGAGCCAGGCTGGTCATCATAAGAGGTATAGGAAACAATGCCCAGAAATTGGAAAAGGGTCAACTAAGACCACCTGACAGTCCACACAGGGAGAACTGGAGGAATGCCGAGAACAGGTACAGGGCAGTGAGACCTGACATGCGATCTGGTTCTCTGCATGAATATGTCTAAAAAATGTTGTTCATTAGAATGATTGTTGGTTAATGTATAGGAAATGGAAAAGCAGAGTCTAGGGTCAAATGTTGTCAGTGTCTGTCCAAGTGCTACCCAGGATCAAGAAAGCGAACATTATCCAATAGACTTGATGCATTTGAGTCTCAGCGCTGGGCTAGGCCTTTGGAGGTGGACACAGGCTTAACGAGATGTTGTGAAATATTTGAATTATAGTACTTTCTCCCTTGTCCTCCATCTGGTTCCATGTTCTCCAGGTAACTGATGTGAGATTTAACTTCTATAGGCAGGGCAGACCTATACATTCACTGGTGCAGAAGACAGTTGTATTTTCATTATAAGTTAATAAATTGACTTTCTGATATATGCATAGGTTTCTGTGAGCTTTATTAATCTGAGGTCATCATAAACTATGAGTATATTCTTGAGGTATTATCTAAAAATCTTCTTTCTGATTTATAAGGCTAAGTGCCAGATTCTAGTCTGTATGAAACACTCTAGGGTAAATGTTACCCTAGAGGTGATGATGACAACAGATTTCATAAGTGCCATAACAAAGGTGAATCAGAGTGCTTAAGGTGGTGGGGAGATAGGCAAAAGTATCGCAAAAAAAAGGAGACATCCATAAAGGGACCCAAAGGACTTGTTGGGAGTGGGAAGCATGTTGTGGGGAGATGGGAAAAAATTAGAACATAAGAAGGTCAGTAGGAGGGTTAAGTGAAACATGTGAAGTTGAAAACAACAAGCATTCAAGAGTCTTATAAAAAATTTGGCTTTGGCCTGACCAGGTGGTGGTGCAGTGGATAGAGCATCAAACTTGGATGCTGAAGGCCCAGGTTCAAAGCCCTAAGGTCGCCTGCTTGAGCACAGGCTCATCTGGCTTGAGTGCTGCCTCACCAGCTTGAGCGCAGGGTTGCCGGCTTGAGTGTGAAACCATAGTCATGACCCTACGGTCACTGTATTAGTCCAAAGGTCACGACTTGAAGCCCAAGGTCGCTGGATTGAGCAAGGAGTCACTCACTCTGCTGTAGCCCCCTGATGAAGACAATCAATGAGAAAGAAATCAATGAACAACTGAGGTGCTGCAACAAAGAATTGATGCTTCTCATCTTTCTCCTTTCCTATCTGTCTGTCTGTCACTATCTGTCCCTGTGTCTGTCACTGTCTGTCTCTGTCACAAAAAGAAAAAAAAATTGGCTCTGAAGGAGAACAAGACAAAAGAAAACAGAGGTATAGGGGGTTAGTTAGGGACCAAAGTTTCCCCTGAGGCTTCTGACCTAGTGGACAGCCCACATGACTCCAAAACCCTAACATCTCCTGCTAGATTGTTAGTCCATTTCTTAACTCCTGGCAGGTGCCAGCTGGTAGTTTACGCAGAGATGGAGTAGGGGAATGCTGTCTTCAGAGGCTGTTTTCAAATCTTTAAAAACCCAGAGATTTGGCTTCTGCTTCTTTCTTTCTAACACTTTTCTTCATCACTTAAAACTATAACAGCACTTATTAGATCTGATAGTTGAAATGTCAATGTTAAGTATGTAGAAAATAAATATTTTTTTCTTTCTTAAATCAGAAAAGGTCTGATTGAAATGAAGAATCTAGGAGGGATTTAAAAAAAGGCGTTTCTGCTTTCTCTGACTGTGGTTTCTGAAGTCTGTGGGAGTGGTCTGTTGCACACTCTTTGTAAAATGGACGTGTTAGTGACAGACACACAGGTGAAGGACACCAGGAGAGAGTCTTCAAGGAGATCTAAGCTCCTCCTTCATGGGCAGGTCCTGAAATGCTATATCAGAACTGCAAATATTTACATTTGGTGTAGCAGACTTTTAGTTAGGAGCAGTTACACATAGCTGGTGTTGAATGATGTAGTTGGGTGATAGTGAGAGGCCCACAGGTACTGAAAAATCAACAGAGGAAGAGTTCAGTGGCAACTTTTCTTGACATGAGCTCATTGGTAAAGAGCCCAACACTTTGTTTTCAGAACCATGTTGAAAAATGTCCCCCCAGGGAAATGAACATTCCCATCTACTGACTAACTCAATGGAAACCATTCATTCACAAACCAAGTGGGCTAACTCAAAGGACCCGTCTACCAACAATTACAGAGGATACCCTTTCTAAAGCATCAGTAGCTCTACTACATTCCTCTGGTGTTCTAGTAACCAGAGATGTGCTCAGTATTGTAACACTAGCAAGGTAGACAACAGGGGCAGAAGGACTAGGAAGAGGAAAAGAGGAGGGGGACATTTCAACATTCTGCACATTTTGACCAAAGGTTACAGAATAAGTCAAGGCAGAATCTTTCCCATCACAGAGGCAATTATTGGATACCTCACATTAAATTTTAAAAAATAGAAAAAAATAAGGTTTTGAACCCATCTGCACAAAGATAAGTATTGAAATGATGGATTATTTATTCACAACCGCCTATCCGTTCTTTTCCACAAAGGGCATTTGAAACCCATTAAAAATTATGCTCTGAATCACAGGCATTTCACCAGGTAAAGACAGTAAGTTTGGGCCAACTTGTATATCATTAACTAGGAATGAAAATAATGTGTTTATACATGGCATTGAGTTTATAAAATATAAATCTTTTGCTTCACCTTTCTTGCTAACTTTTATTGTCCAAGAAAACATATCCATCAACTGGCGTTAGCTGTCGGTGGCTGTTTACCAACTGCTTCTCTTCTTCTGATTTAAGAGGCAGATGTGGTTTAACATGAGAGTTAGAAATAACTGTCCTGAAATCCATGTAATTCTGGTTTTGCTTATAGTAAAGGCTATTGTATAATTAGCTGATTGATAGCACACTGTAAGTATCATATCAAAAAATAGAGCCCTTTGGGAACACATGACAGATGATGTACAAGTAGATAGCCTCACAATGTAAACATTAGTAGGGAGAATTCATTTAATGTCTGCTAAAAGCATCTGATTGAATTTTGCTTATATTTTATCAGATTTTTTTCATGTATAAAACAAGATGACAAATGATAATTATCTTGAAGGCATGTGGCATGATAAATCTGAAGATACATGATGTGTTTACTCATTTTTTTTATAGATTCTCAGTTTTTTTTCCAGCTGTTTTTTGTAGTACAAAAAGCTCATGATGTTTCACCTATTGTTTATCTCCTAGGAAGTACCAAAATTAAGATCTCAAGAGTTAAATAGGCTGGCACAATCATTAAATGACATTTAGACATCTATGGTGTTGGGCCATCAGTCTACTAACAGAAAAAGTGTTGGTTTTGAAAATCTTCCTCTATTTCTATGTAACTGCCATTTCTACTTGTATAAAACTGAGATTAATTTAGGATAGGTTTATTTCTGGCCAATCCCACTAATGTTCTAGGACGTTTCATATTTGGTATCATTTAATATGTATTCACACACAGCTTTTATATTTTCAAACACTTCAGCAGTTTTGTGCACTGAATTTGTTATTAAATGTCATTGTTTCACTTTATGGGATTCTATTTAAAGAAAGTTAGTAGCTAGAGAAAGAGATGAGAAACAGTTATAATTTGGCCCCAACTAAACTCAAGGGCAATATAGGACTTAGTAAGAGTTTATGAATTTTCAGGTGCTTTTCATAAAAAGAAAGACCAAATAAAACAAAAGAAAAAAACCTCAAGATAAAAATAAAGCAACCAAAATTTTACTTGGTAATCACTTAGTAATCGATATTGGGCTTTATGAATATGAAATTCTAGACAAGGGGTCATGTTCTGGAACAACCCTTTCTGTATTTCACAATCACTTAAAGTCTAGCTCAAACATCCCTTTCTCTACCTCCCAGGCAGAATTAAAGACTACCATGCCCGTAATACAATAGATTTTTGTTTATACACGGTTTTTCTCACATTGTCATTTGGTTGGTTTTTATATGGTTGACACCACTCAGACTGGAATTTGTGTAGAACAAGGACTTCGCTTTACCCACGTTTGTTTTCCAGTGTCTAAGGCCTGCCATGTACAAGGCGCTCACTTATTATTTTTGAAATAACAAAAAAGTTTTTGTGTCTTCAGGTCTTATAAAAATTATGTCATCATTGCACAAGAAGGGAAAGGTCTGATTGGATCATCCCTCTTCATAACTGCCTAAATGGTTCCGTGGCAGGATGGCTGGGTACACAGAGCAAAAATGGGTCAGAGATTTGGTATTAACTTAGTGTGTTACAAATAATGGAAATCAAGGAATTTACACACTACAGATATGTAAAGCCTTCTAAGGTGAGCCTTTCTAGGACTAAAACGACTTGAATAAAATTTAGTTATTGTTTTACATGGAAATCTCTTGGTTTCCTCAGTTGTTTTAGTTTCTGTTTTTTGAAATGGCTGTAGCTGGTGTCTTCCGTAAGAAGAGGCAAGCTGAATGGCCTTAGGACAAGCTGCATAGCCAGTTATAATGGTGGTATAATCAGAAGAATATCAAAACACTCTTACCCTAAAATATCTTTTAGAAACTTTTTCCCTTGTGATAAAATGCTACATTTGAAGGTGGAAATGGATAGTTTTGGATGTTTTATGGGTCTTTGGAGTTGGCCCTATTAGGTAGTCAAATTGAATCTCTGTTAGGAAAGTACCTAAAGAAACTTGGAGCCTCCCTGTTAATGTGATTCTAACTTTAAACATCTCAGAACAATGACAGGCCTCTCAACTGTGGAAAAATGAGATCTGACAGCTCTGAACTCTTATTCACTAGGCCACAATCACCTGCTGCCTTTCAATAGGAGTGCACATTGTAGGGTCCCATCTCTCCCTGCTACTCTACCCTCAGATTACTTCATTCTTAGGTTACCTGCTGGGCCCCCAGAGGCATTTGGGTTAGCATCTATGCATTGTATCTCTGACTTATCTCTGTTCTTCAGGATGGCCATGCTTTCCATATGATGGTGGCTGTCATTCATAAAATAATATTTAGACCTTAGCTGGTCATACTGAAAAAGATATAGTATTAACTGTTGTGCTCATAGTTGAACTAAACAGGAAGAGCATATTCTTTATTGCTTTTCTTTTGTTTGAGGAGTAGTTAAGATAAAGATGAGGCTACAGTTGACATCTGCACGCGAAGATGATGCAATTTCCGCATTCTTTTGGGTGAAGCAGAAGCCGCCGATAGAAGTAACAATAAGCATGACAGGTTGTGAGAAGACGGAACTTCACACAGTGCTTGTGGAGGGTGTCTGGAGAAATTGTTGTCAACGGCACCCTGGACCTTCTCTGGGAAGCTTTCATTCTCCCAAATCTGTTTCTGAGCCAGACAGCATCTTGAATCAATGCCTAGCATCACATATTTCTCCTCTTTGACCCCCCTCCACAACAAAGAATAAAGATAAATTAGTGGGGGTGGGGTGGGGAACATATTCTGGGTTCCTTTTTATTTTTAAAGTCCCATCTCAACCCTAAAAGATCGCTCTTTCTATGTATGACATACACATCACTGTGATCTTTTTTAGAAATGGCTTGGTATGAGAAAAGAAAGTGATAGGTCAGTATTCTAGTTTTTATTGAGGTCATAATAAATCACTCTTGTTATTTAAAGAAAATGGTTATAGAAAACAGCTTTAAATGGCATGTGGGTTAAAGAGATGCTTTCTCCATGGAAAATGGACAAAATGACTTAACATTTTGAAAAATCACATTCTGACCTCGTTTTACATGCCTTCAGTAAATTAAATTTAAGATGTATTCCATTTGTGACTGCTTTGCTTACAAAGGACAAAGAGCTTTGAAAGAGATTCATAGTTTTTGTTTGTTTCTTTGTGGTTGAGCACAACAGGGAGGAGCAAGGCAATTTAGTGGTGGTTAGATCACGTCATTTTCAATGCCTTGTTTTTACATGTGGCATTTATAAATTACATGAGGAAGAGAATATTTAGACTGGTCATTGGACTACAGACCAGCATGTTGTTAGGAAAGTTTGCTGCTGAAGAACTCTGTAACATGCCAAAGAAAAGTTGCCGGATTCCAGGCATCTCTGCAATGAGGAAGTGGCCTCTGTGGCACCAGCTTGGGCACAGATTTGATGGGTGAGGGTGGGAATGTTGTCCGGTTTCCTGCAAGTCTGGACAGAAGAGGACAAATGTATTGGGAGAAAAGACGATAGAGACAATGTCTGTTTTTCTGGTCCTTACGGCTAACGGAAATTGGGTGTCTGTTGGGAGCCCCCCGGTCACATGTGAGGGTAGTGATGATGGTAGAGAAGAGGGGGCAGCATCAGGAGTGGGGATCTGGGGGTCTGGGGGCCTAGGGAAATGCTCACCATCCCAGCTGTGTCTTGGCATAACCCTTTGGTAAGTCACGGCATTGCCACAAAACTGTTATGCCATCAAACCTTGGTGATACTCAGCTGTGTCAATATATTTTTTCATACTTTTATAATTTTTAAAATTAAAATATTCCTTTACTTGTTGTGAAGGCAGTTTTTAATTTTCGAGTTATGAATGTGAAAGTTCAGGTAAAGAAAATTATAACTAAAAACACTCGTAATCTCACTTATAAGAGTTGAGTATCACACTTTGGGATGGATATATATTTCTCAATATTGCTTTGAAAACATTCTTCATTTAATAATACAGTGTGGACATAGTTTATGTCAATCATTACTCAGCAAAGTTAGATCTCAGTGCATTTCTACTGAGAAGGAGCTTTCCCTTCCCAGAGGGAGGCTTGGGAAGAACTCCTTGTCTCCCTCTTCACGCTCACGGTGGAGTGGGCTTATTGAAACAGAGCCCAGGAGAAAGGAACTGGATATATGTGGATAATAGTCTTCTGAACTCTCTCTATTCTTAGAATAATAGGAGAGAAAGGAGGGTTTTTTTGGCCCCTATAGCCCATGAACAGTCACCTTGCTGTTTATGGCTAACATATCAGTATGAAGTATTTTGCTGGATTCCTTTCTTTTAACTCAGAATGTGTGCCGAATGCAGTGAAGCCTTCCCAACTGTGAAACTGTAGGGCAGGGGTCGGGAACCTATGGCTCGTGAGCCGGATGTGGCTCTTTTGATGGCTGCATCTGGCTCGCAGACAAATCTTTAATAAAAAAAATAATAACATTAAAAATATAAAGCATTCTCATGTATTACAACCCATTCATTTCCTACCGCTCATGTTCATGGTTGCGGGTGGCTGGAGCCAATCACAGCTGTCCTCTAGGACAACACTAAATTTTTATTGGATAATGTGTAACATACATGGGTCGTTGTATGGCTCTCATGGAATTACATTTTAAAATATGTGGCGTTCATGGCCCTTCCTTCTTTCCTTCCTTCCTTCCTTCCTTCCTTCCTTCCTTCCTTCCTTCCTTCCTTCCTTCCTTCCTTCCTTTCTTTCATTCTTTCTTTCTTCTTTCTTCTGAATTCAGAGAATATGACCAACATGATTAGATTGAGAATAGTGAAAGTAGACCACTAGTCAGGCCAGAATCTAAAATAGATAGCCATTGACCAGTGAAATGTTAATGTTTGGCGGTAATTTGAGGATGGAAATTATGGCTTTATCTATCCAGGACAAAAGCCCTGAGCAAGAAGCAAAAAATTCTATCTAAAATTGGGATGTTGGGTCTTTATTGCCCATCAGGTAGGTATTTGGAAACTTCCAGGCAGATGTCTGGGACTATCCAGTGGTTGCTCACACAGACAAAATATTCAGGTGATTAAATACTTGTTTTTCCTCTTCCGCTGAGGCACTGTTTACACCTAGTGCTATTTGAATCGATATGAGAATTTTCTACTGCTTCCAGGTGAGGAAGGAACGAAGGTGATAGGGGAAGGGGAAGCTCTTCCTCTGCGATTTGCCCTTTACAGGCAGCCTGTCCTTTTCTCTACCTCAGCGGTTCTACCTTTATTCCTTCTTGCACAGACCACTCACCAGCCTGTTGTCCTTGAGTTTCTCTGTAAGCCGATCTGTCCTTTGACTAATTTCCTAGTTATTGTAACATTCAGGTTGTGTCCTGTTCCTGATAGTTTTAGCTTGGATAATTTTACAATGCTCACAGAAAAACATCCAATCTCTTATTGTGATATTCAAAGGCTTCCAGAGCCTGTTCTCTATCCGTTTTCTCCAAATGCATTTACTTTCCATGTTTTTGAGCACTTATTATAAATATCAAAGACTGATTGATGAGCATGACTTGATTTTGTTTCTCACCTTCCCTTAGGTCCTCACAGGCTCCAGCCAGGCTTCCAACCCTGCAGACCTGGGAAACCACCTTTCCCTCTGTCTTGGATGCCCTTTCCTCAAACCTGTTGTTTACAGCCAGGCTTCCGACCCTGCAGACCTGGGAAACCACCTTTCCCTCTGCCTTGGATGCCCTTTCCTCAAACCTGTTGTTTACAGCCAGGCTTCCGACCCTGCAGACCTGGGAAACCACCTTTCCCTCTGCCTTGGATGCCCTTTCCTCAAACCTGTTCCTTACAGCCAGGCTTCCGACCCTGCAGACCTGGGAAACCACCTTTCCCTCTGTCTTGGATGCCCTTTCCTCAAACCTGTTCCTTACAGCCAGGCTTCTGACCCTGCAGACCTGGGAAACCACCTTTCCCTCTGTCTTGGATGCCCTTTCCTCAAACCTGTTCCTTAAAACCGCTTAGGGCTCAGTTTAAATCCCACCTCCTCCATGAAGCCTGTACTAGCCAAAAGTCCTCTTTCACTTTTCTGAACTCTCTTAGAAACCTTCGTTCTTGGACTACACTCTGCCTTGCATTATAAACATTTCTGAATATGGGTTATCACCCATATCAACCAGCAAGCTCTTTGAGAAAAAAAAATCTATTTATCTTTTTCTTTTTCTCTTTTTGGAGGATGGTAAACATAATGATTAAGAGTTGGGGCTATATGATCAGATAAATTTAGACCTAAATTTTGGCTCTACCAACTTATCAACTGTATGACCCTAAGCAAGTTACTCATCAACCTCAGTTTCCTCATCTGTCAAATGGGAATAATAGTTGCTCAGAGATTTGCTTGTGAGACTGAAATAAGATAATCTATACATAGTGATTAACACTGTTGCTGGCACAAAAGTAAATGCTTAGTAAACTTTGCACTATTGGTCATCAATATTATTTGTTCAATAACTAAAATTGGTTCTTAGTAGCTCAGTAATCAGTAGCCATTAGATGCTCAGACGGACCTTTCTATATTTCTCTCTCTTTATAAAGCATTGTTTGGAAAGCTGAGTTATCTGCAAAATCATCTTGTTTATTCATTTTTACCTCCTTTAAATAGACTGTCCAACTATATCCTTTCTCACATGTTCCCCTTGTGTTTGGATATTAATAGCAAAACCAGTGCTAAGTAGTAACTATGAAATGAATGTAAGCAGCCAATGTCTCCGCAGAAGTTTTACAGAGATCATCTGATAGCAGTGTTGTTCCCTGCACTGCCCCTGGGGGAGAACTCAGCCAGGAAGGACCAGCTCTGTCGGAGCCCCAGAGAAGTAACAGCCTGGGCAGGAATAGACACGTGGCCCTGACCAACCAGCTTCTGTAATAAAGCTGAGCAAATATGGCCCTCTTCCAATTTGTTCTTTTGAAAAACAACAAGGCCTTGTTAAAAATATTAAACAATTTACACCAATGGGAGAAATTTGATTCTATATCCTGTGAACACAGGAGAAGGGTGAGGTGTTGTAAACAATGATTACAATGAGAGTTTCTGCCTTGAAGTTAGTAGACACATGATGTGACCAAAGCTGAATGGGGGACTCATGTCAGCATGGAGCTAGGTTTGAAAGAGATGGAATTTAGTTCCTCAGTTTAACATGAGGAGAGGTTAAGGGCCTAACATCACTTGCTGCCAGCAAAGGGCCATTCAGTGTACCAGTTGAGAGCACGTGGTTGGAAGCCAGGCTGTCGGAGAGGAGGCCCTGCC
Source organism: Saccopteryx leptura (assembly GCF_036850995.1). Lineage (NCBI taxonomy): Eukaryota > Metazoa > Chordata > Mammalia > Chiroptera > Emballonuridae > Saccopteryx > Saccopteryx leptura. The sequence continues at coordinate 77,527,204 of NC_089510.1, read as the reverse complement.
ACCGGTCAGCTGTCTACGCCAGGGTAAGGGCATGCCTTCTCTATGCCTTGGTCTCCTTACATGTAAAACGGGGGTAACAGCCCTTCACATGGGTGGAACGATGATGAAATCACTTTATGTGAAAAACCCATGGTGATTGTTGAATAAATATTAGCTGCTATGAGTGGTAGAAGAGCCTGACACCATTCCTGTCTGAGGGGAGGGGAGAGATGTTCACTGGTGCATGGAGAATTGCTGTTTGCAGTTTATGTGGGCATTGGGGGCCGAGCTAAAGTGGGGGTGGGAGGGATGGGCTAGAGGTGATGCTTTAAGTGGGAAGAGGGCTGAGCACATGGTGTATTTTCAAGGCTGTGGGAGATGTCTCTCCAGCAAAACACTTCTGGTGTGTTAGTCCCTGAAATCCCATCTCTGGACAACCTTTTCCTTAGCCATTCATGGCCCTTTCTCTGTTCTTGTCATTTAAAATGAAGACATTTGGGGCCTGGCCTGATAGCTTGGTTGGTTAGAACATTGTCCTGAAGCACAGAGGTTGCCAGTTCTATCCTGAGTCAGGGCACATGCAGAAACAGATTGATGTTTCTGTCTCTCCCCCCTTACTCTTTCCTCTCCATCTAAAATCAATTTTAAAAGTATGAAGACAAGGCCCTGGCCAGTTGGCTCAGTGGTAGAGTGTCGGCCTGGCGTACAGGAGTCTTGGGTTCGATTCCTGGCCAGGGCACACAGGAGAAGCACCCATCTGCTTCTCCACCCCTACCCCTCTCCTTCCTCTCTGTCTCTCTCTACCCCTCCTGCAGCCAAGGCTCCATTGGAGCAGAGTTGGCCCGGGCGCTGAGGATGGCTCCATGGCCTCCACCTCAGGTGCTAGAATGGCTCTGGTTGCAACAGAGTAACACCCCAGATGGGCAAAGCATCGCCCCCTGGTGGGCATGCTGGGTGGATCCCGTTTGGGTGCATGCGGGAGTCTGTCTGACTGCCTCCCCGTTTCCAACTTCAAAAAAATACCAAAAAAAAAAAAAAAAAAAAAAATGAAGGCATTTGGTGATAAGGTTGAGGATTACCTCAAGGTATTACATGAACACAAAGCCTGAATCAGTGTATTTAAGGCTCTCAAAGGGGGGCCAGAGCTCTGCAAGAGAGGTATTGGGAGCTGAAAGAAAACAATAAATAGATATGCCAAAGTCAAACTTGACCTTCATCCAATTTTGTCCTGAACCTGCAGAGCTGAGAAGAGCATAGGTATGGCATGTCAGGCCTCCTGGGCTCTGGACTTGGCCTTTCTTAATGCTGACAAGAGTTGGCCTGGGGGGACTCAACCTGCCCACACATCCCGCCCCGACTTGCGCCATGGACACCACCTGCAGCTGAAAACACGATGGCTTCTTTTCAAGCCCGGCGCACCAGAGATTCTTGGAGGTAGAAGAAAACTCTTAATAGTTTGGGAAGAATGCATGGTTCTACTTTAAGAGCTTGCCTGCTACCAGCATGTTATCTGTGAATAAACTCACATATCTCCTTTACGGTGCACATAGTGTATCTTAGCTGCCGCGAAAGGATTAGCAATGAAGAATCTTCTTATTTATTTATACTTGCAGTAAAATTTTAAATTGCTAAGTCAATGCATATTCTAAATTAAGACTAGAAAGAAAAGGCTCTTTAGGTGAAATTCTGTATGTCAGGCTTGATCAAAAATTGGAATTATACGGAGAGATTTAGAAACATCTGGTAATGTGTTATTAATAAGCTTGCAGAAGTGAATCAACAATTTCAACTGAGAAACATTAATTTGCATATAGTACTCAATAAGAAAGACTACATAATATACATTTTTCATTATATGTGGTAATTGTGCAATCCAAACGTTTTAAAAGATACCAACCAACCAGGAAATTTATACATTGTGGAAGATGAAATTAAATTTATAAATGAAGAGAAAAGTTATTTTTTTTAACATTATGCTTATTATATCTTGCATATAAATTACAATGTCGCCTGTGGCACACACAGAAGCAGATAACGGAACTAAATCAGTTCTAAGTCCTTGTGAAGTAAAACAGTTGTTCCCTTTGACTAATAAAAGAAAAACGGATGCAGAATTAACAATGTAGCTCAGACTTTGTTTCAAACTTGCATACTAAAACACAAGCAAAATCTGAATTTTGAATTTTTAAAATTAGATGCTTTCTATGGAGAATATATGTTTATTTTGCATTCTCAAGCTGAGCTGCAAGAGTAGAAAGATGTGAATGTGCTGTGAAGAAGTCAGCTGAGTGTCCCGGGAGTGGAGGGTTGGCTGCACAGCATTCTGTCAACACCCAGAAGCCTGCAGAGCAGCCCGTGCGAGCCAGTTGTGCTCATCTCTTCCCAACTCTGCATTCAGTGATGCCACATTGGCAGCTTGTAACTGGCCCAAGTGGAAGGATTTACACTAAGGAAAATGGCATACGCTACAAATTAAGGTGCTTTTTTTTTGTCCTGGAGAGTTGCTTGTGAAATATTAAAATATGTATTCTGTGTGACCATGAGCAAGTTATTAAGCCTCTTTATTCCTCAGTTTCTTCATTTCTAAAACAAAGGAAACTATTTCAACAACATATGATTTTGATGTGGTTTGAATGAGATAATTTATATAATTTCTTAAGCAATATCTAGCACATAGTTCCCAATATTTGTGCGAGTGTTACTGTATTTTGGGCCACCAATGTTTTGTGTCTTCTGGTGGGGAAACCAACCTGGTAAGTCCCTTTTTGGTTAATAAGGATAAAACACAACTGTTAAATACTTGTTGAACATTTTCTATGAGTATCTAATGAGACAGGTACTCATTACACCCTCATTTTACAAATGATGAAACTGAGGCTTAGTAAGGAACTTACCCAAAGACATAACCGGTAAGTGGCAAATCTGGGATGTGGACCCAGGTAGTTGGCCTCGGACCTCACACTCTTCAGCCTATACTCTTGTGTTTCCAGTAAAGTCTCATAGGACATTAGAAAAGGTTGGACCTTAGAGCCACCTGGTCAGTGCTTGGTTTTATAGATGAAGGAAATGAGATGCAGAGGGAGAGAATGGCTTGTCTAAGGTCACATCCAAGCTTTTCTATTTCCCAAATCCAGTTTATCCCCCCTTTTGTTTGACTGGGGCATAGCAAGACAGTGCCTACACTCAAAGATAAATACAAAAAGCATGCACATTGGAAGGGAATTTGAAAAACATTAAGGCATATGTGAAAAAGAAAATACCTGGTGTTTTGGGGTCTGTCTCTTTTGAGGGTTTATTTTCCTTCTCTGGGCTTGACAATGGTCTTTTTATAGCAATGGGATGGGGTTTTTCCTGCAGTAAGGGTCAGGAGGTGGTCAATGGGCTTCATATAAACTGTTAATATTCATTCAGTGCAATACTCAAATCACACTGAGATAAGAAAGGCATTGCTTTTAAGCCCTTCTGCTTGAAGGTGAAAAACTTTCAAATGTCCAAACCCTTGCACTCTGCCAGCCCTTGTCCCTTCCCGAGACACTTGTTCATATTGGGCCAGAGTGTACACATATGTGTGTGCTCGCATGCTCAGGCACATGCATATAGGTGAGCACGTGCACCTGCAGCTCTGAAAGAAGGGGCAATCTCCATGTTACCACAGTTGGAAGGGTGGCCTGGACTCAGGACCAAGGAAGTGGAGGTTGTGACTTGATTAAAAAATTTTGTTCCCAGTCTAACCTGTAGAGGGTCTTATTTATCCTCACTAGGCTATTGTCCTGGCTTGGTACTCTTCCTAGATATTAAAGCACAGGCAGGCCTGCTCTTCAATGCCCTAAGGGAACACAGTGATGCAGGAGGCTTCCTAGACCAAGACATATTCTTTCTAGTACACAACCTGCAGCTATGTTGGCAGAACAAAATCTAGTAAGTATTGGGGGATAACTTGCGCAGAAAAACAAGTTATGAGATTTTCTATTTCTACAGGTAGGAAAACATTATATGGTGATTGGAAATTCCCTAACATTTTGTAGAAGAATTTGGAGTGGGCCAGGCCAAAGAGTTTCTAAGCAGAAGGGAGGTAATGCAGGATCATGAGTGAGTTGGAAACTGTGTTCAAGGAAGGAGATTTCAGAGGCTGAGGGTGGGACCAGGGTCTGGGAGAACAGCTAAGATCATTGTCAGTTTCTGGAAGCAGCGCCCGAAGCAGGAATCATCATGGACATGATTTATTGAGGTGGCACTCTCAGGAGGAGGGTGCCAAGGGGAGCTGGAGGGAGGGAAATAAACTTGAAAAGGATGTGGTCTTACCTGGAGCTGAGGTGTAACTGGGATCTGTGAGGGGCTCTGGGTAGCAAATTGTAACCCATTTGGTTGCTCAGCAAAGCAAGGGATCAGCCTGTTATGCCCAGGTTGCCAACCGTTGACCTCTGGAATAGCTCCCAAGGGAGGGAGATGTATTTGGCTGAGGGCAGTTCTCCAGAGATGAGCATCACTGCCTTCTTTGCAGCCACCAGCCACTACAGCTGGAACTGGGTTCATCAACCTGGTGCAAGGAATGAGGGCAGGCTGCAAAGCAGCCCCTGTGTGCGGAAAATACTGTAGTACTGAGAATTAGTGTCCAATCAAAATTATGCTAGGAAGAGTGATGTCAGAGAAATGGCGCCATAAGGAAAGATACCGATAAATCTCCCCCAAAATTCAACAAGATCTTCAACCAGAGACAGAAAAGTCTATCCTTGGAGCCTCCAGAAGTTCCACACTAAACGCAAAGTACTATCAACATAACCACCCTCAGATGCCATTAAGAAAAAGGAAATCGAATATCATGGATACAAAAGACAAAGAGGTAGCACAGATAGATGAAAAAAATCTATGGAGAAAAAATTTAATATATTAGAAACATTGGAGCTAAATGACAGAGAATTTAAAATAGAAATCCTAAAAATATTCAGAGATATACAAGAAAACACAGAAAGGCAATTTAGGGAGCTCAGAAAACAACTCAACGAACACAAAGAATATATGACCAAGGAAATTGAAACTATAAAAACAAATCAAACAGAGATGAAAAACTCAATTCATGAGCTGAAAAACAAGGTAACAAGCTTAGCAAATAGAAAAGGCCAGATAGAAGGTAGGATTAGTGAAATAGAAGACAAGCAACTTGAGGCACAACAGAGAGAAGAGGAAAGAGACTCAAAAATAAAAAAAATGAGGAAGCCCTACAGGAATTGTCTGACTTCATCAAAAAGAATAATATAAGAATAATAGGTATATCAGAGGGAGAAGAGAGAGAAAATGGAATGGAGGACATACTCAAACAAATAATAGATGAGAACTTCCCAAGCCTGTGGAAAGAACTAAAGCCTCAAATTCAAGAAGCAAACAGAACTCCGAGTTTTTTTTAACCCCAACAAACCTACTCCAAGGCACATCATAATGAAATTGGCACAAACCAACAACAAAGAAAAAATTCTCAAGGCAGACAGGGAAAAGAAGAATACAACATATAAAGGAAGGCCTATTAGATTATCATCAGATTTCTCAACAGAAACTCTACAAGCTTTAAGAGAGAGGATCCCAATATTTAAAGTCCTGAAAGAGAGGAACTTTCAGCCTAGAATACTATACCCATCAAAGCTATCCTTCAAATATAAAGGAGAAATAAAAACATTCACAGATACAGAAAAGATGAGGGAATTTATCATCAGAAAACCCCCACTCCAGGAATTACTAAAGAGGGTTTTCCAACAAGATACAAAGAACAAAACAAAACAAAACCACAAGTAAAAGCTCCACCAAGAACACAATAAAACCAAATTTAAACTGTGACAACAATAAAAAAAAGGGGGGGAGAGAGGATGGAGATTAACAGTAGCAAAGGACAATGGAGTGCAAAAGTACTCACAAGGTAGTGCACTACAATGAACAGGGTAGGAACTCTTTTCATTACTTAATGGTAACCACCCTTGAAAAAACCACCACAGAAGCACATGAGATAAAAAAGATAGCAACAGAGGAAAGATGTATGGAATACAACCAACAAAAACAAAGGATAGAAAAACAAAAGAGAAGAATCAAACAAGACACAAAACTAACAGAAAGCAATGTATAAAATGGCAATAGGGAACCCACAAGTGTCAATAATTACACTAAATGTAAACGGATTAAACTCACCAATAAAAAGGCACAGAGTAGCAGAATGGATTAAAAAAGAAAATCCAACTGTATGCTGCCTACAAGAAACTCATCTAAGCAACAAGGATAAAAACAAATTCAAAGTGAAAGGCTGGAAAACAATACTCCAAGCAAATAACATCCAAAAAAAGCAGGTGTAGCAATACTCATATCTGATAATGCTGACTACAAGACAGCAAAAGTACTCAGAGACAAAAATGATCATTTCATAATGATTAAGGGGACACTGAATCAAGAAGACATAACAATTTTTAATATATTTGCACCAAACCAAGGAGCACCAAAATATATAAGACAGCTACTTATTGACCTTAAAACAAAAACTGACAAAAATACAATCATACTTGGAGACCTCAATACACCACTGACGGCTCTAAATCAGTCATCCAAACAGAGAATCAATAAAGATATATTGCCTTTAAACAAAACACTAGAGCACCTGGATATGATAGACATCTACAGGACATTTCATCCCAAAGTGACAGAGTATACATTTTTCTCCAGTGTACATGGATCATTCTCAAGAATTGACCATATATTGGGCCACAAAAATAACATCAGCAAATTCAGAAAAATTGAAGTTGTACCAAGCATATTTTCTGATCATAAAGCCCTGAAACTAGAATTCAACTGCAAAAAAGAGGAAAAAAATCCCACAAAAATGTGGAAACTAAACAACATACTTTTAAAAAATGAATGGGTCAAAGAAGAAATAAGCACAGAGATCAAAAGATATATACAGACAAATGAAAATGACAATACGACATATCAGAATCTATGGGATGCAGCAAAAGCAGTGATAAGAGGGAAGTTCATATCACTTCAGGCATATATGAACAAACAAGAGAGAGCCCAAGTGAACCTCTTAACTTCACACCTTAAGGAACTAGAAAAAAAAGAACAAAGACAACCCAAAACCAGCTGAAGAAAGGAAATAATAAAAATCAGAGCAGAAATAAATGAAATAGAGAACAGAAAAACTATAGAAAAAGTTAATAGAACAAAAAGCTGGTTCTGCCCTGGCCGGTTGGCTCAGCGGTAGAGTGTCGGCCTGGCGTGCAGGAGTCCTGGGTTTGATTCCCAGCCAAGGGCACACAGGAGAGGTGCCCATTTGCTTCTCCACCCCTCCCCCTCTCCTTCCTCTCTGTCTCTCTCTTCCCCTCCTGCAGCGAGGCTCCATTGGAGCGGAGATGGCCCGGGCGATGAGGATGGCTCTGTGGCCTCTGCCTCAGGCGCTAGAATGGCTCTGGATGCAACAAAGTGACGCACCAGAGGGGCAAAACATCGCCCCCTGGTGGGCATGCTGAGTGGATCCTGGTAGGGCGCATGCGGGAGTCTGTCTGACTGCCTCCCCGTTTCCAGCTTCGGAACAATGAAAAAAAGCAAAAAAAAAAAAGCTGGTTCTTTGAAAAGATCAACAAAATTGACAAACTCTTGGCAAGACTTACCAAGGAAAAAAGAGAAAGGACTCATATAAAGAAAATCCAAAATGAAAGAGAAGAAATCACCACAGATGTCATAGATATACAAAGAATTATTGTAGAATACTATGAAAAACTTTATGCCACTAAATTCAACAATCTAGAAGAAATGGATAAATTCCTAGAACAATACAACCTTCCTAGACTGAGTCAAGAAGAAGCAGAAAGCCTAAACAGACCAATTAGTAGGGAAGAAATAGAAAAAACTATTAAAAACCTCTCCCAAAATAAAAGTCCAGGCCCAGATGGTTATACAAATGAATTCTATCAAACATTCAAAGAAGACTTGGTTCCTATTCTACTCAAAGTCTTCCAAAAAATTGTAGAAGAAGCAATACTTCCAAACACATTTTATGAGGCCAACATAACCCTCATAACGAAACTGGGCAAGGACGGCACAAAAAATGAAAACTTTAAACCAATATCTCTAATGAATACAGATGCTAAAATACTAAACAAAATACTAGCAAATCAAATACAACAACATATTAAAAAAATAATACATCATGATCAAGTGGGATTCATCCCAGAATCTCAAGGATGGTTCAACATACGTAAAACGGTTAACGTAATACACCATATCAACAAAACAAAGAGCAAAAACCACGTGATTCTATCAATAGATGCAGAAAAGGCATTTGATAAAATACATCACAATTTTATGTTTAAGACTCTCAACAAAATAGGTATAGAAGGAAAATATCTTAACATGATAAAGGCCATATATGATAAACCATCAGCTAACATCATATTAAATGGTACAAAACTGAAGGCTTTTCCCCTTAAATCAGGAACAAGACAGGGTTGTCCACTCTCTCCACTCTTATTTAATGTGATGGTAGAGGTTCTAGCCAGAGCAATCAGACAAGACAAAGAAATAAAAGGCATCCAGATCAGAAAAGAAGAAGTAAAGGTATTACTTTTTGCAGATGATATGATCCTATACATCGAAAACCCCAAAGAATCTACAAAAAGACTACTAGAAACAATAAGCCAATACAGTAAGGTCCCAGGATACAAAATTAACATACAAAAGTTCATAGCCTTTCCATATGCCAACAATGAAACATTTGAGAACGAATTCAAAAAAATAATCCCCTTCACGATTGCAACAAAAAAAATAAAATAACAAAGAATGTAAAGGACTTATATAATGAAAACTATAAAGCATTGTTAAGGAAAATTGAAAAAGATACAATGAGATGGAAGAATATTCCTTGTTCTTGGATAGGAAGAATAAATATAATCAAGATGGCCATATTACCCAAAGCAATATACAAATTTAATGCAATTCCCATCAAAATTCCAATGACATCTTTTAAAGAAATGGAACAAAATACCATCAGATTTATATGGAACTATAAAAAACCCCGAATAGCCAAAGCAATCCTAAAGAAAAAGAATGAAGCTGGGGACATTACAATACCTGATTCAAACTATATTATAGGGCCACGACAATCAAAACAACTTGGTATTGGCAGAAAAATAGACACTCAGACCAATAGAACAGAATAGAAAGTCCAGAAATAAAACCACATATATATAGTCAAATAATTTTTGATAAAGGGGCCGACAACACACAATGGAGAAAAAAAAGCCTCTTCAACAAATGGTGCTGGGAAAACTGGAAAGCCACATGCAAAAGAATGAAACTTGACTACAGTTTGTCCCCTTGTACTAAAATTAATTCAAAATGGATCAAAGACCTAAATATAAGACCTGAAACAATAAAGTACATAGAAGAAGACATAGGTACTAAACTCATGGACCTTAGTTTTAAAGAGCATTTTATGCATTTGACTCCAAAGGCAAGGGAAGTGAAGGCAAAAATAAATGAATGGAACAGACTAAGAAGTTTTTGCTCAGCAAGAGAAACTGACAACAAAATAAACAGAGAGCCAACTAAATGGGAAATGATATTTTCAAACAACAGCTGAGATAAGGGCCTAATATCCAAAATATACAAAGAACTCATAAAACTCAACAACAAACAAACAAACAATCAAAAAAAATGGGAAGAGGACATGAATTCTCTCAGGAAGAAATACAAATGGCCAACAGATATATGAAAAGATGCTCATCTTCATTAGTTATTAGAGAAATGCAAATCAAAACTGCAATGAGATACCACCTCACACCTGTTAGATTAGCTATTATCAACAAGACAGGTAATAGCAAATGTTGGAGAGGCTGTGGAGAAAAAGGAACCCTCATCCACTGTTGGTGGGAATGTAAAGTAGTACAAGCATTATGGAAGAAAGTATGGTGGTTCCTCAAAAAACTGAAAATAGAACTACCTTATGACCCAGCAATCCCTCTACTGGGTATATACCCCCAAAACTCAGAAACATTGATACGTAAAGACACATGCAGCCCCATGTTCATTGCAGAATTCTTTACAATGGCCAAGACATGGAAACAACCAAAAAGCCCTTCAATAGATGACTGGATAAAGAAGATGTGGCACATATACACTATGGAATACTATTCAGCCATAAGAAATGATGACATCGGATCATTTATAACAAAATGGTAGGATCTTGATAACATTATATGGAGTGAAATAAATAAATAAGAAAAAACCAGGAACTGCATTATTCCATATGTAGGTGGGACATAAAAACGAGACTAAGAGACATTGACAAGAGTGTGGTGGTTATGGAGAGGGGAGGGAGAGGAAAAGGGGAAGTGGCGGGGCACAAAGAAAACCAGAAGAAAACCAGATAGAAGGTGACAGAGGACAATCTGACTTTGGGTGTTGGGTATGCAACATAATTAATTGACAAGATAACCTGGACATGTTTTCTTTGAACATATGTACCCTGATTTATTGATGTCACCCTAGTAAAATTAATAAAAAAAAATAATAAATAAAGTAAATACAAATAAGAATGTAAAAAAAACTTATGCTAGGCAAAAGGGTTATGAGGTTCCCACTGAAAGTTCTAATTAGTGGAACAGACAGACAGATTTTAGAGCAGACTGCAGCCACTGAACTCAACTCACCCCCGAGAGGATCTGACTTCCCTGGGTGCAGCAGTGAGGGGCCTGCCATCCATCTATGCCTCCAGACCAGGGATTGCCTGCTTTTCTCCTGTTCTTCACGTATTGGGTGAAAAATCCTCTTGCAGTTGACTTGGCTGCTTCAGGGGTCTTTATTGTGTCGGGATTAGGGACTTCTCTGAGGTTCTGAAAAGGCGACTTGAGGATGGAATGGGAAACCGCAGAGTTTGGGTTTTCCGTGGGGCTGTCATGGTGACAGCGGGGTGGTGATGGTGTGATGCTGTGACAGTGGAGTGGGAGTGGGAGGAAAGAGGGTGGAGTCCCAGCCCTGCACTCAGGCATCTTTCTCGTCGTCCTCCTAACTAGAGGCCAAGTTCCTGTCCTAGCTGAGTTCAAGTCCTGGCCACTAATAACTGCACAGCCTGGGCAAGTGGCTTAACTTTTCTCTGTCCCTCCTTCTCCACCAATAAAATGAGGTTGATGATACTTGATTCATGCTTTCTGTAAGGACTCTATGAGATAATATTTTTAAAGTTCATTATGTGTAGTCAGTGCCAATAAATTATATTATTTATGAGAGATTTTATTATATGTTAATGGATTTTGTTACTAGCAAAAAATGGAATCTCTGTCGTTTTTATAAATCATATACTTTGAATGTGTTTATTGTAGTTTAATATCTAAATATAAAGAAAATTTAAAAAAATGAAGATTTGGAATGTCACACAAAAGCAGATCTTTAACATACATTTTCCTATGTTATTACCATTCAGTGTATTGATTTCCTTTTATTCTGCACACTTGCATCTGTGAAAGCAGTTTGGGGATAGTTAGAGCTCAGGAGATGGAGCAGTGGAAGTATTGATAAAAACTTGTTATTTACCATGTAAGGGGCTGGCAAAATTTGACTTTGAATTAGCCAGGTTAAAATGAGCTTATGTTTTAGAAAAATAACTATAAGACAATCTAGGCAGTTGAAGAGTGGGAATTGTTTTTGAATTATATAGTATTTAGAGAAAAAAGAGATATGATCAGAATAACAGGGTTTTACAGTACATCGCAGATTGTATGAATTCTGTTCTCTTAGAAATACTCTTTGTGTCTTGATTCTCATATGATTTTTGTGCCATTCTCAGAGTCACTCCATTTTTTGTGTTATTCTATTGTCAGCCATAATTAAATAATTGGGGAGACAATTATTTGCTTGTTTGGTTTCAAAAGTTTTCTGTGTTTTGTTCCTTCTATTGTCTGCCTCATGGTACCCTGGAGTGATATATCAAGCATGCCTAGATTCCAAAACAAAACATTGTGCTTTTTTGTTTTCTTTAGGAAAATACCTCCTTAAACACAGAGTTTAATGAAGATATAGTAAAAGTACTATAGTGAACATTAAAAATAATTTCAGCCATCTGTAACTCAAATAGTTTGAACATACCAAGATGGTAAATGAGGTCATGCCTCTCATGGAGTTTAGCAGTCTAACTTGATAACCCCCCAAATCAAAATATATTGACTGACAATGAGAGACAGCATTTGGGAGTAGAGTTGTTTGAAAATTCAGGCACTAGAAACACATTTGTTCCTAGCCCACCTCAGTGGTTCAAGTGGCCCATGCTCTTGTGAGGACAAGGTGACTTTGGCTCACTCTCGTTCTCTAATCCTGCCCACAGTGTTGGGGTGTTAACTACGGTTCTAGTAGTGAAGGTTTGAACCAGGCCGGGATGGTTGTCACTCTCACTCTACAATCTTGCCAGGAGGAGTCTAACCAGGACTACCCTCCCGGCCTGCAATGACATACTTTGAATGTGTCCCTGTGCCACTCCGAGGAGGGTGGTCAGGTGTGATCAGAATAGATAGTATAGCTCATCATTACAAGATGGGTTTGGAAGGCAGATGCATCTTCAGATACAAACAGTACCACTTACTAGTTACTTAACTTTTTTGAGTTCCCTTATTTGTATAAAAGGAGGAGTGGGCAATGATAGTTCTTCCCTCATAGAGTTATTATTGTGAGAAGCAAGTGAGATAATGCAGGGAAAGACATTAAGCCTGGTGCATAATATGTGGTCCTTATATAGTAATGTTGTATTATTTTGTGATTCCTCCAGCCCCTTCTGCATTCTCCTAGAAGTGCTTTGTCCACCTGCATTTGTGAGCGTGTGTGCCCAGGGTCATAACATCTGGCTTTGATTGTAGGGAATGAGAATGCTGTCCCCTTCCTCAGCTTCACCTGGGCTGCCCTGTCGGCTTTGCTCCCTGAGGGCTGCATGGACCCAGACGGGAAGGAGCCACTGATGGTTAGGATTTCCAGCAGGCAGTGAGGGAAGAGTCTGAGCCTGCGTTTTGTATTCGAAGCAATTGCCTAAATCTGTCATTTCAGAGACACATGCGCATATGTAAACACATGCATGTTCTGTGCACACCCACATGTAAATCTCAGATAATGTCTACAGGAGAACAAAATATCTTGATGAAAATGAATAATTCAGCTAATCACCCAGACGTTTTAGCTGTATGGTTCCACACAGCTGGGTGAGCTGAAGCAGCTAGCTGTTTGGTGACTTGAAAATAAAGCATGTAGATAATAGAATCTCCCCTTTTTTCCTCCAGATTTTTGGCATCACTTAGACATAATCTAAATGATATGGTAACCTATGGTAAAATATCTCACTTTCAAAAGCATGTAAGCAGCTAGCTAACACTCTCTACTAAAATTTTGTTCATAGGTATTTTGATGAATCTAAAATTCCCACAAAGCACATCGTTTGCAAGAAACATGGCAGCAAACAAACCGCTGCATTCGAAGCAGGGGTATCGAAAAGTGTCAGGAAACATTACTAACCTCATGTTTGTGTGCAGCCTGGTAAAAATAGAATAGATTTTCTTTTAGAAAAGCAGTTTAAAAAGGGGTTAAAAGACAAAGGTTAAATGTTTGCAGAAAATCCTTCAAGTTTGTCTAAACTTCAAGAAGTCCATATTTGGCATCCGGTTATTATTTTCATTAAGTAAGCATTTTTAGTTTCTGAGGGGTTTTGTTTGAAGGAATCAGTTTAATGTTATGTTCTGAAACTAATTACTGTGAAAAGTTTATATAAATGTGACTGTAACACAGAAATAAGATGGACAGGAAGCAAAAAATGAGCAACATGGGGGCAGTGTAAGGTTTAAAAAATTTTTAGAATGTCAGGGTGTTAGTTTCAATTTTTGATCCAACTCTTTAGGTGCTCTTCTCACACTAAAGGGTGACTGAAACGAGGCGGTACGAAGAGACGTCACTGTGCTGGAGTCTGTGTTGTCAGTGCTGAATTTGGGGAATGATGGAGTCTGAGAACTAAATGGGAGGACACGGACAGTCATCCAGAGTCACAAGATGTATACACTCCAATGCCCAGGCAGGCATGTTTACACGAGGGAAGCTGAGAGAGGAGTGGGTTACAGGCACCGTGAGAGGCTCTGGGCACCACTAGAGGAAGGGGAGAGTAACGGGACAGACCACCAGCCCCAGCCCATTGCTGCCAGGTGCAAGCTGACCCAATGGTAGGTGCTACTCCAAGTTTTCAAGAAAATCCATCCATTTAGATTTTTATATAATGTTCCCAAAACGTTTAAGTTGGGCTCATTCAAAGATCAGCCTACTGATCTTCAGTTTGCTACTTTTGGTCTCATCTAACCACTCATACGATAGATGTGGAAACCAGGCCCAAAGAAGTCCTAAAGCCAGGTGGCAATCCTGGGACTCAAACCCAGACCTTCGGCAGTACTTGTCCATGGCTGCTTAGGCTTCTACCCTTTCATAAGTTTCCACAAGGGCTGGTTAGTTGAATTCCATGGATTCTTGAAGGCTTTAAGAATTTAAACTCTAGTACAACCCTGATAATTTCTCAAAATTAATTTGCTAGCCTCAATTGTCAAACATAAAATGGATATCATAACACATATAGAAAACAATAAATATTAACCATTTTCCTTTAAGAAATGTTTGTCATTGGTTTTTTTAATGTAGTCTAAATTTTCTTTGTTTTACTTCATTCAGCTCAAGTTGCTTTTCTTCACCTATTTTAATTTTTTCTTCTTCATTGAACAGTGCTTCAGATTCTCTTTCCTTCACATATATCATCTGTTCAAATGTCTATTGAACCATCCCTGAGTACCTGCAGGGGGTTGGTGCCAGGACCCCTCAGATGCCACAAACTGCAGACGCTCAAGGTCCTTAGTGGGCGCGGAACCCACAGAAATGGAGGTCAACTGTGTTTGATATTTACTCCTTACACTTCAGTCTCTCAGGTCTGAAAGCATCTGTAATCGATTAAATTTCTACTACATATTGCTATGTATTCATTGGAGGGAATAAAATACAAATTTGTAAATCCGAACACTGTACTAACTGGGGCCAATGAAGAGATGTCGCTTCCATGAAGGATACCACTACTTACTCCCCAAGAGTATGAGGAGAATGTCCATCTATCTCATTCTCCAGACCTTGAATTCCACACCTGTAAGAGCAGCACTTATCCAGAGATGCTGGTGTGAATGCTTGGCCTGGAATCTCTTACTCTGACTTCAAATAATTTTTGGAAAAGTTGATTTCCAAAGGCATAAGGTGTGACAAAAAGAAAACTACTCTTGTGAAGACACAGGGGTGAGAGACGAAAAGGCTCTATTTCCACTGGACTAAGAAGCCACACCAGTACCATAGTGGCAGGCGTGGGACTGCGTTGCTCTAATATTTATTTAGGCTTGATGGGGAACTAGGCTGTGATGCTGTTACTGATCATCTACATTTGGAGGATACTTTAGCCCCGCATGCTGCTTTCCCCGTTCCATAAGGAGAAAAATGAAGGCTCAGAGAGGATAATTCACCTGCTCAGTTCCTCATATCCAGGTAGAGGAAGAGCTAGAGTAGAACTTGATCAACACTAGTGATCTTTCTACTGAGTATAGCTTAGCTCTAGGTGCCCTAATGAGAGTCCCGACTAGATGGCTGGCTGGAATGGTTCTGCATGTTTTCCTACCCTTGGTAGTTGCTGCTGTGAAGACAATGGCTGTAATGGACACAGTTAAAACTATTAATAGAAGATCCCTAACTCACAGGCACTTTATTATTTGTGCATGAGGGCTGTTATGGTAGAAAAGAAAGAAACGTTTTCCTGGCTGGGATTTTCATACTAGCAAATTGGCTATTCTGACTTAAATTCATATTGTTACTAATTGGGGTTAGAATTTGTATTCTGGGCTGTGCATAGGCTAAGTAGCAATTTCCCCCACTTGTTTGATTATGGAATAGTGCACATATTTTACCTTGTGAAAGAAGGAAACAGCTGTGTTGCCTCAGGAGGAAATAGCTCATCTAATAATTATGTTTTGAGGCATTGGCATTGCTAAATGCTGACCCATGGGCAGGCCATGGAAAAAATCATGAAAAAAGCAGCGTTGTTTATAGTTTTTTCCTCAAATGGATTTAAAAAACAAATGTCTTTAGAGCAAAGCACTGAAGGCTGAGAGGCAGCAAACGGGCAGATCATTAAAGCATTCGTCATGAAGTTACAGGCAGGCCCAGGAAGGGTCCAGTCCTGCTGGCAGAGCTGCCTTGCTGAAATTTCTTGTAAATTATCAAGAGTTAAAAAAAAAATCTCTAGGCAGGAGAAATGAAAAGGCATAGTTATTTTCTTGCAATTCTAGTTCAGCTTCAGAAACCAAGAGAAGGGATGGATACATATAGGACGCTGGATTTTGGGGATTGGAAAACTGGGTGTTGAGGATTACTACAGTGATGGTTCCTCGGGCATGTGTGTTTACAGACCTGTTTGTGTATATGGCTGAGAACTACACATGTATAATGTCTGGGCTTTTTCTCATCTAGCTATATGATGAAGTGTGCATGTCTTCTTGTATTTATAGACTCACTTTTTATTTTCAGTCTGATTAACTTATACCATGATTCAATTCAGTTCATGTCAGTTCAGTTCATGGAAGAATGTATTAAATTATTGCTTCAACCTCAGTACAGCATTGGCCCAAATTGTCTATTTGGCTTTAGTTTTGACCTTGACCATACTTTTAAGGCTGAGTAACCAAATGTTCTACTTCACTTTTATAGATGGCATTTCTAAACTTAGGATGATCAGTGACTGAGCAATTGTATTAGTTATCATCCTATATAATTGACATTATAAAATCAGTAATAGGAACAAAGCATGTTCTTCTTAATAATTACATGAAAATACAGGTAAATAGTCTTACATGAATGTGTTTTATATATTGAAATCTCTGCCCACTTAAAATACAAAGGTACTGGTATATTTTTATTGCAAGGGTATAATGTTTCAATTATTAATGACTATGAACTAATAATTTTGTGAACAAAATAGTTAAGAAACTTCAGATAAATATGGTTATAGATAGCATTTATTATTAATAGATAGTAAGTAGGTTAGCTGCATATCTTTCAGGATGATTCTATCCTTTTTGAACCAGCAAATGTTTATAGACAAATAAATAATACAGAAAGATAACAGTAGAGATTATATTATATCACAATTACCATCTTTATGAAACTATTGTTTGCATTGGAAAACTAAACAAAATAAAACTTTAAGATATTTTAGTTATTCAATTTTATTTAAATGTGTATTTAAAAAATAGTCCTAGGCCCTGGTTGGTTGGCTCAGTGGTAGAGCATTGGCCCGGTGTGTGGATGTTCCAGGTTCGATTCCCAGTCAGGGCACACAGGAGAAACAACTATCTGCTTCTCCACTCTTCCCCTCTCCCCCACCCCTCTATCTCCCTCTCTCTTTCTTTTCCTCCCATAGCTATGGCTCGATTGGTTTGAGCACATAGCCCTGGTTTTTGAGGATGGCTCTGTGAAGCCTCTGCTTCAGGTGCTAGAAATAGCTTGGTTGGGAGCATTGCTCCAGATGGGCATAGCATCATCCCCAGAAGGGAGTTGCTAGGTAGATAGCAGTCAGGTTGCATGCAGGAGTCTGTCTCTCTATCTCCCCTCTTCTCACTTGGAAAAAAATAAGATAAAATAGTTCTATTTATGAAATTCTTCACAGAGATGTCATTATTCTTGCCAAACTTTAAAAAAGTGATAGATAGCATTTTAAAAGTCAGGCTTATTAGGTATGATTTATATACAGCAAAAGCCACACTTTGTAGGTGTAAAATCTGATGAGTTTTGACAATGTAAGTAATCATGTAGTCATCATCACAATAAAAATATGGAATACGTCTGTATTGGTTTTCTAGGGCTGACATTACAAAATACCACAGACTAGGTGACTTAAACAACAGATGTGTATTTTCTCACTATTCTGGAGGCTGGAAGTCCAAGATCATGGTGTTGACAGGTTTAGTTTCTTCTGAGGCTTCTCTTCTTGCATCTGGCACCTTCTTGCTGTATCCTCACATGGTCTTTACTCTGTGTGGGCATTCCCCTGGTGTCTTTGGTGCCCAAAATACCCTCTTCTAAAGATACCAATCAGATTGGATTAGGGCCTTCCCTTATGGTCTCATTTTAACTTAATCATTTCTTTATACTGTCCTACCTCCAAATACCATCACTCTGAGATACTGGGGAAGGGAGGATTCAGCACATAGCAATTTCCATTACCCCAAAAAGTTACCTCACGCACCTTTTCAGTTGATTTCTTTCTCCACCCCAGCCCCTGGCTCCACTGATTTTCCCGTTCTTATAGTTTTGCCTTTCCAGAATGTCATATAAATGAAATGTACAAGCTATCCTGAGAAATGCTGCTTGCTGCCTGGAAGGGGTGGATTATCTTGGTGTAGTGACCTCTCTAGCACAAGACTGCTAATATGGAAGTGACAGGTCCAGACCCAGTTGGCTGGGTTGCTGAGCTGGACACACACACATGTTCTCTCCAGAAGCAGCAACAGCAACCTGGGGCCCACCCTCTGGATTACACCATGTAGAGCAGCCCTTCCTGGAAGGGAGAAGGGGCAATGACAATCAGGTTGCTGAGTGAGGTTGATTAGCAAATTCTGGTCCAGGCAAAGAAAGCCTAATGGCCAACCCGTCTCACAAGAGTACCCATTTCCAGAGCGCAGAAATGGGTATGGCACATTCCTCTGCTGCCCTCTCACTAGAGGCCAGGGACATCACCCCCCTTTATACAGGTCTTTCTTCAGATAGTTTACATGGCAACTGAGGAGTTTATAACTTCAATATCAATGGCCACTGCCATTTGAGAGCACTCCTAATGTGACAGGTATCAGGCTAAATGCTTTAATGCTTTAGGTAAGTCCTAGTGTGTTCCCATGATAATATAACTAATTACCTCACTTTTAAAAAATATTTACTTATTGATTTTAGTGAGAGAGAAAGGGAGAGAGAGACAGGAGCATCAAACTGTTCCTGTATGTGCCCTGACAGAGGGTAGAATCAGCAACCTCTATGCTTCAGAACAATGTGCTAACCCTGAGCTATCTGGCCAGGGCTAACTAATCATCTCTTCCTTCAGGTAGAATGAAGTGTGATTCTCCAGTTTCGAAGATACATAAATGAAAGTTTAAAGTACTTAGGGTACTTGCCAGGATCCTCCATCTTTTCTACAGTTAGACTTATTTTCTGATACCAATGACCTAATGTGGTCATTGGACTTTCCAAATTTTCTTACTGTTTATTTAACAGGGAAACAGAAAAGTCATCTTTGTGAGCCCCTCCATCCTCATCCCCAAGAAAGGTCAAGCTGCTTTGGACCTATGAGAAGGAATGGGAGAGAGAATGAGATGATAATGATAATAAATAGCAAACATAAAATCATTCCCCTTCTTTTTATTTTTAAGAATATATCACAACAAACAAAATATTTTAAAATTATAGCTTCCTTTGATCCTCTCAGTACATCTATTTTTGATCTTTTCTTTCTAAAGGAAACCCTTTGATATGGGTTCATAGAACCCCACAGTCCTATACAATTGGAAGATATCAGAGAAATTCTTTTTTTTTTCTTTAATAATGTTTCAGAGAGAATCATGGCCTAAAGGCCATGAATTAATAAAATTCTCTCTCTCTCTCAGCAAATGGAGACGCTGAGGCCAGGAAAATTTTGGTAACTTGAATCAAGGTTACAGAAAAGGATTCTCAATTTACTGTTTGCTCTGTGATTCAACCCCACCTCCCAGAAGAGTCAGGTGATTTTCCCACTATTAAAATTACATTTTTTTTTTCTGGCTGAAGGCAGAGTTGACATATGGGATTCATTTTATGTTCCAACTCTAATATATTTGAAGTGCTTACCAAAAGCACTGTGTTGAGCAGGATTTTGAATGCACATCTGCGCTTAAACAGAAGAGTGTCATAATTGATTACTGATGTCTGCCGTGGGTACAGATTAGGGATGGTAGCAGCATCTAGATCTGCCAACCCTGGGGTTAGGCATTGCCATGGTAGCAGTCTTTTTAATTTTTTTAAAGAAATATCTTTTAGAATGATACATTGCCGGTTAACAACTTGTGATAAATAAATCTCATCAGCAATTAGTAATTACTGGACATGGGGGAGATTTGAAGAGAAACAGAAGACATACGGGTCTAGCACTTGGGATACTGTTCAGTGAGGGCGTGGTTGGATGGGCAGCTGAAGGGTGGGTGGACCTCTGGGCCAGCAAGAGCAATCAGTGGCAGGACGAGGGATGTGTGTAACAGAGCTACAGCTGGTGCCAACAGGCAGAGAGGCTTCAGACAGCAGAGGTGGGGATGCATGGCCTGCTGTCCCAGTTTGTTTGGGGTACTTTCAATTTTAAAACAAAGACAGTCTTAGGAAAACTGGGAGGATTGGTTATCCTAGAAGGCTCTAACAAAAATTTTGTATACTTCATAGTTTAAGGTGAGTCATACCAGTGGTCAATGTATTAATAAACTACTGCTGCAATAATATTACAAAACAACCCCAAATTGTTAGTGGCTTACAATCATGTACATTTCTCTTTTTTGGCTCTGGAGGTCTGCTATGGCTTGGCTGATCAAGATTGGGTTAGGGCCCTGGCCGGTTGGCTCAGTGGTAGAGCGTCGGCCTGGCGTGCGGGGGACCCAGGTTCGATTCCCGGCCAGGGCACATAGGAGAAGCGCTCATTTGCTTCTCTACCTCCCCTCCTTCCTCTCTGTCTCTCTCTTCCCCTCCCGCAGCCAAGGCTCCATTGGAGCAAAGTTGGCCCGGGCGCTGGGGATGACTCCTTGGCCTCTGCCCCAGGCACTAGAGTGGCTCTGGTTGCAGCAGAGTGACGCCTTGGAGGGGCAGAGCATCGCCCCTGGTGGGCGTGCTGGGTGGATCCCAGTCGGGCGCATACAGGAGTCTGTCTGACTGTCTCTCCCTGTTTCTAGCTTCAGAAAAATCAAAAAAAAAAAAGCTAAGATTGGGTTAGGTAAACTCTAGTTCAAGAACTGAATACAAGTCTGCTTCTATGCTATGTTTTCATTCTCCTCAAAACAATGGTTTTTAGAGAAATTTCTTACAGAAACGGTGAGAGCAAGAGGCCAAGGTAAACTGTGCCCATACACTTATAGTACTGGCTCCGGTCGAGTGCACTAACACTCCATTGGCTTAAGCAAGTCATTGGGCCAGATCCAACATTAGTGGGGTAGAGAAACATAGTCCAGTTTCTCCGTTGCCATATTCTTACTAGGTCATCTGGCCAAAGGCATGGATGGATATTTCTTCTCTAAGGAGGGAGTGAAGAATAGAGACAACACTCATCTCTAAAGTCAGCAAGGCATCTGAGTACCTGGACCCACTCAGATGTATCTGTGTGTCACCAGTGCCGGCATGATAGGTGCCCCATAACTGTTTGATAAATGCATGGCTGCCTCTAAAGTAGGGTTTTCTATAAAAAAGTGCCACATGTTTCCTTTAAAAAACAAAAGAAAAGTCATCTGGCCCCCTTGTCATTAGATATTGGGAGCCTCCTGCGGTCTGCTGAAGATGGATGTCTCCAGCGGCTGTTAGAGAAGCTTTCCTTCCTCTGACCTGCTATTACCCCTTGTTGTCTGTGAGGGTTTTTACATTGTTCCCTTCTACTTCTGTGCTCCTCCTCCTCCAGTTAGGTAGAAGGCTCCTGCAAGCCCGGAGAAGTCTGCGCGCCGTCCTTGGGTCCTTGGCCCTTCCCACCCAGGGAAGACGCAGTGCCTTGCACGTTCTGGGGCCAGGTGTGAATTGCCTCTGAGCTCTCCTGTCCCCTCCAAGTCTCTTCCTCAGCACCTCATTCAGTGGTTGGCATATGGCTGGCTGGCATTCCAAAAATATTTCTTGACTTGAAAATGAGGCATGTGATTTTAAAACTTTTTTTATATTTCAGAATTCCATCGCCCTGACCCTGCCTCCCCCACCCTTCAGTCCCCTTGCAGTGTCGGTGTTTGTGTGTGGTGGATTTGCTGAAATCATTGTAAATGTTTTCTATGATCCTGGCAACACATTTCTAATTTTGGATACTTTTGAAATTTTCTTACTAAGCAATGACAAGGACAGCTGGATGTGAGGGAGAAAAAGGTAGGAAAAGTTAGCTTAATATCAGAGGGGCCGGCACGGAGGTTGAGCCCCCTTGGCACACAGAGGAGTTCAGAAGCCTCTCTCTTCTCAGCGAGAACTCAGGTGCTCTTCTGTGCTTGGGGCCCGAAGTCCGCAGGGAGGAGGCAGGGCTCGGAGCACTTCAGGTCAAACCTGGTTTTCAGCTCTGAAGAAAAAAGGAGGTCTGAGCGTGTTGTAGACCAGAAGCCACCGTTTCCTTTCAAGCCAGAAAATTTATTCAGAGGCGCAAAATAAAGCCGCCAGACCAAACCAGCTGTGCTGCCTGCCTAGGCACAGTGAAGCGCATGCCCCTCGTGTGCACAGGAGAAGGACACACCCACACACAGAGCTCTCCTTATTTAAAATAGACAATTTCCTGAAGAGTGGACTGCATAATCAATGTCAGCATGTAGAACTGTACTTTCTCACTGACTTCAGTAAAACAGTGGAAAATACTCTCCAATAAAAGAAAAAAAATGTGTCCTCTAAATGTTGTATGTAATACCACATGACAGGACCGGAGCCCGAGAGGAAGTAGGATGTTAATATCACCAGGAGAGAATTCCGCACTATGAAAGCTGTAATGGGCGCTGATCCACAGAAATCACTTCCGGACGTGTTGCTAACAGGTGACTGGCAAAGTATTTTATACCTAAGGATGAAACTGGTGTGGGGCATGCTTAGGGATTTGCATTCTTTATTCAGAGGTGTTTTACAGTTACAGTTTCTTCTTTCCTATGCCTTCTTCCTCTCTTCTTTCTTTCCTTCCCATTGTTTTAGCCAGGTACATTAAAAAAATCTCTGAGAGAGTTCTTTCAGCACTATTGACCTTTTCCCTATCTTCACACGCTGAGGAGTAGAACACACTCCTGTCATTATCAATACCTTATAATGACTGATTTCTCACCGGGGTGAACGTCTGTAGAGGGCTCACGTGTAGATAGAAAAGCATAACTTTCCTTCCCCCACCCACTTGTGTGACACATGAATTATTTCCGATCGGTTTTTAGCGCCTGGGCTCTGAGTAACTTGGCCAGTCACTTTTTTGACCTTAGTTCCCTCCGTTGTAAAGTGGACATAGTGATACTTGCTTTACCAGAAAGATACCTGTACTTCAGACCAGAAAGTCTGAAGTGGGGCAGTTTTGTCTCCCATGCAGCAACTGGCAATGTGTGGGGTGTTATTTGGGTTGTTACAGTGAGTAGGTAATGCTAGTGGTATTAGAGGGAGAAGGCCAGGGATGTTAAATGTTCTACTGTACACTGTTCCCCACGACAATGTGTCCCACCCAAAATGAGAAACATTGCAAACAGGTTATGGATGTTCTGTAAAATGTCTAATATGGCAAATGAATGCAAAGCAGTCCAAACCTAATATCAGCATGCCATTATTCCTGAGAGGATCGGGCCCGTCCTCAGGAGGGCTGCTGCCTTGCTGTTTAGTCTGGCTTCAGCTCTGCGCTTAGCCATTTGCAAGAGAGAAACTCTTACCTATGAGACAGGTGGATTCATCTTCTACTTAAGTCCGTTTAAGAAAACAATACCAGTAATTATTGTGATAAAAATAACAACTCTTCCCTGATCATTTATCATTCTCTAGGTACAGAACCATGAAGTTTCATGCTTTACCTGTTTTCTCTTAACTACAAACCTTGGAGCAACTTGTAGGATGACCCAGCATAAACACAAGGAAGCTTTGGTTTCCAGATCCTGTAAACTTCATTTTGAATTAAGAACCGGAGTTTGCAAGAGGTGGTGAGAATGCCTTATTCCTTGGGAAATAGAGAGTGCTTCCTCCTTGCACCCTTTAGCCCTTCTTCTGCTCAAACAATATTGAGCAAGTACACAAGGAAACCAGTGTGTGAACTCTTTAATAAAGGCATTTGGGGCCACCAGTCTGGTTTGTGCACATGGTGTACTTTCCGTCTCTGGAGATCTCCAACCACAAAGCCTGCCTAAGACTAGAGCTCAGGGAGCAGCAAAGCATGGCAGTCCTGGGGACCCTCGGGGTCTCACTTATCTGAAAACTACAGGATCTCCAACCCTCCTACACCACAAAGGACTATGACAATGCTTTGAGACACTCCTGTGGAAGGTGCTTTTAGCTTGGCCCTGGTCTGGCAGGTAGGGTCAAAATAGCACCTGGAATCTTCACGTGGTGAGGATAACACTCATCTGTACATTTTCATCTTTTGAATGTATTTTCTCTACAAATTTGTGAGCTAGGAGATGTCTATGAGAGTTATTTAACATTACCAATGATTCTTTCTCTAAAAAGAAGAACCACTTTATATATAGATCAACTTTAATTCTAAGACTATCTTATCTGTGGTCATTACAGTATGGGTTTATGGAAAGCCTAATAACTGGATTATCATTTTGGGCTGTCATTAGTAGAACATCACTCTAGATTACAAAAGCAGCTTAACCTGAGTCCTTTAGCATTTTTTGGGTTTGTCTGAGTCAGGACATCTCTTGTCTGAAGTAATTTTTTTTTTTTTTTTTTGAGAATGAGAGAGAGATTGAGAGAGAGAGAGAGAGAGAGAGAGAGGCATCAACTCGTTCCACCTGGTTGTGCCATTGATTGCTTCTCATATGTGCCCTGACCGGGACTTGAACTGGTGACCTTGCAATTGAGCCAGTGACCCTGGACTTTGGTTGGCGACCCTGGGATCCAGCATGACCTTGGTGCTCTGGGGTGGTGCTCTATCTAAAACATTACTATCAGAGCTGAAGGAATGTTTTTCATGGAATTTTATTCAAGGATGTGCCATGTATGTGTTTGCCATTTTTATTCCAATAAATAAGAAAAGCTGCTTTTTAATCTGTTTAATTCATTTTCACAGATGAGGGCATTTAGAAAAGCAGAGAGCAGAGACTTGAGGTGAAGTGGGAGTTCTGACAAAAACAATTGGCAAAGGCACAATTTACAGTCAGCAAGAATCTTGGAATTCTGTTGCCAAATTATGTACACTTTTCCAGAAAGAGCAAGTCAGAGCAGCTCAGATGACCAGCCTGGATCAACAGGACGAAGAGCAGCGCTGTCCTGTCCTGCTCTTCTGACTGTTCGCCCGTGGCTGTCCACAGTGGGCCACACACTGGGCCTTTGTGAGAGAATTAGTGCTCCTGGGAAGGAGGGAGGGACGCTCATTGTTCAGACCGCCTGGAGGACTTGATTCCTGTCGCCTGGCTGCCTAAGGTCTGTAGGATGTGTCTTTAGTTGGACCCAAGTGTATTAAAATTATTAGTTCAGTCACTGTCAGGACTTTTGACAAAAGAAGGGGTTCAAGGGTTGGCCCCACACAAACAAAAAATACTCTCTGTAAAAGGGAGATGGTATAATCCCCCTACTTTTGCACCAAAGATCAAACAATAATAATATAATTGAGTAGTGAATGACTCAAGATATTCATACAATCCACCTCACAAATGTGTCTTCTGGGGGACTGGAACTAACCTTGATATGTGAGAGCGTGGCCAGGTCAGCGTTCCAAGCCTGGCCTGGATCCTTCCTCCGTGTCCTGGTGGGCTTCCGCCTGGCTCCATTCTGCCTCCTCTCACTTCTGGCACAGCCTTTTTGTTTTCTCATCCAGAATCCAATATGGTCTTTGCAAATCAGAGCCCCAGATGGTAGGGAAGGTGGTAATGTTGAGCCATCTCATTTGTCCTCACAGCATCTGTTTGCAGTAGGGAAGGACAGGAATGAAAAATGACATTATGGAGAAACAGAAATACGAAGAAATCAGGTAGCAAAACCAGGAGATGGTAGTAATTGGGTACAAAAACTCAAGGCTTCACATTGCCAGTCTTAGACTTGAGTGCTGGATGAAGCATATGGGAAAATAGAAAAGTGATGTTAATAGTCCCCCCACCCCCCTAGTAATCAGCAGACCACATCCCAGTTAAAATTAAAATTGAAGGGCAAACAGAATATTTTTTTCTCTCTTTGTTGCATTTGTTAAGCCAAAAAAAATTTTTTTTTAATGTACCCTGCCTGGTCAAAAGCATCTGGGAAAGAGGCCAAGTCAGTTCCCACTGTTTCCCTTTGGTCTGACAAAATAAAATTGCAAGGAGATAGTGCATGGTCCCCAGAGTTGCTTTATTTTTTTAATTTTATTTTTTATTAAAATTTTAATTTACTGTGTTAACACGGATTCAAGTGTCCTACTCAATATAACACCCTCACCCCCAAATAACATACCCCCAATCACACCCTCGTTGTCCCCCTCCCAGGGACTCCCTCGCCCCCATCCCCTCTGGCATGTGCTATACTGTTATCTATATTTATGTGTTATGTATATATAATTTTACTAATTCCTTCACCTTCTCTGATTCTATCCCCTCATCCCCTTTCCCTCTGACAGCTGTCCCTCTGCTCCCTGTGACCCTGCCTCTGCCTCTATTCCATTCCTCAGTTCACTTTGTTCATTAGATTCCACATATAAGTGAGATCATATGATATTTGTCTTTCTCTGCCTGGTTTATTTCACTTAGCATAACAATCTCCAGGTTCATCCATGCCACTGCAAAAGGTAAGATTTCCTTCTTTTTCACAGCTGTGTAGTATTCCATTGTGTATATGTACCACTGCTTTTCCATCCACTCGTCCACTGATGGACACTTGGGCTGTTTTCAGATCTTGGCTATGGTAAACAATGCTGCAATAAACATGGGGGTGCATACTTTCTTTTGGATCAGTGTTTTGGTACTCCTAGGATATATTCCTAAAAGTGGGATGGCTGGGTCAAAAGGCAGTTCGATTTTTAATTTTTTGAGGAATCTCCATACTGTTTTCCACAGTGGCTGCACCAGTCTGCAGGAGGGTTCCCTTTTATCCACACCCTTGCCAGCAGTTGTGTGTTGGTTTGTTAATGAGTGCCATTCTGACAGGTGTGAGGTAGTATCTCGTGGTTTGAATTTTATTTCTTTGATGATTAGTAACAGTGAACATTTTTTCATATGCTTATTGGCCATTTGTATGTCCTCTTTGGAAAAGTGTCTATTCAGTTCCTTTGCTCATTTTTAAATTGGATAGTTTTCCTTCCTGGAGTTGAGTTTTAGAAGTTCTTTATAAATTTTGGTTATTAACCTCTTATCAGACGAGTCAGTGAATATGTTCTCCCATTGTGTGGGTTGTCTTTTTATTTTGTTCATGGTGTCTTTTGCTGTGCAAAAGCTTTTTAGTTTGATACAGTTCCATTTGTTTATTTTGTCCTTTATTTCACTTGCCTGTGGAGATTTATTGGCCAAAATATAGCTACAAGATATATCGGAGAGTTTACTGCCTATGTATTCTTCCAAGATATTTATGGTCTCTTGACTTACATTTAAGTCTTGTATCCATTTTGAGTTTATTTTTGTGAATGGTTTAAGTTAGTGGTCTAGTTTCATTTTTTTTTGCATGTACCTGTCCAATTTTCCCAAAACCGTTTATTAAAGAGACTGTATTTACTCCATTGTATACTCTTGCATCCTTTGTCAAATATAAATTGACCATAAAGGTGTGGGTTTATTTCAGGATTCTCTGTTCAGTTCTATCGATCCATATGCCTGTTCTTATGCCACTACCAAGCTGTTTTGATTACAATGGTCTTATAGTATAACTTGATATCAGGAAGAGTAATATCTCTTACTTTGTTCTTCATTTTCAAGATTGTTGGAGCTATTTGGGTTCTTTTTTTGTTCTATATAAATTTTTGGAATATTTGTTCTAGATGTGTGAAGTATGCCATTGGTATTTTAATAGAAATTGCATTGAAACTATAGATTGCTTTAGGTAGTATAGACATTTTAATTATATTTATTCTTCCTATCCATGAACATGGTATATGCTTCCACTTGTTTGTATCTTCCTTGTTTGTTCTAATCAATGTCTTATAATACTCTGAGTACAAATCTTTTACCTCCTTGGTTAAATTTATTACTAGATACTTTATCTTTTTGTTGTTGTAATAGTGAAAGAGATTGTTTTCTTAATTTCTCTTTCTGATTGTTTATTGCTGGTATATAAAAATGACACTGATTTCTGAATATTAATTTTATATCCTGCCACCTTGCTAAATTTATTTATCAGGTCCAGTAGTTTTTTTACTTAGACTTTAGGGTTTTCTATGTACAGTATCATGTCATCAGCAAATAATGACAGTTTTATTTCTTTTCCAATTTGTATGCATTTTATTTCTCTCTTTGTCTGATTGTTGTGGCTAAGACTTCCAGAACTATATTGAGTAAGAGTGGTGAAAGGGGGCACCCCTGCCTTGTTCTTAATCTTAAGGGGATTGCTTTTCATTTTTATCCATTAAGTATGATGTTGGCTGTCAGTTTGTCATATGTGGCCTTTATTATGTTGAGATATGTTCCCTGTATTCACACTTTGCTGACAGTTTTGATCCAGTTTTGGATGCTGGATTTTATCAAATGCTTTTTCTGCATCTATTGATATAATCAACTGATTTTTATTCTTCGTTTTCTTTATGTGATGGATCACATTTATTGATATGCAAATATTATACCAGCCTTGGCTCCCTGGAATAAATCCTACTTAATGTATGATTCCACTTGATGTATGGTCTTTCTAATGTATTGCGGATCCAGTTTGCTAATATTTTGTTAAGAATTTTAGCATCTACACTCATCAGGGATATTGGTCTATAGTTTTCTTTCTTTGTAGTATCTTTACTGGATTTTTGAATGAGGATAATGCTTGCCTCATAAAATGAGCTTGGAAATCTTCCCTCCTCTTGAATTTTTTGAAATAGCTTGAGAAGGATAGGTGTTAGCTGTTCCTTGAATGTTTGGTAAAATTTGCCTGTGAAGCCATCCAGTCCAGGATTTTTGTTTGGTGGGAGTTTTATTGGTAACTGTTTCAATTTCCTTTGTTGTAATTGGTCTGTTTAGGTTTTATGATTCTTCCAGATTGAGTTTTGGAAAATTGTATGTTTCTAGGAATTTATTTATTTCGCTGAGGTTGTCAAGTTTTATTGGCATTATAGATCTTCATAGTGTTTTCTTACAATCTTTTGTATTTCTGTGGTGTCGGTTGTATCTTCTCCACCATTTCTAATTTTATTTATTTGTGTGCTTTGTCTTTTTTTCTTGGTGAATCTGGTTAAAGTTCATCAATCTTGTTTACCTTTTCAAAGAACCAGCTCTTGGTTTCACCAATCTTTTGTATTTTTTTTTTAGCCTCTATGTCATTTATTTCTGCTCTGATCTTTATTATTTCTTTCCTTCTACTTACTCTGGGCTTTATTTGTTGTTCTTTTCTTGTTCTTTTTGGTACAGGGTTAGGTTGTTTATTTGAGCTTTTTCTTGCTTCATAAGGTATGCTTGTAATGCTATAAACTTCCCTCTCATGACTGCTTTAGCTGTTTCCCATAAATTTTGAATTGTTGTATATTCATTTTCATTTGTTTCAAGAAAATTTTTTGTTTCTTCCTTGATCTCATTGTTAACCCATTCATTATTTAATAGCATGGTATTTAGCCTCCAAGTGTTTAAATGTTTTTCAGTTTTTCTATTGTAGTTGATTTCTAGTGTCATGTGATTGTTATCAGAAAAGATGCTTGATATGATTTTAATCTTCTTAAATTTATTGAGACTTGCTTTGTGTCCTAACATGTGGTCTTTCCTAGAGAATGTACCATGAGCCCTTGAAAACAATGTATATTCTGCTGCTTTGTGGTGAAAGGTTCACAATTAAATCCTGTTGATCTAGTGTGTCCTTTAAGGCCAATGATTCTTTGTTAATTTTCTGTCTGGAGAATCTATCCATTGATGTTAGTGGGATATTAAAATCCCTTAGTATTATAGTATTGCTATCAATCTCACCTTTTATGTCCATCAAAATCTTCTTTATATATTTAGGTGTTCCTATATTAGGTGCATAAATATTTACAATAGTTATAGCCTCCTGTTGGATTGCTCCATTTATCATTCTGTAGTGACCTTCTTTATCCCTTACTATAAACTTTGTTTGAAAGGTTATTTTTTCAGATATAAGTATTTTTTTATCCAGAAAAAAACCCAATTTTTTTCTTTTGCATTTGGATGAAATATTTTTTTCCAACCCTTCACTTTAGATCTATGTGTATCTTTTGTTCTGAGGTGGGTCTCTTGGAGATAGCATATATACGGGTCCTATTTTCTTATCCATGCTGCTACTTTAAGTCTTTTCTATAAACTTTGTTTGAAAGGCTATTTTTTCAGATATAAGTATTTTTTTATCCAGAAAAAACCCCAATTTTTTTCTTTTCCATTTGGATGTAATATTTTTTTCCAGCCCTTCACTTTAGATCTATGTATATCTTTTGTTCTGAGGTGAGTCTCTTGGAGATAGCATATATATGGGTCCTATTTTCTTATCCATGCTGCTACTTTAAGTCTTTGCACTGGAGCATTTTATTCATTTACATTTAAGGTTATAATTGACATGTACTTATTTATTACTATTTTGTTTTTTAAACCTACAATCTTTTTTCTCTCGATTTTTCTTTCTTTTGCCCTTTATATTGCAGGCCTCTTTACAGTGCAGTACTGGTTTGGTTGTAATGAAATCTTTGAGTCATTTTTTGTCTGGGAAGCTTTTAATTTCTCCTTCAATTTTAAATGTTAGCCTTGCTAAATAAAGTAGGTTTGGTTGTTGGTTTTTGTTTTGCATCACTTTGAATATTTATTGCCAATCCCTCCTGGCCTCAAGTGTCTGTTGAGAAGTCAGATGTCATCCTTATGGGCACTCCTCTGTAGGTCATTAACAGCTTTTTTCTTGTACCTTTTAGTATTCTTTATCTCTTAACTTTGGCATTTTATTTATGATGTGTCTTGGTGTAGACCTCCTTGGGTTCATTTTTAATGGGACTCTCTGTGCTTCTTGGACTTGTGTAACTTTTTCCTTTATCAATATAGGGAAATTTTCAGCTATGACTTTTTCAAACAGGTTCTCTATCCCTTGTTCATTCTCTTTTCCTTCAGGAACCGCAATGATGTGGAAGTTGTTTCTCTTCATGTTGTTGTAGTGGTCTCTCAGAGTGTCCTCAGTCTTATTGAGCCTCCCCCTTTTTTTTTTTTTTTTTTTTTGCTGCTCTGCTTCTATGCTTACATTTATCTTGTCTTCTAAGTCACTGATTCAATCCTCTGCTTCATTCAGCCTGCTTTTGATTCCTTCTAGTGCGGTCTTCATTTCTGATATTGTATTTGTCATTTCTGATTTTTTCCATTTCAATTCCTTTTTGATGCTTGCTATCTTTTAAAGTTCTCATTGATTATCCATTGTTGCTCTAAAGACCCTTGAGCGTCCTAAATATTATTATTTTAAACTCTGTGTCTTGTAGTTTGGTTACTTTCATTTCATTTAGTTTTTTTTTTCTGGGGATTTCTCTTGCTGATTCGTTTTGGTTATATTTCTTTGTCTGCCCATTTTGTCTGTGTATTAGGTAGCACTGTCTGACTTTGAAATTTGTTGTGGTGTCTTTATGAGGATGATGGGCTCAATGGTACTGACCTCCAGACCACCTGAGTTCCTTGGTCTAGAAATGCTTCTTGAGGATAGTATTAACCTCCTTATTATATGTGAGTATTGAATAGAGTTGGTCCTTTTGTGGGTGTGGTTATCCCTTCTGGCTGGCTGGCTCTAAGGGTCAACCTTCATCATGTGTATTAGACACTGTGCAGTGTCTTTCTTGTTGGGTGTATTTATTCTCCAGTGTCTGGTGCCTATTGGATTCCTCCTTTGGGCATGCTGCTTATGAAGTTAGCTGAATCTAGCATTGGTGCTGCCTGCCATTCATTACTGCTTGTGCTCATTGTTATGGTCTTTTTTTTTTTTTTTTGTATTTTTCTGAAGCTGGAAATGGGGAGAGACAGTCAGACAGACTCCCGCATGCGCCCGACCGGGATCCACCCGGCACGCCCACCAGGGGTGACGCTCTGCCCTCCGGGGCATCGCTCTGCCGCGACCAGAGCCACTCTAGCGCCTGGAGCAGAGGCCAAGGAGCCATCCCCAGCACCTGGGCCATCTTTGCTCCAATGGGGCCTTGGCTGCGGGAGGGGAAGAGAGAGACAGAGAGGAAGGGGGGTGGAGAAGCAAATGGGCGTTTCTCCTATGTGCCCTGGCCGGGAATCGAACCCGGGTCCCCCGCACGCCTGGCCGACGCTCTACCACTGAGCCAACCGGCCAGGGCCCTACGGTCTTTTTTTTTGGTTTGTATCAGCCATTTTTTGTAACTTACTGTGGGCTACCTTTCTGGAGCTACTGCTCTGTTCACTATTTGTGATTGCATTTTCTTTGTCTATGTAGTGAGGGAGGGGCCAACCTGTGTATAAAGATCAGCTTTCTCCTGCTTAAAGATGACAGCAGCTCCATAAAAGCCCCAAGCTCTGTAAAATTTGACTCAAATTTTCAGTTGGTCCACATCCTCCTGAAGCTGCATGGTCTTCCCACAGAGTCTTCTGTAGAAAGACTGCAGTGTGGGCTCAGACTGGCCTCACTCCACCAACCCCTGTCTAGGTTGCAAGCTTGGTGGGTTAGGGCAGCTGAGGTTGGGAGTACAACATTAGTGGGAACCCTACTTCTGGGGCCTCTTGGTTAGGAGCTCAGTATGGGGAAAGTGGTCCCTACTCCAGAGCCTTGTCTCTCAGACACTGTTGGATACTATAATTCTACTTCTGCTCAGCTTGGTGAGCAGTAGGTCCAGATAAAATAGGGTTGACAGTCCACTCTGTCAAAATTCTTTCAGCTGGAGAGGCCCTGGTCTCAGGGAGGAATACTGAGAAAGTCCTCCCCTGGTGCTGACTGTGACCCCACCCCCGAGAAAGTGGCTAAACCCCTGACTGACACAACAATAGGCTCATGGAGGCCCACACTTTTAATGTTCATGTTTCAAGCCTCTTTCCCTTCCCCCTAGAAACTAGACCAGTGGGGTAGGATATCCAGCACCCAGGTTGGCTTACTGTAAAGTTTCACTCTGTCCAATGTGCATGAGCTACTGTGTAGGTACTGACCACAGAGAGTGAAACTCGTCCTAACTGGGCCTGGTGTCCGATAAGCCCTCCCTTAGGACACATCATGAACAAGGGTCATTAGGTCCTGACCTGATGATCTCTGCAGCTAGCCACTGGATTTGCTGGTCTTGGGCCTCCCTGGAGAGGACTCACTGCAGACCAGTGGAGGATACTGCCTGTGACTGGCCCTCAGCAACTTTCTTGGAGCTACAAGAAATCCAGAGTTTGTGTTTGTCTCTGCTGGGCCCAGGTACACATGGAAATACCAAGCTGCACTCCTAGACTGGCTTTTACCCACACTGGGCCTGGGGGAAGGTCTGCTTAAAAGGTCAAGGTTCCCTGAGTCCCACCTCATGCAGCCTCTGTTGGCTACTTGTTGGGCTCAGCTACCCTGGTGTAATCTAGAGCCTGTAGCAATTCATGGATTAGGAAGGGTGGTAGGTGTGGCTCCACCCCTCAACCCATGGTGTCAGTTTTTCCAGACTTTTTTCACAGACCTCAGTATGATGTGGCCCCAGTGGGTGTGGCCTTCAAGACTCAGAGGTGTGGTCTGCCCACAGTCTGGACAGTTTCTACTGAGTCTCCTGTGAGGCAGAAGCACCAGTTATAGTCTCAGGAAAGTGTGGGGTGGGGAGGAAGATCCAGACTTAACACCAGAAAAAGGAGTCACTGACACACCCCCTGCTTCCTGGTTTCTCAGAACTACTCGGTCTCTATAAGGTGGGACAGCAGGGGTTCCCAAAGGTGGGGCAGTTGCTTTCCTTCAGGCTGATGCCACAGGAAAGATGGAGATTGTAGTATTAGAGAATGACTCAGTGGCATCCTCCACAGTGTCTCTCCTTGGCCACCAACTTTATACTCAGTCCTTTCCTCTCAGCCTCTCAACCCTCCCTCCTACAGAGTCCCAAGTAAGTGCCTGTGAATGAGATTTTCTGCACTGGCTCTTTAAGAGAAAGTCTGCCTCTCCAAGAGCTCTTGTGTCTTTCTTGCCGACAGAAATCTCAGCTTTTAAAACTGTCAAATGCTGTTTGGGCAACTCTTCTAGGCTTTGGGGCTCTAGGCTGGGGCTCTGGGCCTGGGGCTGAGAACCCTCCCCTCTCAGGTGACCCCTCACCTGCAGTGAGAGTCCCTCCAGACCCTCAGCCACTGTTTGCTCCTGGCAGTGGGCAGCCCTTTCTGTGTCTCTGCCCTTCCTACCAGTCTTGATGTGGCTTCTTCTGTGATCCTTGGTTATAGATTTTTCTTCATTTAGTCCAAAGTTGGTTTTTCAGGGTGATTGTTCTTAAATTAAGTTGTAATCCAATTTGGTCCTAGGAGGTGGCAGTTGGAATGTCTGCCTACTCCGTGGTCATCTTGGAATCTTTCCCCAGAGTTGCTTTAAAATCCTGAGCCATTCCTGGCTACTCAAGGTCACTCACTGCTTACCAGACTCTACTAGGAAAATGTCCCAATACACATCGGGCAACTTCACCCACCAACCCAGGCTCCATTTCCCAGTGCCCAGGGGTGGCTACAATGAATACTTCTAGGGAGGAGCATTTTACTGGAGAAATATTGCTGGCACCAAAGTGCCAGTGCCAAGGTTTCCAGATCCTTCTGTAGCTCACGGCTAGTACAATGCTCTTGGATCTCTTCCTCTCAATTGTTTCTCATTGTCTCTCCCTAGAAGTTCCTTACATTGAACCTCCTGATGGCAGAGCAATTGTTACTCATGGAAATTAAATATGAGTATAGTAAGGGTTAGGGTAATGAGGAAAGAGAGGAAATATAATTTGGCTAGGCCTTTTTGGTTAGATACTGTGGTAGAAGATTTTATATGCATATTTGAGATTGATTTTGGTAGGAGTATTTCTAGTCAGATTTGGTCTAGTAGAAGGGAGGCGGATTTCTGGCTTGCTATAAGGCTTATTCGTGGTTGGAGGCGGTGTATAATGGTGGGGAAGTAGCCTAAGAAATTGGAGAACTTAAACATGCTTGAGGGTTTGTTAAACTTTAGGTTGTAGGTGATTTGGTTAAGTTCTAGGGCCATTATAAATCCTGTTAGGGTTACTCCTAGGGCTGTAAGTTTTAGGTAGAATGGCATTGTTATTTGTCTCTGGGAGCTGGCTTCTTTTGATGGACTACCTATTTTCTTTCACTGTTTGGCCATTTGTCCAGCAGTCTGAGAGATGCTTCCTGATTATATTTTGGGAGACTATTCTTAATTTAAAACATTGGTCTTACTTCAAGGATCTTCCCAACTAATTTAAGAAGAAAAGACATGCATTGTTGTTCTTTGGATAGTTAAGAAATTAATATTGAAAAATGGCTCTTTTTCGTGGTCAGTGGAAGGGTTGTGTTTGCCTACCAAATTAATTCAATTTCAGTAACTTGTTTTTTTTTTTAATATAAACTCCTTTGAATCAACTTGTTTTGCCTTCATGGCATAGTCATTTTTAATTAGAGGCTTTAGAGCTAAAGGGACTGGGAGGTCACTCTTTCTGAAGGTAAAGACATACCTATTCAGACACATCACTGTGTTGCAGGTAAATATGACACATCCTTCCTGAAATGTATCAAACCTCTCTTGCACCTGAGTCATGCTTATTGATGGAAGGAAAATGTAAATACTGAATTAGAATTTTAGCATTTGTATGATCAAAAGAGAAAATATAATTTGTTCATATAAATATTGTAAAAAGCATTTCCAGTAGAAAATTAGAAGTTGTAGATATATAGTAATAATCTGAAAAAGGTAAATTAAAAAAATACTATTGTTGTGTTCATGCATGCAATATAACTTATCACTGCGAATGAGTATGTGATAAAAGTGCTATGCCTTCTCCCCAAATTTGGCAGTGAAATTACTTGTCTCACATATGCATCATGCCCATCAGCAAATATGTTTAATCACCTTTTCAAATCTCACATAACCCGCTGGCCTTTGCAAACACTTGGGGCCTCTTCAGGAAAAAAAAACATCACTTATAAAAAATTTTCTGAACTACTGAAGGGATTTCAAAAGTTTTGTCTCAGTCATCAAAGGCAGTCACCAAGGAGAAAGGAGGCGACTCAGGAGGGGGTGGGCATGGCAGAGATAAGAACTGCTGCTGCCAGAGTCCCACACCCAGTGGCTGGGGAGTGACTCAAAGTGGAGAAGTGGAGGGCAATTGAGAGAGAGGTTCAGCTGGTGCTTAAAAAAAAGATGCAAATCTGTTGTCAGCAAGAAACAACCTCCATTTTAACCTGGGTCAAGTGGGCAGAACTGTTTCTCCTCCCTTGCCCCCCTAGTCCTCTGGCTGGCCTTGACTTCTATTTTATTCTGATTTTACCAGCACAAAACAAAGGCCGGGGCCGGGAGGTGCAGTGGGAACCGCCACAGGCTGCAGTCCAGGCCTGGATTGAATGGGAAGTGTGCTATTAGGCCCTAAAATTGCTCTCTGGGTTTTCCTTGGCATGTAAAGTTCTTTTTGTGCTATTTACTTTTTTTTTTTTTAATGACTTGGTTTTGAGTTGGCCAGCAGACCTGTCTGTTTTCTCAGCTTGATCTAAATTGGCTTTTGGTTCAAACTTCAGGTGGTTTTTCAGTTTGACTGTGTTCCTCATGCTCCGGGAAGACAAGTTCGCCCCTCTTTAGTGTTTCGACTGACAGAGAACCAGCAGGCTTGCTGTTTGAATCGACATATGAATGTACTATTTGGCTAAAAAACAAAACAAAAAACCCCTCTCTTATATTCCTTGAATTTGATTGCCTTATTTTTGGCCCCCAAATGCTCCCCTGTCATATTGTTTTACATTTCCTAGAAATTCACTCTTCTGTGGCTTTTTCAGCAAATTCTGCCTGGAATGCTGGCTTTTATGAATGACTGGGAGACAGTGTGAGTTCTGAACAGAGTACTTATCCATCACAATAGAGTGACAGGAAGCACCTATAGCACCTACGTTGCCTCAAAGGATGGTGGCACTCCATAACAAAATTGTCTTATTCTCCTCAATCAATTAAACCTCTATATTGGTAGGAGGTGTGTCAATGACAGACCTATGTATGCTCCTAATAAAGTAATACTTATCATTAGTGTGCAGGTGCTATAATATACTATATTAAGCTTTTCATTTCAGAGTTATCCATGGGATATTAAGAATAGAAGACAGTAGAGCAGAGAAAATGGTGACAGAGTAGGTGGATGTTACATCTCCCACCTCCCAGAACCAAAGTGGATTACAATTTAACTTAGGAACAATCATCTTGAAAAACCAACTTTGGACTAAACTAAGAGGAATCTATAACCAAGCATCACTGAAGAAACCACACTGAGCTGGTAGAAAGGGCAGAGATGTGGAAAGGGCTGCCCTGCTCCCAGGAGCGAGAGGCTGTCCAGAGGATCTTTCACGGTGGGGTAGGTTGCCCGAAGAGTTGTGGGTCCTCAGCCACAGGACCAGAATCCCAGCCTGGAGTCCCAGAGACTAGAGGAGGCATATGGACAGTGTTTAGCTGAAAGAAGAGCCAGGTTACTGTTTGTGAGAGGGAGACAGAACTCTCAGATCCAGGCTCTGTCTTAAAGGAACTGCACAGAAAACCTTGTTCACAGCCACTTGCACAGGGCTCCAGGAGCGGGAGCGCTGAGAGGACTGGAGTTGTGAGAATGTAGTCTTGGGGGCACAGGAAGAGACTGTGGGGGACAGCCACCCTGACCCCTGTACTGAGTCACTCCCCAAACCTAAAGTGGCTATTTTCCCTGGGAGAACCAAGCCAGCAAGAGGAAGCAATTACCCTGCCCACCAAGGCTCTTCTGCTCCAGTCAGTGCAGAGAGATGCTTAGAAGCCAGGGGCGCATCAGAGACACAGGTTTTGAGTGCTGAGGTCTGGGCTACACCGCCACCCAAAACTACTGAGTACTCTCCAAAGGGTGAGAGGGCCTGGCTGTGGCGGCAGCTGCGGCACTTGGCCTGTACTGCGGCAGGTGGTGGAGCCCAGTGAGGCAGCCCATGTGACTGTGGCAGGGGATGGAGCCAGTTGGCCCACATGGCAGTAGCCAGGGGCGGAGCCTGGAGAGGCCTCCTGAAAGCCCACAGGGGAAGCAGCCCTGCTGAGCAAGGCGTCCCCCATGCATAAGGAGCGGAGCCCTGTGAGGAGTTTGCATGCCTGCAGGGTAGCTCGAGCTGTGACTTGCGAGCCCGCGCACCCAGCAGTGCCAGTGCCTGGTTTCCCGAGGAGGCGGTGGTGGCAGGGGGCTGGCAGAAAAATCACACCTCGGGAACACAGAGGCCACATGCACTGGCCAAGAGTATATAAAAGCCAGCCTAGGAATGCAGCTGATACTTACAACAGCATCAGGACCCATCAGAGACAGCCACAAATTCTAGATGGCCTGTAGCTACAAGAAGGTTGCTAAGGGCCAGTCATAAGCAGTGACCCCCACTGGTCTGTGAGGTCCCAGGTTCTGGCCAGGGAGGTCCAGGGCTGGCACACCCATCAGCAAGATACAGAGAGCATCAGCTCAGGACCTAACAAACCTAGTTAGAGTGGTATCTAAAGGAAAGGCTCCTAACACTTGACCCAGCTAAGGCATAGAAAACCCTGACACTGGCCCTGGCCGGTTGGCTCAGTGATAGAGCGTCAGCCTGGCGTGCAGGAGTCCTGGGTTCGATTCCTGGCCAGGACACACAGGAAAAGCGCCCATCTGCTTCTCCACTCCTACCCCTCTCCTTCCTCTCTGTCTCTCTCTTCCCCTCCCACAGCCAAGGCTGCATTGGAGCAGAGTTGGCCTGGGTGCTGAGGATGGCTCTGTGGCCTCTGCCTCAGGTGCTAGAATGGCTCTGGATGCAACAGAGTGATGCCCCAGAGGGGCAGAGCATCGCCCCCTGGTGGGCATGCCGGGTGGTTCCCAGTCAGGCGCATGCGGGAGTCTGTCTGACTGCCTCCCCGTTTCCAGCTTCGGGAAAAAAAAAAAAAAAAGAAAACCCTGACACAAATAGCAACAAGAGCAGTAGCAGCAGACAAGTAGCCTACAGCAGATTACAAACAACACCTGAGGCCAACCCAAGAAGATCTAGAAACAACACAACTGAAAGCTGGAGGCAGACAACACCAACCTATCCTCAGCTAGCTACACAAAGAGCACATCCAAAGGAGCAGTCTATACAGAGACAAGATGGGAAGACAAAAAATTCAATCCAAATGAATCAACAGGAGAAATCCCCAGAAAAAGAACTGAATGAGATGGAAATAACCAAGATACCAGATGCAGAGTACAAGCACAGAAGCAGAACAGCAAAAAGAAAAGAGGATCAAAAAGTCTGAGGAAACTCTAAGGGAGCTCTGTGCCAACATGAAGAGAAACAACATTTGTATAATAGGGGTTCTAGAAGGAGAAGAGAAAGAGCAAGGGATAGAGAACCTGATTGAAATAATCAAAGCTGAAAATTTCCCTAAACTAATGAAGGAAAAAGTTACACAAGAAGCACAGAGAATCCCATTAAAGAGGAACTTAA
Source organism: Saccopteryx leptura (assembly GCF_036850995.1). NCBI lineage: Eukaryota > Metazoa > Chordata > Mammalia > Chiroptera > Emballonuridae > Saccopteryx > Saccopteryx leptura. Next base: position 77,487,557 of record NC_089510.1, on the reverse strand, counting down.
AGAGACCTACACCAAGACACATCATAATTAAAATACCAAAGCTAAGAGATAAAAAAAGAATACTAAAAGCTGCAAGAGTAAAGCAATCAATCACCTACAAAGGAGCCCCCATAAGGATGACATCTGTCTTTTCAACTGAAACACTTGAGGCTAGAAGCGAATGGCAAGAAATATTCAAAGTAAGGCAAAACAAGAACCTACAACCAAGACTTCTTTATCCAGATAGCCTATTGTTTAAAATTCAAGGAGAAATAAAAAGCTTCCCAGTTAAAAAATACTCAAGGAATTCATTACAACTAAACCAATGCTGCAAGAAATGTTAAGGGACCTGTTGTAAACAGAACAAAGGGAATAAAAATATCTATTAAGAGAGGAATGTAGATTTAAAGAATAAAATTGCAACAAACAACTACATATTCATAATAACCTTAAATGTAAGTGGATTAAATGCTCCAATCAAAAGATATAGGGTTGCTGCATAGATAAGAATACAGGACCTGCACATATGCTGTCTACAAGAGACCCACCTTAAAAAAAAAGGTACACATAGACTGAAAGTAAAGGGATGGAAAAAAAATACTTCATGCCAATAGAAGTGATAAAAAAGCTGGGGTAGCAATACTTATATCTGACAAAAAATACTTTAAAACAAAGCCTATACTGTAGTAAGGGATAAAGAAGGTCACTATAAAATGATAAAGGGAGCAATCCAACAGGAAGATATAACCATTACAAATATCTATGTGCCTAATATAGGAGCACCTAAATATATAAAGCAGATTTTGATGGACATAACAGGCGATATCAACAGCAATACTAAAATAGTAGGGGATTTCAATACTCCACTAACATCAATGGATAGATCCTCAAGAAAAAAAATTAAAAAGAAACAGTAACCTTAAAGAACACACTAGATCAACTGGATTTAATAGATAATATCAGAACCTTTCACCCTAAAGCAGCAGAATATACATTCTTTTCAAGTTCTCATGGTACATTCTCTAAGATAGACCACATGTTGAGACAGAAAAAGAGTCTTAATAAATTTAAGAACATTGAAATCATATCAAGCATCTTCTCTGATCACAATGGAATGTAATCTAGAAATCAACTACAATAGAAAAACTGAAAAACATTTAAACACTTGGAAACTAAATAGCATGTTATTAAATAATGAATGAGTTAAAAATGAAATCAAGGAAGAAATAAAAAATTTCCTTGAAAGAAATGACAATGAACATAAAACAACTCAAAATTTATGGGACACAGCAAAAGCAGTCTTGAGAGGGAAGTTCATAGAATTACAGGTATACCTTAAGTAGCAAGAAAAAGCTCAAATAAAAAACTTAACCCGAATCTAAAAGAACTAAAAAACAACAGCAAGTAAATCCCAGAAGTAGAAGAAAGGAAATAATAAAGATCAGAGCAGAAATAAATGACATAGAGACAAAAAAACAATACAGAAGATCAATGAAACCAGAGCTGGTTCATTGAAAAGGTAACCCAGATTGATGAACCTTTAACCAGACTCACCAAGAAAAAAAGAGAGAGGACTAAAATATATAAAACTAGAAATGAGAGTGGAGAAGTAACAACTGACGCAGCAGAAATACAAAAGATTGTAAGAAAATACTATGAAGAACTGTATGTCAAAAAGTTAGACAACCTAGGTGAAATGGACAAATTCCTTGAATCATAAAATCTTTCAAAAGACAGTCTGGAAGAATCAGAAAACCTAAACAGACCGATTACAACAAATGAGATTGAAACAGTTATCAAAAAACACCCAACAAACAAAAGCCCTGGGCCAGATGGCTTCACAGGCAAATTTACCAAATATTCAAAGAAGAACTAACTCTTATCCTTCTCAAGCTATTTAAAAAAATTTTTAGAGAAGGGAAGACTTCCAAGGTCCTTTTATGAGGCAAGTATAATCCTCATTCTAAAACTAGGTAAAGACACTACAAAAAAAGAAAACTATAGGCCAATATCCCTGATGAACTTAGATGCTAAAATTCTCAACAAAATTTAGCAAACTGGATCTAGCAATACATGAAAAAAATAATTCATCATGATCAAGTGGGATTTATTCTGGGGAGGCAAGGATGGTACAATATTCACAAATCAATCAATTTGATTCATCACATAAACAAAAGGAAGGAGAAAAATCACATGATAATATCAATAGACGCAGACAAAATATTTGATAAAATCCAGCACCCATTTATGATCAAAACTCTCAGCATAGTGGAAATACAGGGAACATACCTCAACATGATAAAGGCCATCTATAACAGGCCCACAGCCAACATCATACTCAATGGACAAAAGTTAAAAGCAATCCTCTTAAGATCAGGAACAAGGCAGGGGTGCCCCCTTTCACCACTCTTACTCAACATAGTTCTGGAAGTCCTAGCCACAGCAATCAGACAAGGAGAAGAAATAAAAGGCATCCAAATTGGAAAAGAGGAAGTAAAACTATCATTATTTGCTGATGATATGATACTGTACATAGAAAACCCTAAATTCTCAGTTAAAAAACTACTAGACCTGATAAATGAATTCAGGGGTGTCAGGATATAAAATTAATACTCAGAAATCAGAGGCATTTTTATACACCAACAATGAACTCTCTGAAAGAGAAATTAAGAAAACAATTCCCTTCACTATTGCAACAACAAAAATAATGTACCTAGGAGTAAATTTAACTAAGGAAGTTAAAGACTTGTACTTGGAAAATTATAAAACATTAATAAAAGAAATCGAGGAAGATACAAACGAGTGGAAGCATATACCGTGTTCAAGGATAGGAAGAATAAATATTATTAAAATGTCTATATTACCCAAAGCAATTTATAGATTTAATGCATTCCTATTAAAATAGCAAGGACATACTTCAAAGGTATAGAACAAATATTCCAAAAATTTATATGGAACCAAAAAAGAACACAAATAGCCTCAGCAATCTTGAAAAAGAAGAATAAAGTGGGTGGTATCACACTTCCTGATATCAAGTTATACTACAAGGCCATTGTACTCAAAACAGCTTGGTACTGGCATAAGAACAGGCATATAGATCAATGGAACAGAACAAAGAACCCAGAAATAAACCCACACCTTTATGGCCAATTGATTTTTGACAAAGGAGGTAAGAGCTTACAGTGGATTAAAGACAGTCTCTTTAACAAATGGTGCTGGGAAAATTGGACAGCTACCTGCAAAAAAATGAAACTAGACCATCAACTTACACCATTCACAAAAATACTCTCAAAATGGATAAAAGACTTAAATGTACGTTGAAGAAAATATTAGCAGTAAGCTCTCTGACATCTCTCGCAGCAATATTTTTGCTGTTTTATCTCCACAGGCAAGTGAAATAAAGGACAGGATGAACAAATGTGACTATATCAAACTAAAAAGTTTTTGCACAGCTAAAGACAATATGAATAAAATAAAAAGACAAACCACACAATGGGAGAACATATTCGACAATATGTGTGATAAGGAGTTAATAACCAAAATTTATAAAAAACTTGTAAAGCTCAGCACCAGGAAGATAAATAATCCAATCAAAAAATGGGCAAAAGAAATGAATAGACACTTCTCCAAAGAGGACATATAGATGGCCAATAGGCAGATGTAAAAATGTTTAACATCACTAATCATTAGAGAAATGCAAATTAAAACCACAATGAGATACCACCTCACACCAGTCAGAATGGTGCTCATTAACAAAATAACACAGAATAGGTGCTGGCGAGGATGTGGAGAAAAGGGAACCCTCCTGCACTGCTGGTGGGAATGCAGACTGGTGCAGCCACTGTGGAAAACAGTATGGAGATTCCTCAAAAAATTAAAAATGGAAGTACCTTTTTACCCAGACATCCCACTTTTAGGAATATACCCTAAGAACACCAAATCACTGATTCAAAAGAGGAAATGCACCCCCATGTTTACTGCAGCATTATTTACAATAACTAATATCTGGAAACAGTCCAAGTGTTCATCAGTAGACAAGTGGATGAAAAAACAGTGATACATATACACAATGGAATACTACATGGCTGTGAAAAAGAAGGAAATTTTACCTTGTGCGACAACATGGATGGACCTGGGAACTATTTTGCTAAGTGAAATAAGCCAGGCAAAGAAAAAAAAATATCATATTTCCTCACTCATTTGAGGAATCTAATGAACAATGTGAACTGAAGAGCAGAATAGAGACAGAGGCAGGATCAAAGGGACCAGAGGGAAAGCAGACAGAGGGAAAGGGGATGAGAGGATGGGATCAGAGAAGGGAAGGAGATTGGTGAAATTATATATACACATATAACACAGTGTTATAGAGAGCAGGAAAGCAAATCCTGGAGGAACTGGGGGAGGATGTTGGGGAGAGGGGGGCAAGGGGGATGTTGAGGGAAACACGGGGGTGGGAGGATGTATTCGGTGGGACAGTTGAATCTTTGTGAACACAATAAATTAAAATCAATAATAAAAAAGAATAGAAGACAGTAGCTTACCTTCCTATAAATTAATTTCCAGCAACATTTTTCTTTAAACCTAATTTTGGAATTCTATATGTGATGTAATGCTGATTAACAATTTTGGGAGAGAGGCAATCGAAATAGTCCTTCACAGAATTGGCAGGGTAATTGTGGGTATATATCGACCTAGCTTAGATATATTGCCTGCATAGGTGCAGGCAGCTGTGAGGGAAACCAAGTGGCATGACTGGATGAGCAGAGACAGGATATAGAATTACTGCTGTTCAAGAAAAACCAAAGTCTGCGAGGGAAATGGTTAAATGTATTTTATTTCAGAACTGTTGCACTAGGGCAAAAGACAGCTCAGTAGAGAATGGGGCTCAATTTTGAATATGGCGTGGAGAAGAGGGGTGTAGAGCCCAGGGGCAGGTGGGGATCAGTGGGTGGGAAATTACTCAGAGAAAGCATGGGGTGAGGCCCTGGCCGGTTGGCTCAGTGGTAGAGCGTTGGCCTGGCATGCAGGAGTCCCGGGTTCGATTCCTGGCCAGGGCACACCAGAGAAGTGCCCATCTGCTTCTCCACCCCTCCCTCTCCTTCCTCTCTGTCTCTCTCTTCCCCTCCTGCAGCCAAGGCTCCATTGAAGCAAAGTTGGCCCGGGCACTGAGGATGGCTCCGTGGCCTCTGCCTCAGGCTCTAGAATGGCTCTGGTTGCAACAGAGCGATGCCCCAGATGGGCAGAGCATCGCCCCCTGGTGGGCATGCTGGGTGGATCCCGGTCGGGTACATGTGGGAGTCTGTCTGACTGCCTCCCCGTTTCCAACTTCAGAAAAATACAAAAAAAAGAAAAAAGAAAAAAAGAAAGCATGGGGTGAGGGGAGGACATTGGTTAAACCGAACTAACAGGATTGTTGGTGCAGGCAGCCAGTGTGATCAGACATCACCTGGGGATGCTGGGGAATTTTATTAGTTATGGAGGGTGATCAGATATTGAGAATGTGAGATTTTCTTTAAACTACCTTAGCAGGGTTCTCACTAAAACTGGGAGACACAGCCAGCTACTATGAGTGCCAAGATCGAGGCCCAGAGGGCTTAGAGGAACCTATTTAAAGTTTAGTTAAGGACAAAGTCCTTGTCACTGCAAAGAAGTATGGTTATTGCTTGAATCGAGCTAGGCTAGGTAGATTGTGGTTAAAAAAATCTTGCTTTTTTTATATGAGCAGAAAAGGAGAAAGTTTGTTTATACAACCACTCACAGATCCTTACTGATATGGGTGTCAACATCTTATAACTGCGCTTTCTGAGACCATCTGCTCCCTTTGGTTACCAGAGCAGGGACAGAGACAGAAGAGCTGTAGAAAGGTTTTCTATAGCCTCACCCCAGAAATGACACATGCCCATTTCTCTCACAGCCCATTGGCCAGGACCAGTCAAATGGTCCCACCTAATTTTAGACATGGGGCTGGGAAGATTGTGTGTATAGGGAGGATTGCTGTGTGTTCTCTACATTTATACTTACATATATGTATGCAATACATGCCTTCTATTTCTTTTAAAAAAGAGGAATGAGAAATGTTGCAAATATGGAGTACAAATAAAGGGAAATGGGAAAACAGCTGGGTTAGGCTTGCTCGCTGGTTCACTGGTTGTAAGCACTTGGCTTGATCAGTGCATGAGCATGTGTGCGTGGCCTATGTAAGGCTTGCGTGCTTGCGCTCAGTGTGGATCACAGAGGGTGAATGGTGGATTGCCTGCCCACCATGGTGAGGGGCCATTTTGTTATTTGTACACTTGCTGCTGTGAGAAGATGGTTTTCCCTGCTTGTTTGCTCATCGGCCACTGCGAGATTCTATTCAACGGTAATGGCCCAAAGCTTTCCGGCTTCCCAGTTTCTCGACCATCTGCCTGCGTTCAATGTGAACCTGCTTGGCCTTGGCCACCGGCATTACAGAAATTCTTAAACTGCTTGGGATGTTTCCTGTTTAGCTTCAAGTCAGCATAATTAATAAAACATATTTAAAGCATCAAGTAAAATACTTACATGGAATTTCCTTACTCTAGGCACAAACGTTCTCAAATAATGGAAGTTGAAATTTTCTACTTTGGGGTGTTAAGTGTCCTTTGGACTTGAGTTCAGAAAATATTTGGAAAGGTGACACCCTAGGGATAATTTTTTGGAGTATTCCCCTGTAATGCCAGTGGCAGGTCCCCATTGGATTTGGGCAGATGGTAGAGAAACTGCAAAGCCAGCAAGGGTTGGGCCATTAACATTTAATAAAGTCTCACAACAGCAGATGAGCACACAGGCAGGGGAAAACCTCTTCACCGGCACACAAACAGCACCAATGGCCCCTCACAGGGGCGGGCAGGCAACCAGCCATCCACAACCCCTCATCTCTCTGGATCGCAAGCACCCATAGCCTTATAGACATACACACATGGTGCTGCTACACAACCACACACCAATCAGGCAAAGTGCTTGCAGCTGGTAACCATACGAGCAAGCCTAACACAGCGGCCCCACACCCCCTCTTTTGGGAAAGTGCTGTAGGAAGGGATTATGGACTGCACCTGTGGGCTACATTGGCTCAGCCATAGTGGTTGTTCTGGACACACACACACACACACACACACACACACACACACGAATGTGTGTAGGAGGGTTGTACCCTCTGCAGTTTGTCACAGACCCCACGACTCCTTATAGTTTACTCCAGGTCACGTCTTCATTTTATATTACCTGACAGAACTCCTGAATGTGTTACCTCTGTGGGAAAACAGTAAAGAAAGCCTCTGTGTAGGACTTTGTAAAAGAAACCATTGGAAATTGTCAAAGAAACCGAGTGCCTGGTAGTGGTTTTTCAGCCGACAATAGGGAGATTTACTAGTTATTTCAGAGGAATTAGTGAATCATGTGGACATGCAGGGTGAATTCTGCCAACTCTGGCTGTGTGGGACATTTAAAAGGTCAAAACAGCCTCTGTTATGGCAAAAGGAAAATTGCAATTATGTAAATGGGGGTTTCACGATATTACTTGCGTTAATCTCTTCTCCCCAAAGGAGTAAATGGTTTTAGTGTATGGTGTACAACACAGAGCCACTAAGTCCATAAAAGCAGTATTTAGTGAGAGAAATAGAAAAGTCTAATTTAATTTAAAACTGGTGCATCCTGGGGAGTGTTTGGCTTTTCAATATCAGTGCTGCAGGGTCATGAACGTGGAGAGAGAAGGTTCCCCGTCACATAGATAGCAAGGAGGCCGACTCGCATGGTGAGCCCTACAGGGCACCACGGATAATAATCCAATTATTATCATGGATTTGAAGCCAGAGCACTTTCTCTTTAACCAAGACACATGGCTGGCAACAGAAACTTTTTGATACCCACCTGTCAAGTCGGTTAGACATAACCGGTTTGCTGAACAGCTGAATCGAATTTTACAAAGTTGAGCTCATTTGGGGTCCTAGATTCCTTCTCGGCAGGCTGGTTTTCAAGCTGGTGCCCATTATGCTACTCCTATTAAAATGCTATGAAAGCAAAGCATTTTATGTTGAGTAGTTGAGCAAACTCTATTATACAGTAATTATACTATCAGTATAGAATCTAATTTTATGTGGAGGAGGGGTCTTTAACCAAATGAAACAGGAAAACTCACGAACAATATTTTTTCATTATCACTATGGGATGGTAAAACTGCAGAACTGGGCTAACTTGGGAGGTGATTTTTAGGCCTCTTTTTACTAAATAAAATTAACTCTAATTTAGCTGGATTTTAACAAAACATGGTCACTGTAACAACAAATGTAGGTTCCAAAGGGTTGCTCTTATTTGCTGCTTATCGGCATGCAAAGAAGTCTCTGTTAATGGCCAGTCGTAGGCACACTTTGCTCCATAGTCCATGCTATTAAAGCATCACGGAGATGCTAGGTCTCAGGGTTACAAGTGAGTAGGATCATCTTAGACAGACTTCTTCCTGACAATGGACGATGAAGGACAATGAAGGAAGGAGAGAGGAGGACCTAGTTAGCTGTGGTATTAATTTAGATATTCAAGTTACTTACGAAGTAATGAGATTGGAGATACCATTTATGGAATTTAATTAAATACCTATTATTAAATGCCTACCATGTGTAGAGTATATTTTAGGGACTGTGAATGAATCAGAGTAGGGTCTGCACTCAGGGAACAAGTAATTTACTGTGTATAAGTTGCATTTGGCCTGACCAGGCGGTGGCGCAGTGGATAGAGCGTTTGACTGGGATGCGGAAGACCCAAGTTCGAGACCCTGAGGTTGCCAGCTTGAGTGTGGGCTCATCTGGTTTGAGCAAAAGCTCACCAGCTTGGACCCCAGGTCGCTGGCTCGAGCAAGGGGTTACTCAGTCTGCTGAAGGCCCGCGGTCAAGGCACATATGAAAAAGCAATCAATGAACAACTAAGGTGTCGCATAGAAAAAACTGATGATTGATGCTTCTCATCTCTCTTCGTTCCTGTCTGTCTGTCCCTATCTCTGACTCTCTCTCTGTTCCTGTAAAAAAAAAGAAAAGTTGCATTTGTTTATTGATTAGTATATAAACATTGGGAATTAAATCAATTGCAAAGGAATCATCTAGGTGTGGGTACCTAGGCTCCTTATTCCTTCTTTCCTCTGACTACTTTCAGTTCACTTCTACCTTCTTAGGGAGAAAGATGAAAAAAATAAATGGAGAGAAAACATAAAAGCTAATTTGCTGCTTGTTAGCCAGTCTGGAGAACTGGATAGTTTGGAGCGAGAAAATGTGAGAGTTAGGAATTATAGGCTAAATGATTTTTGTTTGTTGTCTGGTGTTTATTGACAGATAAATAATATATGCATTCATTTGATATGCACACAATATATGTGCAGGCATTTATATCTACAAGTATATGACTATTATGAATATTTATACAGTACACATCCGGCACAGCCTTAGGTGTGTATGGGCATGCATATGTCTATGTCCTTTTACAGCTAGAGCAGGAAGAAAAGCACACTCAGTAATTGGGTTTCAGTATGCATTTCCACAGGGAAGGGTTATTATTTCTGTGAGATTCTGCACTTGGGTGCAAGGTCAGCACCGTGAATCTGGGACTGCTGGTGCAATGTGCAGCTCGCACATTAAGACATCCTTGTGGAAAGCAGATTTTCACTTATTTAATGGGTATTAACACATTAATATACATAGGAAAGCATAACAAAAAGAAAAACAAACCTTTCTAATAAAGTAAAATGAGAAACCGGGTGATCTCATGTGCTACGTTGTCCTTGTCTGACACACGTCAGTGGCGGCAAGTCTGCCACGAAATCCGCTGGTTTCACTGCTGTCTTTTACTCTGGGCTCCACTTTTATTTCTCAGATGTGAGAAGGGAAACTCTACTGCGAGCAAGACTCTGGCTTCCCAGTTGGCAGGGATCTCAGGAGAGAAGGTACCATCTTCGGAGAATGGTTTGGAAAGAAAGGGGAGCGTGCTGTTTCCTACCTTGTCCTTCACAGCCTGTGGGCAAGTCCCCTCCCAGGGAAGCTGGCATATCTTGACGCCCAGTACTCTTCCCTTCAAAATGTCATCCTCTTATCTTAATCCATTAGTTTCCAAACTTTAGGGATATGAATGATAGGCATTTTTCAGCCTATTTTCATACACGGACTCCCATATGATAGCAGGTTTTGATTATCATTTAGGTCATGACCCTAGAGAAAGGCCCCCCTCCCCCATATTTGGGAAAGTTATGGAGAAGTGTCTTACTGATTTGGGTCACATATCCATCCATTCCTCAAGGAACATTAGGTCCAGCCCTCTGGGCGAGTTCAGCCCCATCTACACCACACGAAAGGGTCTCTCACAGCAAAGAGCAGTTTTATAGCCAGAATAAAGGAGACGGGATGATGAGCTGGCAAAAAAGCAGACGTTTCCCAGATTTACACAAGTACTTTGAACACTCATGTACTGCTACACAAATGTGTGACATTGATTTTTTTTCTCTTGTTCTGCTATCGATTTGAAATACTGCTTAAAAATCAGAGCCATTATGTTAACAAAGACAGCATTCATGTAAGCAGTGTGCCCGACTTCACCAGCTTTTAATGCATATCGAGCCAAATCTCTTACTTTTTTATTTTATAACTCAGATGCCCACCTGCCTGTATAGCCAGGAATTCCAATAGGTCTTTGGGTCTTTGTTGGACCTCCTGTCAACCCTGATTTGTCCACAGTGTTCCAAAACTGCGTCCACGAGATTTAATCTCTGATGTCCTTAGGGGTTCTTTCTTGCTATTGCTCTCATGATCATGTAGTGTCACTGTTGAAAGCTGGTCCTGCACTGTCCCCGTGTTGTCCTTTCATTGTGTGGAGCTGGCCATTCCCCACGGGTTTGGGGCCAATAGGATGGATTGTAACATGAGAAGATCCATTCCTGGTGATTTCTTCTCTGGAGACCTTGGGGTTTTATCTTGACAGTAGACCTTGGCCATGGTCTGCAGTCCTTGCCTAGTGATGTCTATATCTTTGAGTCTTGGTTAGGATCTGAGTAATCGTCTTTCAGAACATATCTGGGCTCCTTAAGCAAATTGGTTAATCTCATATATTAAATAGAGGCATTACTTGTTTTTCCCAAATCTTTGGGAGGAAGAAGTTTTTCTTTTCTTTTTTTTTTTTTTTTTTTTTGGTATTTTTCTGAAGCTGGAAACGGGGAGAGACAGTCAGACAGACTCCCGCATGCGCCCGACTAGGATCCACCCAGCACGCCCACCAGGGGCGACGCTCTGTCCACCAGGGGGCGATGCTCTGCCCCTCCGGGGCGTCGCTCTGCCGCGACCAGAGCCACTCTAGCGCCTGGGGCAGAGGCCAAGGAGCCATCCCCAGCGCCCAGGCCATCTTTGCTCCAATGGAGCCTTGGCTGCGGGAGGGGAAGAGAGAGACAGAGAGGAAGGAGGGGGTGGGGGGTGGAGAAGCAAATGGGCGCTTCTCCTGTGTGCCCTGGCCGGGAATCGAACCCGGGTCCCCCGCACGCCAGGCCGACGCTCTACCGCTGAGCCAACTGGCCAGGGCCTGGAAGAAGTTTTTCAATGAGGGTAAGGGGGTACTTTTTAATTTTAATTTTTACAAAACAGCCAGGTTGCTCTTCCAAGAACAACAAAATTTTCTCCAAGGAGATTTTCTTTCCAGATGGTAGAAGGCTGGCATAATTGTTCTAAAAACCTCTCTCCCTGAGCATCCTGTTAGCATAAATGTAAACCTGGATTTCTGCCTCACGCTCACCCCTCCCAAGTGTTCTCCATGTTCATGAATGAATGAGTGGCATTTTTTCTTTTCTGATCATTAAGGCAGGAAGTTATGGTTGGCATCTTTTTACTTCTCTACTATATCTGAGCAATTGACAAGTGTCATTCTTTCTACTTCCTAAATATCAATGTCTTTGCCCCCTTCCTTCCATCTCTATTCCCACTAAATTCCTTCGTTTCTCCTCTGGATTTCTCTGAGAGATCGTTCTGACCTCGTGTCCACACTGCCGCCTGGACATTTCCTAAAACGCAGCTGTGATACTGTGATTTCCCTGTGGTTATTCCTTGTTTTAGGCAGAATTCCAAAACAGTCCCTCTTCTTACTTAACTCTCCAGCCTTGTCTCTCACTCCCCCCGCCCCCCACACACACACTCTTTGTTCTACCCGTGCCAGGCTCTCGCACATTTGCTTCTTGCTCTCTGGAAACTTCTCCTTCCTCCCTAGTCCCCTTTCTTCCACGTTGTGTATACTTCTGTTTCCAGTTCAGATTGCTGACATCCCCCAACCTGGTTTAGATGCTCTCACCATGGATCTTGTATATTCTCCTCCGTGTCTCCCAATGTGCTCTGTTAAATCCTCTGTCCTGTGGATAAGACGCTAAGCTTCATGACGAGGACCACCATATCTGCTCATGCACTGTCGGCCTCCCAGAGTTTGGAACAGTGCCTTGTGCATGTGGGGTACCTATATGCGTTTATTTACATAGTAAATACATTACTACATAACAGGAGACAGCATGGGCTGGGGTAGCTTTTACTGGGAGTCAGGAAGTGTGACTTTTGCCATGAGTTTTGATTTCCTGTGTGACTTTGATGTCAGATGCTACGTTATGTTTCCACTTGGATGGGGGATGACACTGTTGGGAAAGGGTCAGGTCCTCGGCCAGGAGCTCCTGGCAGAGAGCTAGCTTCTGGAGGGAGCTCCCAGCGACTTTAGAGTAACTCATGTTTTCTATCTGTGACTACCCCTACCAAGGAAAAATGTGAATGCCACACTGGTACCTTAGAATATGAAAAGATGCACTTCAAGGCCCAGAGTGAGATGACTGATTAGACTAACTCTAAATTTTCAGCACACTTGAACTGAAATAATAATCCCAGTGGTAAAATTACACAACAGAAATAATGTTGCAAGCTAATAATACCAACTTTCTGACTCAAGGATGGTCTCTTTTCCTTCTGAAAACCGTATTTCTGCCACTAACGGTCAGAAAGCTGCTTCTCTTGGCTGGAGTTCACATGATCGGGTTAGACACGGGATATGCAGTCAGGGGCTGTTTGTACTGACTTCCTCTCCTTAAAAATGCATTTAGAAAACTACTCAGTTCCTGTAAAGAGAAAATATACATCTATTTTTTGCAGTGCATTTTAAAAATGGCAAATCATAAACCAATGACCTTAAGAGAAATTCAATAAATCATTAAAATGCTACTGCTTGCAAGCCCAGTCCTGATTCCTCACACTTGGCATTACCAGATACATTAACACTTCAGTCACCCCTTACAAACCACAGAAATACTGCATACTGTGGCGGCCTTGTGCTGAGTGCAAGCCTGTGGACTGGCGATAGGATTTTCTTTTGGCACCAAATGTGTTATTTATATGGTTATTTTTGGGGGTGGCGGGGGTGGAACCCAATCTCTGATTTCCCTGCAGCCCATGTGCTGAAACATGCCTGTCTGTGGAGCAGCACTCTACAGAGAGTTCTCTCCCTTTAATTATTCTTACCTGAGAAAAGAATATAAGGTCTGGCAGATCCAAAACCATCACTCTCATTTTGGGATGGGAGTGAAGAAAAACCTTAAAAAAATATATTTTGTTTTACTTTGTTTGTTGGTGGTGATTTCTAAATTTCTGTCACTTGAGTTAGAAAATGAATCACCTCTCATTTAATTAATTAATTAATTAATTAACTTACTTATTTACAGAGACAGAGAGAGAGTCAGAGAAAGGGATAGGTAGGGACAGACAGACAGGAACGGAGAGAGATGAGAAGCATCAATCATTAGTTTTTCATTGTGACACCTTAGTTGTTCATTGATTGCTTTCTCATATGTGCCTTGACCGCAGGCCTTCAGCAGACCAAGTAACCCCTTGCTTGAGCCAGAGACTTTGGGTCCAAGCTGGTGCGCTTTGCTCAAACCAGATGAGCCCACACTCAAGCTGGCAACCTCAGGGTCTCGAACCCCGGTCCTCCGCATCCTAGTCTGATGTTCTATCCACTGCACCACCGCCTGGTCAGGCTCACCTCTCATTTTTAACAATTTAAATGATATAGAATGTCTAAGATAACAGTGAAGAGTCTTCTTAAGTGGCCTCTACATCCTCCCATATGCCATCATCATACTTTCCTAATTTTTTTATGATTATATAAACATATAGAGCGTTGTTTTCTTTCCATTTAAAAATTTGTTTCTATAAGACACTCATGCAAAAATACTGTATTATAATTTGCTTTATTATTATTATTATTTCTATTCAACATGTTGTGAGTTTCTCTAGTCACCCTGTCTTCGGAATTCAGTTATAGGACTTCTGCCCTGTGCCATGACCCTGGCACCCGTGAACCATAGTGTGGTAACACGGCTACCCCTGTGTTTTCTCTCTCCGACTTGATTTAAAGACCAAGACAGCATCATCTCTCTCTCGGTGCTCAGCACTTAGGAACTGATGGTATAGAGCTGTTTTTAATGCACTCTGAGGGCTGAATTTTAGTTTTATGGAAACAGATTCCTTTTTGGAGGTGCACACTTTGCAGCCATGTGTTCCATGTTCTTTGGCTACTAACCAATTACCACACCTATGTGCAGAGCTAAATATCTGTGCAACCGAAGTCAAGCAGATAATTATGCGATGACTCAGATAATTCAGGGAAAGAAGGGAGTTCTGCCCGAATGACTCAGGTGATCCTGGCTGCAGAAACCTTGTAAGGGAGGGAACAATTCTCTCTTTTATTTAAATATTTCAAAGCTATGTGAATGAACCTTGGACATTGTGGGTGGGTAAAATGCTTCAAAAGGGCTTCCCAGGAAATTATAAAAGCCACCTTCTCTATTTGAAGATTAATGCCACAGAAAGGGATTATATAACCAGGCTCAGTGCTGGAGGTTCAAAGGCATTGGTGAGTAAAACTACAGAGGTCCCTGCACTCACGTGGGTTAGAGTCTGTATGATTTTCCCAGGGCCATGGTAATGAGGTACTGCAAACTGGGTGGCTTAAAACAATAGCAATATACTCTCTCACTTTTCTAGGGGCTAGAAGTCCAAAATCAAGGTGTTTGCAGGGTGATGCTTCCTCCAAGGCCTCTAGGGTAGGACCTTTTTCTTGCCTCTTTCATCATCAGGTATCCCCAGCTGTTCTTGGGCTTGTGGTAGCAAAGCTCCAATCTCTGTCTCCATGTTCACATGCCCTTCCTCCCTTTGTGTCTCTGTCTTCACAGGTGTTTTCCCCATGTGTTAGTGTCTCTGCAAATTCGATTAAGCCAACTCTATGACCTTGTCTTAACCTGCTTAAATCAACAAAGACCCTAGTCCAAAATAAGGGCACATTTACAGGTCCCCGAGGGTTAGGGCATTAACTTATCTTTTTTTGTGGAGACATAGTGCAACTGTAAGACAGTCTAAGGCTTCACTCAGTGGCTAGACAGACATTTGATCAAATAATTAGGGGCAATACCACAGGGAGAAGGGCTAAGGGGAGAGAGACAGGGTGCTCCAATGTCTCACACAATGAGATACATCTGGTCAGGGTTCTGGGGAGGCAAGCTTGGGCTGAGTAAGTGTTACCGAGATGCAGGGGAGAGGGACAAGCAGGTTCAGGCAGGGCCCCGAGCACATGCAGTTCCGGTGTGGCTAGAGCGGAGTGAGCGAAGGGCTGGGATGAGGATGACTAATGCTCAGGAAGTTAGCACCGCCGGCCATTTGTATCCGGATCCTAAGAGAACCAGGAAGGCTTTGAAAGGTGTAAGCAGAGGGTGATCTCATCTGATCTACGTGTCACATTCATGAGTCCCCCTGGAATGTGGGGGCCAGATGGGGGCGTGCAGACTAGAGAGGGTGCACGGGTCACACGTACTCGGGCAGATGAGAGGCAACAGTGGGGAGCTAGAGCTGGAGATCCAAACAAGTGGGGAAATTTAAGAAGCTGTTTGGAGGATAAAACAGCATAGAAATTTGGGATTGATGGGCCACAGTGGGACGCTTGTCAAGGATGATGTGGAGGGTCCTGGTCTGGGGAGGCTGCTGCTGACACCCCTGGGTGAGTGAGCCCTGGGCACGGCCTAGTCTGGTCAGGGAAGGCTGTCAGAGCGGTTTCCTCTGAATTGATATTAAGATATTCAAGAAGAGATGTCGAGCAGACAGTGGGATCCGTAGGGTCTTGCTCAAAGTGGCTAACACCTAGTCCGGTAACTGAAACCTGCAGGCCTGGACAACGACATTGGGTTGGGGTCTCATCGAGACTCCCCTTCTCATGCTGAGGGGAGGACTCTGGGGTTTCAGGGCTCCCAAAACAGGCCCTGACACACAAGACGGATCGCTGTCTGCTAGCTATATGAACTGTAATCATGGTAGCTATCACAAGCAATGACAGGGAAGCCTGCTAATTGGTAGGAAGGCCCAGTGAATAGGGTCTTTAGACAAGGTGAACTGAGGGAATGGAAATGGCACATGCTTCAGCAAATTATAATTTTTCTATAAACTATATCACTAAAATAACAGTGTTTATTTTTTGTTGCAGCAGAGATCAGGATTAAATATGTTCTTTTTAAAAAGAAGAATGAAGTACCATTTCCTTTAACCTTATAAACATCCGCTCCACCTCGTATAACTTTACTTCCCTTTCTGTCCTCTTGAAAACGTCTTGAACCTATAAAATTTCTCCGTGTTTCTCCTCAGCTTTCTTGGGAGGCACTTGTAATTTGAGTATTAAAAATGTTTGTAGACCTTTCTCTTGTGGCTCGGATTCATGCAGGCTCCTGGGCCAATGGCTTCCTTACTCCGCTGTCCTGCTCAGATCCCATGAACTAGCCAGTTAGCCAGCTCTTTCCTGGGAGAGAACTGCTTGCTTTTTCTTGGGGCTGATGTCATTCTGCCCTGAAAGTTCTGCACTGCCTCTTCTCCCTGGAGCCTCTCTCTTGCGTCTTAGCTTGCTTTGATTATTCTTTCTCAAAGACTGAAAGAGAAAAGCTGATAGTATAGCTCCTTCTCTAAAGGCAGGCTGTAATCCTGAGACAATTTCTGTTCCAGCTGGGAGAAAAGTTACCTTAGCAACAAAGCACCTAATTACCTCAATTAACTTTTCCCCTCCTCCTTTATCAATATTCAATTAACATCAAATTGCTCCTTTGCTAGGCTCTGTGGTTTTATGACCTTCTGAGCAAGTAGCTGAAGTGGACCTGGGCCTGCAGAGGAGAGAGATGAGGAAAGTCCCAAAGGGCCCGAAAGGGATAAACCCATAGTCTGAAGACATCTCCTTCATCATCCCTGCCCACCTTCAAGTGCACATTTTAAGACCCCTGAATGCAATAGATAATGTTGTTGGGGAGGAAGGAGCAGGGACCAAACTCTGACGTGACCAGGATGGAGTTTCTAGCATTCAGCAAAATGGGACTCAGGAGTTATATATTTTTTGCATTTTGAGTTTATGGACCAAAATTCATATTACAGTTGTCAAAAGTAATGGAGGGCAATGAAGCAACACCTACCAAATTCATAAATGGTTTTTACTCTAAAGGTCAAGAAGTAGAAGGTGGTTTTCCCCTAAAAGAATCAAGGAAAAACTGAGTGAATATCAGCTTTGCTTCCCTTAATTTCTGCAAGCTGGTTTGGAAATCTAGGTATTTTTCTTACCACCTCCAGATATGGAAACAAGTTGCTCAATGAAAAATTCTTTTTTATTCCTTCTTTTCCAAGTGAGAGGAGGGTATATAGACAGGATCCAACATGCACCCTGACTGGGATCCACGCAGCAACCCCCATCTGGGGCCAATGTTCTGTGCATCTGAGGCCATGCTCACAACCAAGTTATTTTTAGTGCCTGAGGCAGAGGCTTCACAGAGCCATCCTCAGTTCCTGGGGTCAATGTGCTCAAACCAACCAAGCCATGGCTGTGGGAGAGCAATAAAGAGAGAAAGGGAGAAGGGGAGGGGAAAGAGTGGAGAAGCAGATGGTTGTTTCTCCTGTGTGTCCTGACCAGGAATTGAACCTGGGACATTCACACGTTGGGCCAACACTCTACCACTGAGCAAACTGGCCAGAGTAGGAAATTCTTGATGCTACATCCATGACCACATTTGCTTCCTTGACTTCATCATCACCTGTTCTTGACAATTTCTCCATCCTGAACAGAGGATGTATTTCTCATCTACAACATCCTTTTGGAGAACTAATGGAAGTAAAAATAAATGCAGTTATTCCATTCTGTTAAATTCTGACAAAATAAGTAAATGAATACATGAAACATAAAAATTATCTCAGGGATCCTTGTTGAGTGGTTACTACCTATAGTGCATTGAATATGTCAATGATCTCAATAGGAATTCACTATGAAGTGGATGCTTTTGTCCCTCTTTTACAAATGAGGGAACTGAGACTTGCACAACCTAAATGTCTTGGTCAAGATGACACATACTGGGTCATCAATGATCTGGGATTTGGATACAGGTCAGTTTGATTTAGTCAGTTATTAATTATGCTGTTCACATGAGCAGAGAAGAAAAATTAATGTTTCTTCTAGCACATGCATTCAAATGCCACGTCCAGGTATGCTCTGACCTTGACAAGTTATCAAATAAAGCTGGTACTTCCAGAGGTGCAAGTCAAGTGTGTATACAAGGAGCTACTCCTACACAAAATTCCACATGGTGAGGTGCATTTCTCTCCATCCACTGTATAGAATGCCTGTGTATACATGATGTTGGTTTATGAGCTGCTAACCCTGGGACTCAGGACTCCCAAATTTAGCAAATAAAATGACAAGTTGCCCAGTTAAATTTAAATTTTAGATAAACAATGAAAAATGATTAGTATAAATATACCATAGGTAATATTTGGGATATACTAATACTAAAAAATACATAGTTTATTTAAAAATTAAATTTTACTGGATGTCCTGCATTTTATCTGGCAACCCCCAATAGGGATTGGCGTTTATTCTGTCACTGCAAAGCATGTGTTTGTGTTCTTCACTGTCCTAACACTGAGCCTTGCTACCCTGGCCAAGGCCAGAAACACTTGCACAGATTCAAACACCCTGCTACCAACCCTCGTGTTGTGATTCTGGGACGTGCCCAGGAGGACACCCTGTGTATGCTTTTGCTTTGGGCTGGTCTTTCCCAGCATCCCCTCTCTCCCATGCACAGCTCCCGGGCTGAGGATAAGCCACAGTGAGCTGGGCTGGGTTCTCCTCTGTCCTCACTGTCATCATTATTTCCCTCCCGGATCCCAAACACACCAATCACCACCTTCACGACAGTCCCTGGGCACACATGACTTGGTTGTCAGAATGTTAGAGCTGGAAAGACTCATGGAGATTGTTTCAGAATTAAGGAAACCGAGGACCTCATAGAAAAAAAAAATCACTTGTTCAAAGTCACACAGTTCAACAGAAGTCCGCACTGGAACTGATACTCAACCAGGACTTTTTCTACCCTGGCTGCTCTGCATTAGCACATTGTGGTATCAAGGTCCTACCTCCCTGCTTACTTACACAATGTGGGTGCTTCTCTTCTTCTCTGATGGTGATAATACTAATAATGATCATGACCATAGTTGATTTCTTCAGTTCTCTGCCGTGTATACTTAGTGTTTCCTTTAATTATTACATACCAATAACGTAGATATTATTTATAGCTAAGGTTGATTCCCTAGGTTTTCATGACTCTAACTCTTACTCTGCCCAAGAATATCTCAAGAGAAACAGCACCCATTTAAAAATAAGTTACAGTCATTTATAGAGAGTTTGAAAAGTATGTATTTTTTGCTTGTTAAATGTGACAACCTCTTTGTTTCTCATTTCCTAAGAGTGGGTTGATATTGCAACTGGGGAGGCAACCTCTGGTACTGATCCAATGTACATAGTCCTCAAAGGCTTCCTAAATATCCTCCTCTTCCTTTTCTACCAATCCCAGCATGCTTTGCAACATGTGTTTATTTTATTGCTTTGAGGAGGTGGAGATATTTGGGTGTGTTTTTCCTTTAAGGAAGTATAAAACAGGAATATAAAGTAAACACTCAGATAAATGTCCTTTTTCTACACATTTGGAAATAGTTGTATTTCATAAGATTAATCTGGAAAGAACTCATAATTCATTGGAACATATGGGAATATCATAATTTCTACTATTTATGAGCACTAACCTTGTATTAGATACAGTAGGTGTGTTACCTACTGTATCTCCCCTTCTCCCAGCACCTCGGAGATAGGCTTTATTATCCCAGTGTTACAAAGTGGACAGATGAGTCTCTGAGAGGTTGAGAAATCTCCCAAGGCCACAAAGGAAGTGGGAAAGTTAAGTGTGGGACTCAGAACTGTTCATTTTGAAAGTCATTGTGATTTTCAAATGTTAGTTTTTAAAGGAAGTCTTATAGTTGTATATTTGGGGAATACTTTACATTATCTCCGCTTCTTGGAGTTCCACAATGTCTACCAGCATATTAAAGAGTGAGAATTGCTATGACAAAGAAGTTTATTTGACTTTTTTTTTAAGCTCAGAGTTTACATACAGAGCTAATGTGACCGTGAAGTCTTCTCCCTCCTACCCCTCCACTCCCACACACATACACACCTGGTAACATCTTAAGGAACCAGTGATTGAAATTATTTTACCCATCCCATAGTAGAGGCTATGGATATAACTAGGATTACAAAGGGTTTAACAGTGCCATTTGAGAACCAGTTCAATGACCTGAAAAGCAACATAAAAGAGAAAACTAAGGGGCAGGAAAAAATTGACATTAGTTTGAAATATCTGAAATGTTGTTATATGAAAGAGAGATTAAATTGTTTCAAAGGTCCATAAGGGGTAGAACTTGAATCAATACATAGAAAACACAGGAATCTAGCTTTTGATTTTATGTAGAAAACCTCCTAACAGTCAGAACTTCCAAAAAATGAACTAGACCCTCATTATTAAAAGTGATTGACCATAGGCTCCTTGGCACTCTAACATCAGCTCATGCTTGAATTAGAGAACTTAAGGGATTTTGCCAACTAAGGTTCTGTTTTTATTTAAAATGGTTAGTCTTACCCCAAATATATAAAGTTAATGAGCATTTGATCCACCAGTTTATATCTTTGTAGAAATGGTCAACTGCATACAAACAACAAATTTTGTGCGTGACTTTTGAAAACTCGAATTTTGTTGGCAGCACATGCTGCAGGATATTGATGTGCATGTCCACCTGTTCCTTCAGAGATAGGCATTCTTTCTTAGTGTGTGTTTCACTTTCCAGGGATTGTTTACTGACCCAGTTAGGCTTGGAGTTGGTTGTGTGAGCAGAGCTGATGGGATAGAATGGGAGTGACTTTCTGTGGCACTACTATAGCAATGTGGGTGCTTTTCTTTTATGCAGATGGTGATACATTTCTGAGAGGCTAGGTCTACATTAACAGGTGAAATTTAAACCTCTAAGTTATGTTACTTAAGTAGACCCATATTGAATATGTTTAGGGCGTTTACAATTACATATGCTGCCCAAACTCTCAGAGAAGAAATTGTGAAAACATTAAAACTCTATAGTCCTCAGGAATGTAAATATTCACCATGACCTAGAATGCTACAGTGCCTTCAGGGTGCACAGTATTTGGGAATTCTGATGCTATTTATGGAATATGGTGATACTGTGATGCACTTGATTTCATTAGACAAACTACGAATAATTTCAGAGTCAGAAGATATGACTTTTATATGCGTGCATTACAAAACTATGAACGTGAGTATGAAAATAACTGAGGCTACAAAACTAAGTGTACTTTTTTCTATTTATGTATGTTTTCTGCCTTTTTTTGTGACAGAGACAGAGAGAGGGACAGATAGGGACAGACAGACAGGAAAGGAGTGAGATGAGAAGTATCAATTCTTCATTGTGGCACCTTAGTTGTTCATTGATTGCTTTCTCATATGTGCCTTGATGGGGGTGGGGGAGGCTACAGCAGACCGACTGACCCATTGCTCAAGCTGCTGAGCCTTGCTCAAACCAGATGAGCCCGCGCTCAAGCCAGCGACCTCAGGGTCTCGAATCTGTGTTCCAGTCTGACTCTCTCTCCACTGCACCACCGCCTGGTCAGGCTGCCTTTTGTTTATTGATTCTGCTAATTTACCCACAGACAAGCAGCAGTAGTCACTGGAGTTTTAAAAAATTGTGAAAAAGACTTACGTAACCCCAGTGCCAGGTGTTCAACATTGAGTACCCTTATGTAAGAAATTCAGTTCCCTGACAAGGGTCTGAGGTTCCCTCCAGAGTGCTCTCATGCCCTGTCCATCCCTGTCCCCTGGGGCGTGCTCTCCCCCCAGCCCTCAAGCTGCTGCTGCAGACTCAGTCCACTGGTCACTGTTTCCCAGTGTGCCCACCTCACCAGTAGGTGGGCGTTTCCCGGCCCCACTCCAGCCTTCTGAATCAGAACCTGCATTCAGCGAGCTCCCCAGGGCTTGCGCCCACATTAAAGTCTGAGAAGCTCTGCTCAGGCTACCTTTTGGCATCTCATAAAAATGTTCTTTACCTGTCCTTCTTTGTCCCAAGCATGGGACAAAGGTTTCCTTGACCCTGTTGTGTGCAACAAACTGAACAAAAGGCTTTCAAGGGACCAAGAAAGATACAAAGCAAGGAAAAACCAAAAAGTCGATCTAGGACATCTCAAGCCTGTGATTGCATATTATAGGGTCCTAGGGTGGCCACCACTCTCCTTAAAGCTTAGGCTAACTCTGACACTAACTTGTTAGTGTCTACCTATGGCTTCAGTTAAAGTTGTATTTTCCCCTGTAAACCTCATGAATTTTCCTCTGTAAACCTCAGGCCAAGGCTCATGCCTCTGGTGCCCTCAGAGCAGGCCCCAATGAACATTATCACCATCTCTGTCCCCAATCCATTCTACTGGGAAATTTAGCTCTTCTGGTTCTATTTCTCCCTCTAGGCCTCTGCAGCCCTTTTATAAGCATAGCCAAAAGTCTCATTAAAGTGTTTTCCCAAGTAAAATAGCAGACAGACTTCCTCCAAAGATAAATCATATACCACCGCTGGGAGATAGAAACAGCTGCAGGAAGATTTAAAAGGAATGTGCGTGTGTTGCTACATTATAAATAGAAGAAACCTGTTAAATCTATTTTTGTTTTTTACAAATTCAGAAATGAATACTATTATTTGGATACCAAATTTTATGGAGGGGGTTGTTTCAAATGATGATTTTACTTTTTCTATTGTGTTGCCAAGTTTCCGTTAAGTTTAGACCTCCTAATTGCTATTTCCGGTGATGATAAATTATTTCAGGAGTTTTTAGACCATAGACATCATTTTCTTATAAAAGAGATTTGAAGGCAAAATGCAGCCTTCATCTCTGTCATCTTTGCATCTTGTCCAGAGGCTCTTCCATTTTATTCAGTTTCTCTTCAGCTGAAGTATGAGATGGTTGAGGCTGGGCACTGGGTTCGTTCATTGAGTATTTTGGGGCTTCCTGTATGTGTCCCATTTTCCATTTAATCATTACAACATGTTTGTGATATTGGTTATTATTTCTGTCTTAAAGCCTTTTAGTCAACAGATGTTAACTGAACACCTACTGTATGCCGGAGAGAGTAAGGGAGAGGCCTGCCCGGAAGGAGCTTCCATTCAACATCTGTCTAGTTCAACTGCCTCATGTTTTATAGATGAAAACACTGAGGCTCCAAGAGTTTGTGCCTTGTCTGGGGTTGAATAGCTAGTAAGGTCAGAGCCAGGGCTGACACTAGTCTGACTCTCACTGCTATACTCTCCTTATAGTGCTTCTCGGTAGATATTTGTGTAATGAGTGGTGAAGAATGTTTTTTGGAAAAAAATATGTTTATAAGGTGCTTAGGGTCGAAAGGAGAGAACTTGGGGGTCAGGTTCAAACCATAAACGGTTTTAACTATTAGATTTTCCTTTCTCCTGAGAGGAAGAAAAAGACAGGTGGAAAAGGCATGAAAGGGAAATAGAGGAGAGGAGAGCCCATGAGAAGGCTGAGGCAGGTTAGCCAGAGGCTCTAATTCCGGGGCTAGCTGGCCGCACGTCCGCTCACACATCCAGGAGCGCTTGGTGGGTGTGGAGCCAAGTTCTGAGCTGCCAGAAGGCTCTACAATTTCAGAGAACTTTCTGAAAAAGAGCATAATGTTGCAAATAAAACAAATAGGAACAGGCTCTTGGAAGAGGCCTGCGTAAGTGAGAGGCTCTGAAGTTTAAGTGTTATCATCAGGTTATCAGCTTTATGATAAATTGACCTCTGATTGGATCTGGTGTGTTTAAGAGTGTGTGTGAAATAGTGAAAGGACTTAATACAGTAGCCGGGTTGAGGTGGAGCAAAACGGAGATGGTACAGTTACTGGATGTAAGAATCAGGACGTGGGAGAGGGGTTGGCGTGAGAAGACAGCTCTCCTGAAGTAGCAGAAATTCAGAAGGGCTTTGTACCGCCTTACAAAGTTGAATGGGGGTGAGAGGGTATGTGTGCTGGGGTGGGGTGGGGTGGGGTGGGGTGGAGTCAATCTTTTTTTTTTTTCAAGTGAGAGAAGGGGAGATAGGGAGACTACCACATGCTCCCTAACCAGGATCCACCTGGCAACCCCGGTCTGGGGCGGATGCTCAAATCAACCAAGCCACTGGCTGTGGGAGAGGAAGAGGGATAGAAGCAGATGGTCGCTTCTCATGTGTACCCTGACCAGGGATTGAACCCAGGACATTCATATGCCTGGCTGATGCTCTATTCACTGAGCCAGCAGGCTAAGGCTGAGTCAATGTTATCTATACCTCTCAAGAGACCACTTGCTATCATTGGAGTTTCCTTTTAAAATAAATTAACAAACGAAATACTAGTTGTTTTCATGCCGTCTTTGCTCCAGTCAAGTTGAAATGCTCATTGTTTTAATAAAGTACATTAACATAAGGCCCTGGCCGGTTGGCTCAGTGGTAGAGCGTTGGCTTGGCGTGCAGAAGTCCCGGGTTCGATTCCTGGCCAGGGCACACAGGAGAAGCGCCCATCTGCTTCTCCACCCCCACCCCCTCCTTCCTCTCTGTCTCTCTCTTCCCCTCCCGCAGCCAAGGCTCCATTGGAGCAAAGATGGCCCGGGCGCTGGGGATGGCTCCTTGGCCTCTGCCCCAGGCGCTAGAGTGGCTCTGGTTGCAGCAGAGCGACGCCCCGGAGGGGCAGGGCATCGCCCCCTGGTGGGCAGAGCATTGCCCCTGGTGGGCGTGCTGGGTGGATCCCGGTCGGGCTCATGCAGGAGTCTGTCTGACTGTCTCTCCCCGTTTCCAGCTTCAGAAAAACAAACAAACAAACAAAAAACAACAACAAATAAAGTACATTAACATAATTGTACACCCAAATAATTTAGAGCTGATAACAAGGTGCATTAAGGGGAGATCCCAGTGGAGGTGGGAAAATTATTAGGGAAATTGAACTAATGGGAATGATGACTGATTCTCAAAATAAAGACTGGCATATCTGTAATGCTATAGGTAGGAAGAGAACGAACTAAACATTGTTAGGTACAAAATTGATTTTTACAGAGAATCTTTTTGAGTACTTAGCTGGGTTCTGGACACTAGTAATAAAAAGAATATTAGTAAGACAAAACTTATTCCCTCAAAGAGAACATAGATCAGTTAGTGGTTATCTCAATATTTTTGGGTAAGGCAGCAGGATAGAATGGAAAAATCATTGCGGTAAGGAGATCTGAATTCTTTTAGAAATCCTGCCATTAACTAAAGGCAGAGTTGGAAGAGTCACATTTGCAAGAGCTTCTTCTTTTTTTTAAAATTTTATTTAGAAAATTAAATTTAACCAGGTGACATTGATCAATAAGATACATAGGTTTCAGGTAAACATTTCTATAGCATTTGAACTGTTGATTATGTTGCATACCCATCACCCAAAGTCAAATCATTTTCTGTCACCTTATATTTGTCCTTCTTTACAACCTGCTCCCACTCTTCCCCCTACCTATCCCCTTCCCCAAATCCTTATCCCCCTGGTAACCACTTCACTTTTATCTATGTCCACGAGTCTCAGTTTTATATCCCACCTATGTGTAAAATTATACCATTCTTAGCTCTCTCTGATTTACTTATTTCACTCAGTATAATGTTTTCAAGGTCCATCCATATTGTTGTAAATGGCACTATGTCATCATTTCTTATGCTGAGTAATTCCATTGTATATAAGTACCACATCTTCTTTATGGAATGACAGGGTGAGTGAGAAAAGGAGGGTGGGGCCTCCAAGGTTGGATGTGTCATGATGACTCCTGCAGGAATGTGAATCTTGTGTTGCGGAGCTGGGAACACAGAGGAAGATGAAAGAATAATAGTCTGTAATTGTCACAGATTGAAATTCATCATCTGGTATTTGTACATGGTACCAACAGGTTGAATAATATCCTGGCAGAGGATGTGTATACTTTAGATAATGGGGCATGGCTCCTTCAATTCATTGGAGATTGTAGTGGAAATCAGCTAGCTGTTACCTAAGTCTATTTCCTCTTCCTCTTGGGCACACAGCAGACTGGATTTCCCGGAGTCTCCTGCACTTAGACGTGCTGATTTGAGTGAGTTCTGAACAATGGAAGATGGTTAGAAGGAATGGTGTACCCATGTGGACTTGCTCACAATAACCTCCCATGTGTGTCTCTACATTCTTTCTGCCGCAGTGGCAGTTTGGAAGCTTGTGAGGAAAGGAAGGAGCTATGAGACAGAAGAACTCTATGTCCCTGAACCATATCTTGGACAGTACGAATAGATGCCTACTAATCAAAAATATTTATTTTGGACATGTGTGAGAAATAAATGTCTGTTGTCTTAATACACTAAGATTTTGGGTTTGTTTTTACAGAGGCTACACTGTCTTTATTCAGAGGTCAAACTGCGGCCCACAGGTTAAGTCCAGCTTATGGCTTATTTTTGCATAAAAATGGTTTTAAATTTTTTTACACCTTTAAAGTATTAAAAAATATTTAGGAGACCATAGGTGGCCCATAAAGTATGAAATATTTACTATCTCTTCATATAAAAAGTTTGCCCATCCCTATTTTAACCAATACAGGAATTTCCTATGACAGAGACCTTGGATTCCAGGCAGATATATAATCTTCTAATTATTTTATAAATAACTTATAAATAAATATACTGAAAAAAGAATCTAGACTTCCATTTCCAGAAACAATGGAATAACCAGGACTGTTTTTATCTTTCAAACAGGAACAATGAAAAAATACTTCAAATATGTAAATAGTTTTCAAGACATTGACTTATCAGGCCACGGAAAACAGTGATCCCGGAGAGATGGAAAACCAGCGAGGTCAGTTCTGTGATGGCTCCAGTTATTGCCTGGAGAGAATTTCCAGTCCGTGTTACCGGGAGGGCAACCCAGGGGGCGCTTGTGAGCTTCTTTGAGTTGAGGAGACAGAGCTGGGCTACAAGGAGGCCACGCTGGCTGGCCTTCACAGGAGAGTACCAGGTTAGATAGAATTTTGAAAGCATGTCACTAAGCACTGATTTACATGCATGTGAGAAAACTATGTAGTCAGAGGGAAAAACCACTCAAAAAGAATAAAGAGCCCTGGCCGGTTGGCTCAGCGGTAGAGCGTTGGCCTGGCGTGCAGGGGACCCGGGTTCGATTCCCGGCCAGGGCACACAGGAGAAGCTCCCATTTGCTTCTCCACCCCCACCCCCCCTTCCTCTCTGTCTCTCTCTTCCCCTCCAGCAGCCAAGGCTCCATTGGAGCAAAGATGGCCCGGGCGCTGGGGATGGCTCCTTGGCCTCTGCCCCAGGCACTCGAGTGGCTCTGGTCGCGGCAGAGCGACGCCCCAGAGGGGCAGAGCATCGCCCCCTGGTGGGCAGAGCATCGCCCCCTGGTGGGCGTGCCGGGTGGATCCCGGTCGGGCGCATGTGGGAGTCTGTCTGACTGTCTCTCCCCATTTCCAGCTTCAGAAAAAAAAAAAAAAAAAAAGAATGAAGAGAACATGACATCTGGAGTGAATGCAAGCAGGACTGAGGGTCATTCTATTTTCACCAAACAGAGTCCTTATAAACCATGGGGCTCTGGAGTACTCAGAGGGATTTGCCTTAATAATAGGTCCACGTGGCCTTGGACTACATGTTGCTCTATTCCCGCCTCACATAGTGGAAAACGAGACTCAAAGGATGAAACACTCCAGTGTAATTTATCTGCATCCCAAGACGAAACTCAAAAATATTTGTAGGAATTCAGAAACAATCAGTTCTTTATAAGGTAACATTTACAATGCAAGGCATCCAATAAAAAAATTATTATGCCAATGAAAAAATGAGTTGAGAACTTTCAGACACCTCATCACAGAAATAGGGTTGGTAAGTAGCCATGTGAAAGATGTTCCAGTTCATTAGTCATTAGGGAAATGCAGATTGAAACCACACACACACACACACACACACACACACACACACACACACACGTCTATGCTAAGTTTTGGCAAGGATATGGAGCAACTGAAACTCTCCTATACTACCGTATGTAAAATATGGTATGTAAACTATAGTATAAAACACTGAATGTCAAGTTGTACAACCACTTTTGAAACTGTTTGGTGGTTCATTCTAACACCATAGGATTCAGGCTTAAATATAAAGTGAGATGATAGCTTATATCTATACAGAACTGTTCTCAGGGATTTTTTAGTAGCTTTATTTGTGATAACCCCAAATTAAAAACAAACCAAATACCCATCAACAGGTTAACAAATAAATTATAGTAAATCTATACATATTAGTTTTCTATGATTGCTATAACAAAATACCACAGACTGGGTATCTTAAACCACAGAAATTAATTTTCTCACAGTTCTGGCTGGAAGTCCAGAATCAAGGTGTCAGAGGTGTGGCTTTTCTCCTTGGCTTGCAGGTGGCAGACCTTGTTCTCACGGAGTCACTGCCCTGTGTATACACATGCCAGGTGTCCTCTGTATAGCCTCCTCTTCTCTTCTTATAAGGATACCAGTCATATTAGATAGGCACCAATCTAATGCCCTATTTAAATTTAGTTACCTCTTTAAAGGCCCTATTTCCAAGTAAAGCTGTATTCTGAAGTACTGGAGGTAAGGACTTCAACACATAAATTTGGAGGTAAGGGATATAATTCAGTGCATAACACTCTACAGTGAAACCCTACTCAGCAATAAGAAAAAGGAACTTTCTATACACAGTCCAACATGGATGAATCTTGGAATAATCATGCTGAGTAAAATAAGTCAGATGAGAAAGGGTACATACTTTTTGACCTATTTGTGCAAAATTGTAGAAACTGCAAACTATAGTGATAGATCACTGGTTGCACTGAGATGTGAGCGGATTTGCAGGGAGATAAGGGAGGGAGGTAAGAAAGGGGCGGGGAAACGGGAGATGATGGATGGGCTTCTTTTCTGGGTGCGGCGATGGCTTCATGGTTGTGTATATATGTCAAGTGTTTCACACGACACATGTTAAGTATGTGTAGTTTATTGCACTTCAATAACTTCAGTTTTTAAAAGAACTATAAACGTTACTGTTATGTTTAAACTTATGGCAGGCTTAAATTCACATGGCCACTTTATTCTAATAGTGAGAATACCTGTCGTGAGCACCTGCTGCTTTGTGCTCCACCACCCTCCTCCCTCCTTCTGGGAGAAACAGCTCCACCCTTTGGCGATGATTTCTTTCCTCACTCTAATCCTCAGGGTGCAGAAGGAAGACCTGTTCCTCTAGACACATTGATTGGTTGATGGGGGGGGGGTACCTAAATCTAGCTGGGTCAATTAAATAACTTCCTTAGGGTTTTCCTTACTAAAATTGGGACAAATGAACTGTTTCTGGAGATGGGAGCTGTAGGGTGAGGAGTTTTGACTGGTAGTGTCCACATTTCTTTCCACATGGAGGAAGCTGGTGTGCAGCGAGGGAGAATGCAGTCGGCATGGACGGGCTGAAACAGGAGGCCTTGTGGGAGGTTCCGGTGCTGGTGCCAGTTATTCGTGAGCACCAGTGATATCTCCGACCTTCCCACGGGTTTCTTTTCCCACTTTTTCTTGTGCTTGGCTAATAATTTGCTTGTTTATCAAATTAATTTAAATTAGGCACCTGTCATAATAATTACTGTCAATGGTTTACATGTATTTAAGATAAATATTTCTAATTTCTCTTTCTTTCAGTACTTGAGATCTTGGCGTAGACCTGAGTAAATGATTCATGTAGGTCTGACCAAATCAGGTTTCATTTAAGTTAATATGTTTATCAAATACCTACTACACCCAGGGCATTGTCTTACCTGCTAAAAATGTTCTTATCAAGAGTGCATTTAAACAGCCACTCAGGTTTTGAACAGCTAAGTAATTTTGAAGCTCCCCACTACAAATAATTTTGTGGCAAAAACTCCCAGGTGTACCTCACTGAAAAAAAATAGATAGAACCCCAGATTGAACTTATTAGACACATATGACCACAGGGAAAGGAGAAGAATTCAACGATAGCTTTCATTTTCTTAGAATCCTCTGGATTCTAAACCAGCTAAGGACTGGAAACGGGCTCCCAGACTTTATCTGTCATGGTAACGTACACTATAATTAACAGAATGCTTTATTGGTTCCAAGGAATTTTAACTTAATAAAGTACTCTGAATTCAGTCATCTGTTTCTCTGCATTGGCGCAAACCAGCAGGAAGTAAAAAAACTAGGCAAATGTTACATAGCACTCCATTAGGTGTTTATTTTTGTTTTAATGGGTTATGTTTTCAGTAGTTTGAGGTAGAGTGTGGATGTGCTTCTTAAAATAAGGGTTGAGTGCCAAGTATCTTTTAACCCAAATAGTCCTGAGGAAAATGTCTTAGGAATGACTGGATCAGGGCAGAGTAGAGTGCTAAGCAAATGATAGGTATTAATAGATTATGCATAGTGAGATGTATTCAGAAAATCTGTAGTAATCATTTATGCAGTCAGTACTGCCTCTAAGCCTATTAAGATATTCTTTAAAAATTAATAGCATAATAAAGGGTATCCTTTTGGAAAAAATTCAAGATCTCTTTGTGTTGTCCTTTTTTGGAGTGAACACAAATCCTTTCTCTTACTTTGCCTGGTGGTCAGACCTAACCAGAGCTCTCCCTATCTCACTTGTGCAGGAGAAGAGCCAGTATTTTCTAACCAAAGTATGATGTTTGTAACATTTCCCATGTTATCAAGCTGTGGCTCAGCCCCCTAAGACTCTCAGGTATCATTAAAATACCTTTTCCCTCCATCTCTTTCTTTGATGAAAATCTAGCTGTGACTAATGCCTTTTTTCCCCCTTAATGCGTCTTGTTTTTATTATTATTATGTAAGCAATAGAAGTTGGGTTTTTTTTTTTGTATAAATGTGAAGAAATGAAGATTTAAAAAAAGGAAAAACAGAAAAATTACTTCTCATTTTCCTGACCAGAGATGTCTGTTGTTAACCTTTTGGTAGGTTAACATTATATTTCCTTTTCTTCTCTTCATCAACTCCTCCTACTTTCTTTCTCGTCTTTTTCTCTATGTTTTCTTTACATACACACACACTCCTACATGCAAACATTCCCACACCTGTATGATATGTGCCCCCACGTTTCAAAACTGTAGTGGGCTCTACTCTTCATCCTGGATCATGAAACGTTTCAATGCCAATGAAATCTAGACACACATTATCATTTTATGGTATTATACATCATAATCAACAGAATACTTTTTTTGGTTCTATGGAATTTATTATGCATTTATGTTTCAGTGTAATTTCAGAAAATCTTAAAAAATTAGAGATGTGATATGGTTTTCAGAATGCTGGCCAGTCCTTCTTACAGTCCTCCTATAGTCTCACTGTCTCCATTTCCACCTGTAGAGACGACAGTCTAAATTTACCCAGCACATTGCATGGGGCTGGTATGTAGGATTAACATATACTTAAAAAACAAAAACCCGAGGAAGTGAACCTTGAAGGATTGTCCTAAAAGTGTGAGATGGGAGAGACTGACCCAAGACTCAGCTTCTGTCTCTGCAATGTGGATTTCACTGGATTGTAATGAAGAAAAAAAATAAATAGGTAACGAATGAGAAAGCATCAATCATTGGGTCTGACATCTGAAAACAAGTCAGTGACTATTAGTGTCCTCCTACCTGGGAGCCCCACCTTCCTGCTCTGAGCTTTCTTGTCTCCCTGCCTAGCTTTGGTGGTTCTTTTTTCTTTTTCTGCCTCTGATCCCCAGGACCCTGGGTTCTCTATCTCCTGCCTGTCAAAAGCCCAGCTTTCAGACCCTTCCTTCAGCACTGTACGTGTCAATAACTCTCAGGTGCTTACAGAACATCTTAACAGGTAGAGGGGTAATTTTCTAACTGGAATTTCAGATGTCTGCCACTGGCTGGGTGAGATAGAACCCAGCGGGTGGGTATGCATTTACCCTGCTTACCATGCCCGAGTCTACTGTGATTGTTAAAGTAACAGGGTTGATATTCAAGTATAACAACTGGTTCTTTCTCATCAGAATAGATGCTGACAGAAAACAACAGGTTTGGCCAGTTTGTACTGTGTGTGTGTTGACTTCGGTAAATCATTTTCCAGGCTCTTGAGTTCCTTGCTCTGTTACCTGGCCTTTTGTTGTAGACACTCTGGGGGGGGGGGGGGAAAGAATCTGGAATTTGAAAATACAAGACCTCCATTCAAATCCTGGCTCCATCTTTGCTTGGCTGTATAATTTTGGCCTCAGTTTTCTCATTTCTAGAGGAGAATTGTAATATCTCCTTCCCCGGGCTTTTTTTTTTTTCCCCCTGAGAGGTTCAACAGAGATTTTAAATGACAGTGTTTTATAAGAAGTGTTAGTGGTAGTGATCAAGAGTTGCAGTTTTTCTGTAGAGTAGGTGCCTGAATAACGTTGTTTTATTCACCGTCATTTTGTTAAAGCGTTGATGAGTTGCCACAGGAACTTAACTCTTGTTTATATCAATAGCCTATGGTAAAATTGCTTTATTATACATAATTTTGCTAAAGCCGCAGAGCCTATCAATAATGTTAAGTGAGGACTTTTTGTATGTGACAAAGATGGCACCAGCAATGGACCAAAACTGTAAATTAGGAAAGATTCCAACTTTAGTATAAAATGATATTTCATATTTCAAAGCTTAGCAAGATGTGTATTTCTGGGTGTTGGAGGTTTTTCTCATTTATGGAATAAGGGTTTACCCTACATCGTTGCTGAGGTTCTAACTCTTAAATCCATTCTTTCAGGGGTAAAGGCTTTTTATCAGGCAATTTCTTTGGGGATCTGAGTCTTCTTTGCCAGGCTGGCTGTACTCATTTTAACTGAGGAGCTGCTTCAAGGCCACGCGTAAAGAATTCAGGTCTGAATCTATGAGTGCCCAGAGAGTGAGAGATGCAGACAGAAAGTTTCAGGTTTCTCAATCAGTTTCCTGTGGCCCCACCAGCTCTTGGGTGCTTCTTTTCTCTGACTCACGTCAACCTGTTGTGCTGTGCTTAATATTTGCATTTCTGGAAACGGCTAGCCACATTACGAGGTAATGAGGTAGCAGGTTCCAAGTCTCCCTTGTAATCCAGGTCAGATGTTGTCGTGGGAGTGGGTGGGGAGGCAGAGAGGCCAAGATTAAGCTTGCTGTGCTTTGGGGCTGATGCCGAGATCATGCCTGCCTGGCTGCAATGTCTCATGCAGTTCCTTGCACTTTGGGAAAGGACTGACTGAGCCCTGAGTTCATGCTTTCTTGTCTACTATTTAAACTTACATGGCACTTGAATTTTTTAAGGTGTTACAAGTACCTCACATTTAATGTACTTTGTCTTTAAAAAATAGAATCTTAGTATGGGAAGAGAACCGAGAGGTTATACAATCCAACCGGCTCTTCAGAGATGAGGGAATACGTATGCAGGAAGCTTTCTTGATTTGCTCAGGACCACAGAGCTGACCATTGAAAGAGTTGGGTCTAAAGGGCCCATCTTCCTGATTTCAAGACAACTGTTTGTTTCAAAATCACTTTTTCAGGCTACTTCCTGTACATGGTTTGACCTTGGACACCTCTGACATTTTTAGTTTGCTTTCTTTTTCAGATTGTTTCAGATAAGCACTACTCTTCTTAATATACACATCTTGGGACATTATTCACATATGGGAATCTAAATGTGCTCAGGGTGTGATTAAGGAAAGAATGAATGAATGAGTAAATAAATAATAGATTAAACACACACACACACACACACACACACACACACGCACACGCACACACACAATCAAACCCTGGGAAGGAGAGGAAGGACAGAGGAGTAAAAGGGACTGGAGGATAGGTTGCTGGCAGTGACAGAATTCACAGCCACAGGCAGATTCAATGGCTAAGTAAAGAGAGCAATGCATTTTAGTATTTTAAGCCCTCTCTCGGGTGCCCAGAGTGGTAGGCTGCCGCCTCTTCCCCCTTGGCCCTCCCAGACTGACACTGGAGTGGTATGGCTTGCCACTTGTAAGGCCTTGCCCACTCTTGCCTTCTGGCTTTTCAAAGTCTGGCAGGGACTGACTTGTAATGGCTGGAGCCGACTAGTCAACTGTAAGTTCCTGACGTCTGGCAGTGGGCGGAACAGGAGGTAGGAGGCCACCCCGGGAACAGACAAGCCCTGTGGCTGGAAAGTGAAACAGAGCAGAAGTGCCCCCAGCAGGAAGAGGCAGTGAGACACACTCAGATGACACACGTCTAGACACATAGAACAGTCTCAGTGACAATCTCACACAATCAGTGTTACTCCCAAGCCTGACCCCCCTCCACAAAGCTGAATAAATCATGCACGCACTCCCCTGTGTGCCATGGTGGCACCCAGGGTGGAAGGCCTACCACCCTGTTGAGGAAGAGCTCAGAGTCTAAAGGAGGAAGAACACGGGGTGGCTGGCAGGGAATCACCTGGACCTCTCCTTGTTTCTGCCATTTCCTGGGCCTCGGAGAGCCTGCTGGGGTTTGGGCAGCTCTTGAGCAAGCTAGAAAAGTGATCCTGAGGAGAGCTGTTTGGGCAAACAAACCACTGACGGTGAGGGAGGAGCCTGGGATTTGGAATCATGAACTTGGGTTTTGACCAGCTCTATTGTGTATTAGTTTTGTAATCTTGAGCAAATGTTTTCGGAACTGTAAACTGAGAGGCTGTACAGCGAAGGGGTGAAGGGCGTAGCCGCTGCAGCTGGAATAGCTGGGTTTGTCTATGTGTCTTGTTACATTAGGCGAGCTGTTTAACTGCCTTCCATTTCAACTTCCAACCTGTGGAACAGGGATAATTATAGTACTTTTCTTATTTTTTATAAAGACCAAATTATTACATTAATTTATTTGGAAAGGTACCAGGTTCACTGTAAAGACCGTACAGCTACTTGCTGCTAAAGAGTGGATAATATTATTTTTCATTTTTGCTAAGATATATATAAGCTGATATAAATTATTTAGAACTGTATATGCAAATGTAGCTAAGTTAGCTATTACAAAGTTGATGCTCAATAAACTATCTTTTTTTTTTAATCTTTATAAGAGCAGGTTACATAAGAATGTTCACAAACATTGTCTGTGTGAGAGCACATTATCATATCGTAAACTGAGTACATAAATACTCAAGAGACCCCAGGTAAAAAGAGACGTGAAGAGGACCAGAGTCTTCCTTGAGCCCAATTTAGCAAAGTCAGTGCCCACCTGAGGTAATCAGGCATTATAACTCCTCTACTCAGAGATGAACACCTACCATCTGAATGGTACCATGAGGTAATCAGGCATTATAACTCCTCTACTGAGAGATGAACACCTACCATCTGAATGGTACCATGAGGTAATCAGGCATTATAACTCCTCTACTCAGAGATGAACAACTACCATCTGAATGATACCATAGCTGAGCAATGCTGAGGACAATTTCAGAGTCTGGACAATTGTTATTAGCTCAAATCAACTCAGATCCTAGTGAAAAGTCAAATGGATTTTTAAAACCTACCTCATCTGAACACTGCTAAGATGCATAAGAACGTCCACGGAAGTCCCATCTGTTTCATATTTATAGAACTCCTTGTTCCTTAGGTCTGGGCACGGCTGACTCACTTTTCATTGTGTTCCTATGGCAGGGTGTCTTGTCATTTCCAACGAAGACAGCAGGTTTTGTGTATGTGGGAAATGTGCATTTCCACCCTTTGTAATCGGGAAGGCTGCCTAAGGAAAAGAGAATATAAATTTAATAAACTTACAGATGTATTTTTAAATGTAAAGCACTAGCTCGCTTTCTTTTGCTCACATATGCACTGTGGGACTGCAGAATAGCAGAGATTCTAAGGGCTTGGGGGAGTGCTCTCTGGTTAGACTACTGGCTCTCCACCAGTTCCCAGTTCCACTTCTTAGGAGCCATGTGACCTTGGGCAAGTTAATTAATTCCTCTTTGCCCCAGTTTCCTAATCTATAAAGAGGTTGAGTAAGGGTGCCTATCAGTATCATTTAAGCATAATTAACACTACTTGTTGTAACAGCTTCCCCAATGTTAGAACATTTAATGTTGATTTCTTGCTTAAATCTCATTGTGACGGGCACCATGAGTTGTCCCGGGAGGCACCTTTCCAAGCAGAGATGGGAGCTAGACCTCTTCCATTATGGTGCTTCATTATTTATCAGGGTTGTGCCATCCAATATGGTAGCCTACTAGCCACATAAGGCTATTTAAATTAGCTAAAATAAAATATTAAAATTTAGTTACACTAGCCACATCTCTAGCGTTTGCAGGTTCCATGTGTCTAGTGATTACTGTATTGGATAGCACAAATACAAAGCATGGCTGGCATCACAGAAGACTCTGCTGGACAGTGCTGCCTTAGGGCTTTTTTGGAGTTGTCTACTGTATCTCTTCCTTTAAGCCAGCAAAAGAGAAGAGTGCCCTCCTAGAATCTTACAGGACAGAAGGATAAAGGTTCAGGATTTTTCCTCATTGATGTCATACTAGGCTCAGGGCCTAGTTATTAATAGATCAAAGGGTTCTATTTTCTGCATGTAGAAGATCCTATATGATCTGAGTTCTTTAGGCTTGCTTTTTGATATTCTACAAGAGAATATGCTCTTCCTTTTTTCTTGACATGTCCTACTCTCAATCCTGTTGCCTTGATGAAAAATCCTATTTTGAATATTAGAAGCAGAATATTATCTCATTTTCTTTCTCTTTCTTTTCCTTTTGTAATGATCTCCCTTCCAGTGCCATGGAAGGAAGCCTCACACAGCCCAGGGAGAGGATCATCTACAGGAAATGCTAAAGGGAAAAGCACATTAATGTTCACATGTCTTGCCTCTTTTGACTGACCCCGGCTTCTTCCTCAGGGGCTGTTTATCTCTAGCTATTCTCTTCTTCAGGGTTCACATTATGGGGATAGGATTTCAATATCTGACTAACTGTGGAACCGTGTGTCTAAGACTGGCACCATATAATGCAGATGAAATTGTCTTATTTAATAAATGATAAAGGGTCAATCAAATTAGTTTTTTGGCACTAAATCCAGTTTTATGACTATTATTTTATTTAGATTATCTCATTTTTCAGGAAGATACATCCTGACCTCAGGGAGATGAACTCTGGTTGTCTTTTCAACATCATGGCCTGCCTTTTTAATAATATTATGACTAGAGACTATATTAGCAATTTTCTATTTAAATCATAATTTTGCCTCAACAATAATATAATAATGTTTTATTCACTTTTTATACATCATGGCCCCTTTTGCCCTTGTGATTTTGTTCTAATTTGATTGTCTCTTTGGCTCTTGGGGAATGCGGACTGTGGAAGCGTGCAATTGCTATTTTGGGGCAACCAGCTGGCTGAAGTCAGTTTACATTTGGTGGATCCTAATTGCAGAAGAGTTGGTGAACTTGTCATTGAATCTTTTATTCTGAAGTATGGTATAGTTTTGTCTTACCACTTGATTAATTAAATTTAACTGAGCACTTGCTATGTTCAGAGTGTCACACAATGGAAAGCTAAAAAACAAACAAACTCCAAAACTGTCCTGTTACCTTAATGGTTGTATCCTTCACAACATTTATTGGGTTATCTAATATCTTTTTTATTTACTTGTTTTTGTAAACATTGTTCACCTAGCCCATTGGAAAAGTGGAGACTCTGTCTTTTTCTATTGCTGTAAATGCAGCATCTGGCACATTGCCTGGAACATAGAATGCTCAAAATGGTTTGTTATCTGACTGGAGAAAAAAGATGCTTATATTCTTTGATAAGAGAATGTAATCTGGTTCTCCCATTTCTCAATCTTTCAAACCTCCTTTGTGCTATTAAACTTTCATATCCTCACTCATCTTGGTCTTAAGAAGTTCTCTTTTTTGGCATCTTAGTGGTTACTATTGGTCCTATTTATTCAATGTATTATTATATAGCAATCTATAATTTCACTTTATTCTCACTTAATTTATGCTCTTATTACTTATCTCATTAATATTTGCAACAGCATTTTGTAAAATGCAGAACACTTACAAATATTATTTATTTTGACTATTGTTATAAGCTCCTTCAGGGTAGTGAAATAAGAGTATAGTTTCTCCTACAGAACCTTACTGGCTGACCCCTGTACTCTTTCAATGAATAGTTATGTGAATAATGACTTGGTTCATATCTGTAAAGATGAAGAGCAATCATGACCTCAGCCCCTTTTTGAAGTTTTTCCTCAGCTGCGTGTGTCCTTATGTAAACTTCTACTGTCGGCATCATCCTGGAGTTTTGTTTCCACACTGGACTTCAAAATGAATGCATTGTCCCCTCTCCGAGGGAGACTGCAATGTAGCCCTCCTCATCACTCGTACTGGTTGCAGGTTCTGATTCAGGATTGGTCTCTGGGTGAATGTGTCGAGTGTCTGAACTGCTGGGGCATTTCCAGAAAGAGAACGCTCTCTTTGTCTCAAAGCTGTGCTGTGATCATCCCAACATATTCCTGACTGCCCAAGCCTTGTGCACCAGGAGAGTCAGATAGAATCATACTCATTAACATAAATGCTTGGCTATACACATAGGTGTTAGCAAAGGTGTCATGCAACCAAAAGGCATGTTTTCTTTTCTTTCTTTTCTTTCTTTCTTTCTTTCTTTCTTTCTTTCTTTCTTTCTTTCTTTCTTTCTTTCTTTCTTTCTTTCTTTCTTTCTTTCTTTCTTTCTTCTTTCTTTCTTTCTTTCTTTCTTTCTTTCTTTCTTTCTTTCTTTCTTTCTTTCTTTCTTTCTTTCTTTCTCTCTCTCTCTCTCTCTCTCTCTCTCCCTCCCTCCCTCCCTCCCTCCCTCCCTCCCTCCCTCCCTCCCTTCCTTCCTTCCTTCCTTCCTTCCTTCCTTCCTTCCTTCCTTCCTTCCTCCCTCCCTTCCATTCCCTTCCTTTCCTTTCCCTTCCCTTCCCTTCTTCTTTCTTCCTCCCTCCCTCCCTCCCTCCCTCCCTCCCTCCCTCCCTCCCTCCCTCCCTCCCTCCCTCCCTCCCTCCCTCCCTTCTTTCTTTCTTTCTTTCTTTCTTTCTTTCTTTCTTTCTTTCTTTCTTTCTTTCTTTCTTTCTTTCTTTCTTTCTTTCTCTCTTTTTCTTCTGGCAAATGAGAACCAGAGGTGTAAAAGTTCCACACTAAAGGAGCAAGATTGTATAAAAAGCCACATCTTCTGCCCACTGCACACAACTCCAGTGCACATCCAGTAGTTTTAATCTCTCTGGCTTGCTGTGCTGCTATGTGTTCAGTGTACATGTGCTCTGCATGTCTGTATGGCTTCAGGGCACCTTTTAGATTAGAACGGGAGGGACTCACCTGGCTGGGTGATTCAGGCATTTGCAGCTTGCAGTGTTCCAGTATGCTCCCAGCTATCCCCTCTGTGGTTTCTTCCCAGGAAGTGGGAGAAGACTATATCCAGCTGTGCTCTGGTGAGATTCAATGGGGCTAGAATATAAGTAGTTTTCCTGAAGTTTGGCACTAGAGGATTGTAATCTAACAGGATTCAGGATTGCCTAAGTAAAATTGAATGTATACTCTGGCTTACCCAGCTGCTTTAAAGTTTTAAAAAACTTTATTTATCGAGTTTTCGAGTGAGAGAATGGGGGGGGGGGTGCAGAGAGAGAGACAGAAAAACATCTATTTGCTGTTCCACTTATTTATGCATTCATTCATTGGTTGATTCTTGTATGTGCTCGGACTGGGGGTTGAATCTGAAGCCTTGGCGTATTGGGACGATGCTCTAGCCAACTGAGCTACCTGGCCAGGGCAACACCCAGTCCTTTAAAACTCAACAACCTGCGGAGAATGAACTCTTGTGAAGATCGTCACATAAAATTGGGCAGTGGCTTCACCTTTCATGTGGATACCTTCTAGAAATTCCCCAGACGTTGCTGAAAACTCCAGGTAGGAACTTGCCACTTAGACAGAGGCCAATCCAGACAAGTCTTTTTGACTCACAAAGTTGATTTCTGTTGAGAAGCTGCAAGGCTGGACTGATGACCCCAAAATGTGGTATTATTCCCTCTTAAATATCTATCTGGCTTTACAGGAAATGGATGATTGGTTGCTGAAGACAAAAAAGCTGCTCTCTAGCCTCATGCCTCGTGCCTCATGGCCAGAGCCTTGCCATTTCAGGCCTTGCTGCCGTCCATTAAACACATGCCGGCCAGGCTGGGACAGTGTCTGGGTGTCCGCAGGTCTTTGAAACACAGGCAGCCTGGTGCATAACTTTGGCTAATGGAGCTGGCTTAGTGGACTGGGGGTATTTTCTGAGGTGACTTTCAGATCAAATCTAGACAAAAAACTTCAGGTTCTACCCTAATGTATCCAGTGAGACATTTTCTTAGTTTCCCCTCTAGAGACCTGGCCTCCCTCACATTTAGGGCCCTTTTAACTCTTGGGTGACCTTGGAATCCACAGTTCATTTCCTGTTGACTTCTAGTTTCCTCAGTCTCCTTAAACCTTTTCTCTCCAGGGGTCACTCCTGTTACTGTGACACTCTCCGGACCCTCCCTGGCCTTCACGTTCCTCCACCGGGGCCTCTGAATGCACCCCCCCCCCCAGTGCTTTCTCCTGGGTTCTCCTTGTTTTCTCTTTCTCTGCACACCACAGAGAGGGAACGGCATTCTGCGTCTGAACTTCCAGAAGAAGTTTCTTATGCTTAACACTCTATTTTCCTCCTGACTTAGAAAAATTGTGTTGGAACCTTTGCTCTAGTTCAGTTCAACAGCGTTTTGGTTGAAAATGTTTTACACATTAAAGTGATGAAGAATGACTTTATTTGCCAGACCTGGCAAAGGACCTCTAAAATGGAAAGAAAAAAAGAAAAGAAAACAACCCAAAAAGGTCTTTCTGAAAAAAGACTCTTGAATATGTAAAAGCTTTGAGAACACAGGAGGGTGTGGCTTGCTAGAGTGACTGAGCTCAGGAAAGTCACTTCATGGCAACCCTGTCCCAACCTATGACAGATGTTCATGTTCTCTCTGTTCTGGGGCACTTTTGTGTAGTCCTTGCCTCAATCTTAAAAGGCAGGGGGGATTTAAAGTGCCCCCAGTTGAAAATTGAGATCATGGAGTAGCTACCTTTACATGTGTGTTTTTCAACAGGCCTCTCTTCTGCTACCTACCTCGACTGCTTGGTGCCACAGCCTTATTCTGCCCCACGGCACGCTTTGGCAGATTGAGAATGACGTTGTTCTTCAGTCGTGAGGCGCAAATTCTGGCTCTTCTAATAATAAATATCCTCTGGCAACATTTCCATGCATAAGATGGGGTGTCCTTTCATTTTATGCTTTGCTTCATTTTGGAGTCTCTTTAGCAAAGAACAGATTTATGGTGACTTGTCATGGCTGTCAGATTTTTAAGAACATGCCTCTCTAGGAAGCCTGTTCTCAAAGATAGAGTGGCTCTGTCCCCCTTGGCTAGGCCTGACTGCCAGACCTCTCCAGGTTTCAGACCAGCTGTGGGGAGTGGCAGCTAAACCAGCTCTGCCTGGCAAGCCCGCTGCTCACTGCTCCCCTTGTCAGTGTCATGCACAGTGCGCACACGTGCCCCTGCCACACAGGGCTTTCTGAAGGTGCTTATTGAGGACCCAATGTTTAATGATGCCGCAGCTTTATGAAACTCAGAAGTCGTATTGAATTTCTATTTCAATTCAATTACATTTTAGTTTAAACGTAATTGTTGCCTTCTAGGTGCCAGGTGCCAGGCTTGTGTTAGGCACTGCTGATGGGGAGCAAAGAGTATGGTCCCTCCCACCCCTTGCAGAGCTTAGACCATAGCTTAATTTTTGCATATTTATAAACATGACCCCGATGCCATCAGATAACACTGAAAACTATGTTTCCTTCCATCAGGCATGGTTCATTTATATTACATGAGCATCGTAAAGGAGGCTCAAGCCTATCTGTTCCACAGTCAGAAATGTAAAATAATTCATATTATGGAAATAGGATTCAGCTAATGAATTATAGGAACACTTGCCACTAATCAGTTGTGAGAGACTCTGCTCCAGCTGTTGTAAGCAAAGATGAGGGAAGAAATGAGGTAAGGACCGAATGTAGAAGCAGAGAGTAGGTTGAAAACCCCACTTCAACGTGTCATTCCAAGGCTGGAAACAAAACAAAAGCTCCATTCTTTTTGGTCTCAGAAACCACTGTTGGCTAGGGCTGTGGAGTGAGCCGCCAACTTGTTTCCTCTAGCCTGATTTCCAGAACACAGTTATGCTGGAAACTATTCTGCTGATTAAGTTTTTTAAACCACTCCCTCTTCTCAAGGAAGAGACATATTTTATACACACAAGTCATAACTTGTTCATTTTATGTTTTAGCATGGTAGGCTCTTAGTCTTTATGATGATACAGTAAATCCTCATTTAGGATCCTGAGCAAGTGAAACTGTAATTAGAAAAGGCAGTTGGGAAAGAAGAGAGAAGGAGAAGGCAGGGTGGGAGGTGAAGGGGGGGAGTTGTGTGGGTCCGCCCCAAGAGGTGGACATTAGGAAGGCTTCAGAAACATCATGTGACATTTGGGTAAAGCCATCATAAACCTGTGTGTTTTTTGCACAAGACCGCCACACCTGCCTGTGACTGTTCTACTTTCTAGACTTCCTGCTCTCCTCTCTAGATGTCCCGTGTCTCCTGTCATGAGGTACCTGCCTGTCATGAGACCCTAACAGTAAGAAGAACCGCTTATACTTTTGTTTCAAATGAATACACTTATCTGCCCAAGAGAGCATCCTCAAGTCTCTCACCATCACCATCACTAGCAATAACTGTCCTAGAGGATTTGGAGATGACATCATTCTCTTACTTACTTCCCTCCCAGTGTAAACTGCAGTTAAACTTTAATGGATATTTTAAATTTTTTTTGTTGCGTCCCT
This sequence comes from Saccopteryx leptura, assembly GCF_036850995.1. Lineage (NCBI taxonomy): Eukaryota > Metazoa > Chordata > Mammalia > Chiroptera > Emballonuridae > Saccopteryx > Saccopteryx leptura. The sequence continues at coordinate 77,444,226 of NC_089510.1, read as the reverse complement.
TAAACTCAGTATTTTATAAGTGTATTCATTTGAAACAAAAGTATAAGCGGTTCTCCTTACTGTTAGGGTCTCATGACAAGTTGGTACCTCATGACAGGAGACACGGGACATCTAGAGAGGAGAGCAGGAAGTCTAGAAAGTAGAGCAGTCACAGGCAGGTGTGGCGGTCTTGTGCAAAAAATACACAGGTTTATGATGGCTTTACCCAAGTGTCATGTGATGTTTCTGAAGCCTTCCTAATGTCCACCTCTTGGGGCAGACCTCCCCCCCCCGTCATGAAACCCTAACAGTAAGGAGAACCGCTTATACTTTTGTTTCAAATGAATACACTTATAAAATACTGAGTTTAAGTGACGCAACAAAAAAGATTTAAAATATCTATTAAAGTTTAACTGCAGTTTACACTGGGAGGGAAGTAAGTAAGAGAATGATGTCATCTCCAAATCTTCTAGGACAGTTATTGCTAGTGATGGTGATGGTGATGGTGAGGACTTGAGGAGTGCTCTCTTGGGCTGGTTTCTTTTATTAGTAATTTGTGTGATGGTGTCTTGATCTTAATGTTAATTTTATATTCTATTCACCATCTAACATGGTATCATTCTTATAACATATAAAAATATAAAGCTTTCTTCCTAATTACAGAAGTAATGTTTCTTTAGTGTTCATCATGAGAAAAATTCAGAAAAGTCCAACTTAAAAGTAAAATCACTTAAAATTTCCCTTACCAGAGATACTTGTTGTAAGGATTTGGTGTTTATCTTGCCAATGTATGGTTATAGTTTCTTGATCTTACCCAGTTCATTTTGATGATATTTTTATTCATTGGCTAGTGTGACTAGAGTTTAGTATGACCAATGAGCTCAAAGTGACAAGAAATGTTTGAGTTACTTGTTCAGGAGACATTTTGTGGAATTAGCCAACCCTTTCAGGAAGTGAAGTACATGCCTAGAAACCTGCAGTCATTATTATCTGAGAAAGTCAGTCAGCTTATTCTCCAACCCCCCCACAATTGTATTGACATATAATTTACATATATCATTGTGTAAATTTAAGGTGTTCATAGTGATGATTTGATACATGTATTTGTGAAATCCTTACCTAGGGTTAGTTAACACATCTTTCACCTTATATAATTACCATTTAGTTGCTGTTGTAATGGTGACAACAATCAAAAGCTACTCTTATAACAATTTCTAAGTATATAATACAGTATTTTTAATGATGCTCACCATATTGTAAATGAGATCCCTGAAAATTTTTCCCCTTATAACTGTAAGTTTGTTTCCTTTGACCAGCATCTCCCCATTTCCCACAAGCTCCAACCCCTGGCAAGCTCCTTTTTACTTTTTGCTTCTATGAGTTTGGTTTATCTACATTCCACATATAAGTGAGATCATATAGCATTAGTCTTTCCTAATTCACTTAGCATAATACCTACAAGGTTCTTCCATATTGTCATAAATTGCTAGATTTCCTTCTCTCTTTTTTTTTGTTTGATGGAATAATATTCTGTTGTGTGTATACATACCATATTTTCTGTATTCATCCATCTGTCAATGGAGACTCATGTTTCCATGTTTTGGCTATTGAAAATAATGCTGCAATGCACATGGGAGTGTAGATGTCTCTACGAGATAGTGACATAATTTCATTTGGATATATACCCAGAAGTGGGATTGCTGGATCATATGGTAGTTCCACTTTTAAATTTTTGAGAAACTTCCATACTATTTTCATAATGGCTACACTAATGCCCGTTTCTACCAATGGTGCATGAGTGTTGCTTCTTTGTATCCTCACCAGTATTTGTATGTCTTGCCATTTTGATATCAGTCATTTTAACAGGTGTGATTGACATCTCATTGTGGTTTTGGTTTGTATTGCCCTGATGCTTATTGAAGTTGAGCACTTTTCCATGTACCTGTTGGCCATCTTTACGACTTCTTTGGGATAATGTCTGTTCAGGGTCTTTGCCCATTTTTTAATCAAATTATTCTTTTTATTTTCTCATAAGTGTTTTTTGGGGGGTTTGTTTTTGATTCTTTCTATTGAGTTGTATGATTTCCATATATATGTTAGGTATTAACCCTTTACTGCATGTAGGATTTACAAATATTTTCTCCCAGTCTTTTCATGTCTTTATGACATCTTTTACTGTGTAGAAACTTTTTAGCTTGATGTAGGTCCTCTTATTGATTTTTTCTTTTATTGTTTGTGTTTTCTGTGCAATATCCAAAAAATTATTGCTAAGACCTATACCAAAAAATGTTTTCCCTGTTTTCTTCTAGGAGTTTTGGAGTTTCAGGTTTTATTTTTGGGTCCTTAATCCATTTTTTTCCCTTAATCCATTTTTGAGTTAATTTTTGTGAATGGTGTAAGATAGGGGTCCAAATTCATTCTTGTGCATGTAGCTATTCAGTTTACCCGTCACTTTATTAAAGAGACTATATTTTATCCACTGACTATTCTTGATTCCCTTGTCAAATATTAATTGACCATATATATGTAGGTTTATTGCTGGGCTCTTGATTGAGTTCTATTTGTCTATATGTCTGTTTTTATGCCAGTATAATACTGTTTTGATTACTATAGCTTTGTAATATAGTTTGAAATCAGGACATGTAATGCCCTCAGCTTTGTTCTTTCTCAAGACTGTATTGGCTTTTTGGGGTATTTTGTAGTTCCATGCAAATTTAGGATTTAAAAATATTTCTGTGAAAAAATGCTATTGAAATTTTGATAGTGCATTGAATTTATAGATGGCTTTGGGTAGTATAAACATTTTAAACAATATTCTTTATTAATATTAAAATATTTTTCACTAATCTGTGTCTTCTTTAATTTCTTTCATTAATGTCTTACAGTTTTGGTCTATAGAGCTTTCACTATTTTGATTAAATTTATTCCTAAGCATTTTATTCTTTTTGATGCTATTACAAATGGGATGGTTTTCTTCTTTTCTTTTTAGATAGCTCATTATTAGTGTATAGAGATGCAACTGATTTTTTTCCTGTGATGACACCGGATAACAAAATCACACAGGTTTCAGATGCACAATTCAACGACACATTATCCGTATGCTGTACTGTGTGCTCAGCCCTCAAGTCAAGTCTCTGTCCATCACTGTTTATCCCCCTGTGCCCTCCTCCACACCTACCTCACCCTCCTCCACACCTACCTCACCCTCCTCCACACCTACCTCACCCTCCTCCACACCTACCTCACCCTCCTCCGCCTGGCAATCTCTACACTATTGTTCATGTCCATGAGTTTTTCTCTCTTTTTTTTTCTCAATTCCTTCATCCCTTCAGCCAACCTGACAACTGTCACTTCACTCTCTATCTATAAATTTGTCTTTATTTTGCTTGTTGTCTATTTTGTTCATTAGTTTCTACATATTGAGTGAAATCATATGATACTTGTCTTTCTCTGATTGGCTTATTTCACTTAGCACAATGCTCTTCATGTCCATCCATGCTGTCACAAAGAGTAAGATTTCCTTCTTTTTTATTTTTATGGCCAAATAGTATTCCATTGTGTAAATGTACTGCAACTTTTTTATCCAGCCATCTACTTGGACACATGGACTGTCTCCAAATGTTGGCCATTGCAAATAATGCTGCAATGAACATAAGGTTGCATCTAGTTTTTAAATTATTGCTTTGGGTTGCTTCAGATAAACCCCAAGAAGTAGAGTTGCTCACTGGGTCATAAGTCAGTTCTGTTTTAATTTTTTGAGAAAAATCCATAGTATTTTCCATAATGGCTGTATAAGTCTGGATTCCTACCTATAGTTCATAGGGGTTCCCTTTTGTCCACATCCTTGCCAACACTTGTTTGTTGATTTATTAATGATAACCATTCTGACAGGTGTGAGGTGATATCTCATTGTGGTTATAATTTTAATATCATATGATTTCACTGACATGTAGAATCTGATGAGCAAGATAAACTAATAAAATAGGAACAGATTCATTGATAGAGAACAGACTGATAGCTGTCAGAGAAGAGTGAGGCTGTGGGGCTGGGTGAAGAAGGTGAAAGGATCAAGCGAAAAAGGAAAGCTCACTGGCATGGACACTAGCGTGGTGGTTCCCAGAGGAAGAGGGGGTGGGAGAAGGTAGAAGATAGTATGTGTAGGGGATAAATGGGGACAGAAGAGACCTGACTTGGGGTGGTGAACACACAGTACAATGTACTGATGATGTATTTTAGAATTGTACACCTAAAATCTATATAATTTTACTAACCAATGTCACCTCAATAAATTAAAAAGGAAAAAATGCCATCTGGGCTTTTCTTTGTTTAGAGGTTTATGATTACTGATTCAATCTCCATACTTATTGGTATAATCAGATTTTATATTTCTTCATGGTTTAGTCTTGTTAAGTTGTATGTCTTTTATGAATTTTTCCATTTCTTCTAAGTTGTCCAATTTGTGGACATGTAATTGTTCATACTATAGTTGATCCTTGAATAACACAGGAATTAATGGTGCTGACCTCATACACAGTTGCAAATCTAGTACAACTATAGTTGGCTCTCCACAGATGCAAATTCCCACCTTGGAGTTGACCCTTGAACTATGTAGGTTTCAACTGTGCAAGCCAATTGAAAATAATTCATGTATAAGTGGACCTGCACAGTTCAAACCCATATTATTCAAAGGTCAACTGTAGTTTCTTATATTCCTATAGTTCTATGGTATCAGTTGCAATGGCTTCTCTTTTATTTATAATTTTAAGTCCTTTATTATTTTTTCTAAAAGTTTGTCTTTTTTATTTATGTTTTGATAAAATAATAGTTTTACTTATTTTTTCTATTCTCTCTTTCATTTATTTCTGCTTTGATATTTATATCTCTTTACTTCTGCTAACTTTAAGCTTATTCTTTTTTATGGTTCCTTGAGGTTTAAAATTAGGTTATCCTTTTATTTATTTATTAAAAAATTTTTTTTGATAGAGACAGAGAAAATATCAGAGAGAGGGACAGCTAGGGACAGACAGACAGGAAGGGAGAGAGATGAGAAGCATTAATTCTTCATTATGGCAGCTTAGTTGTTCATTGATTGCTTTCTCATCTGTGCCTTCAATGGGGGCTACAGCAGAACAAGTGACCTCTTGCTCAAGCCAGAAACCTTGGGCTCAAGCCAGCGACCTTGGGCTTCAAGGCAGCGACCATGGGGTCATGTCTATGATCCCATGCTCAAGCCAGTGACTCCGCACTCAAGCTGATGAGCCCTCACTGAAACCAGCGACCTCTGGGTTTCAAACCTGGGTCCTCTGCATCCCAGTCCAATGTTTTATCCATTGTACCACTGCCTGGTCAGGATTGTCCTTTTTATATTGTGGCATTTTTTGCTATCAACTTCCCTCTCAGAACTGATTTTGCTGTACCTTGTAAGTTTTGGTATATTGTTTCCACTTTTATTTGTTTCAATATTTTTTTTATTTTATTTTGATTTTTTCTTTAATTCATTGTTGTTGTTTAATTTTCATGTATTTGTAAAATTTTTAGTTTTTCTCTTGTTGATTTCTAGTTTCATACCATTGTGGTAAAAAAAGATACTTAGCATGATTTTATTCTGTTTACATTTACTGACATATTTACATTTACCTATCATATGATCTAACTTGAACAATGTTATGTGTGTGTTTGAGAAAATGTGTGTTCTGCTGCTTTTGGATAAAATGATCTGTATATGTCTGTTAGATCCATTTGATCTAAGGTATAGTTGATGTATCAATGATGATCTATCCATTGATGGAAATGTGGTATCAAAGCCCCTCACTATTGTGGATTTCTTCCTTCAGATTTGTTAATATTTGCTTACTGTATTTAGATGTTCTTATGTTGGGTGTATATGTATTTACAATTGTTATATCCTCTTGAAGAATTGACCCCTTTACCATTATTTAATGACCTTTTTTGTCTTTTGTTACAGTTTTAGGCTACAAATATTTCCTCTGATATAAATACAGCTGTCCCTCCTTTCTTTTGCTTTCCATTTCCATGGAATATCTTTCTTCATCATTTCATTTCAAGCCTATTGTATTCTTAAAGCTGAAATGAATCTCTGGTAAGCAGCATATAGTTGGATCTTTTTTTTCTTTTCATTTACTCTGTGTCTTTTGTTTGGAGAATTTAATTATCTTTCTTGCTATCTCAAGATGTGGGGGATATTGGTAGCCACTATCCTTCTCCTTGTTCCAAGATAAATACATCTCAGCTTTGTTGGTCATAGGACATGATAAAACTAAAATGGGTTCTTCACGCAGTACCCTGAAAGGCTGGGGAAGCTATCACTTAGCTCCCTTTCCTTTCCTTTTCTGGGGAGCTCTTCCCAGCCAGAAAGTCCACCTGAGGGATCGGATGAGGCAGGCAGAATGAAGCTGCCCTTCCATCACTTTTTGTCCAGTTATTCTCAGGTGTTTTTTCCACTATTTTGCTAATTTTTTCCTTTTTTTTTCTGTGAACCCCTGAGCTCTCTGAGAGCTGTTTTTGTTCATGGATAGCTGTTTAATTGTTGTTCTTTGGTAGTGGTGGTGAGAGAAATGGAGGCTAGGGTCTCTCACTGTACAATATTGATGATACTCCAATCAGCTTAATCTTAATATCAATAATCAGGGATTCTTTTTTTTATTTTATTTATTTATTTATTTTTTTATTTTTCTGAAGCTGGAAACAGGGAGAGACAGTAAGACAGACTCCTGCATGCGCCCAACCGAGATCCACCCGGCACGCCCACCAGGGGCGACGCTCTGCCCACCAGGGGGCGATGCTCTGCCCACCAAGGGGCGATGCTCTGCCCCTCCGGGGCGTCACTCTGCTGCAACCAGAGCCACTCTAGTGCCTGGGGCAGAGGCCAAGGAGCCATCCCCAGTGCCTGGGCCATCTTTGCTCCAATGGAGCCTTGGCTGCGGGAGGGGAAGAGAGAGACAGAGAGGAAGAGGGGGGTGGAGAAGCAAATGGGCACTTCTCCTATGTGCCCTGGCCGGGAATCGAACCCAGTTTCCCGCACGCCAGGCCGACGCTCTACTGCTGAGCCAACCGGCCAGGGCCAGAGATTCTATATAAGCACAAAACACCCATTGTTTTTGCTTTTATTTTTTTCTTAACTCTTATTTTTTTTTGAATTGCTACATTTTGTCTTTTTTTTTTTTTTGTATTTTTCCGAAGTTGGAAATGGGGAGGCAGTCAGACAGACTCCCGCATGCACTGGACTGGGATCCACCTGGCATGCCCACCAGGGGGCGATGCTCTGCCCATCTGGGGCATTGCTCTGCCGCAATCAGAGCCATTCTAGCGCCTGAGGCAGAGGCCACAGAGCCATCCTCAGCACCCGGGCCAACTTTGCTCCAATGGAGCCTCGGCTGCAGGAGGGGAAGAGAGAGACAGAGAGGAAGGAGAGGGGGAGGGGTGGAGAAGCAGATGGGCGCTTCTCCTGTGTGCCCTGGCCAGGAATTGAACCCGGGACTCCTGCACGCCAGGCTGACGCTCTACCACTGAGCCAACCAGCCAGGGCCGGATACATTTTGTCTTTTCAAGTAGCAGATAAGAGAAGTAATAGTGAACTTGAAGTCAGAAAATCTGAGATGAAGTTGTGGCTAGGTTTCTGAAGACCTTCATGACAAAGAACCAAATGAGCAAATTTATCCAGGCTGTGGATTTCTCATTTGTAAACTGGGGCTAACAATGCTGGCTTCAGAGGGATGCTGGGGTGGGAAGGGAGGAAGGGGAGGAGCCGGTAAGAGGACATATGTGGGTCACATACAACTGAAAAGTGCTGTACCAATAAAAAGTTTTGTTCTTGTTATGTCCACCTATAAAAATGTGGACACATTTTTTATTGCAGATGTTTTTGATGAGTTTCTCAAACACATTTGTTCAAATTTTGAATTTCTTATACTTTTCTGTAGCAATTAAAGTAACTTTCTGAGGTCTGACAGGATGAACTGTCACAAGGGTCTACATTCACTACCAAGGGAAGTAGGCAAGTCTGTGGTACCAAGGGACTTGTGATTTCTTGTTAGTGGGCCCTCTTCTTAATGAAAAACCATTGTTCCTCTATCACTGTTAGCATACACACTGCCAGCAAGTTCTTCTCAGAATGAACCTGCACTGCTGAATTGATGATAGGAATGTAAGAGAAATACCTCCAAACAGCACCAAGACCTCGCCACTCCCAGGCAGGGGGAAAATCCGTCATGGTCTCTGAAAATGGCCCCTCTCAGCCATAATCCTCCAATGGCATCCTTTGGGAAGATTTCTTTGAAGTCTGTGAGTCAAAAAGCAAAGACTCCTCCACATCCCCACCCTCCCTCCTCACCCTCTACAGTAACTGAATCTTTCTAAACACCGCTCCCCTCCCCCCCGGGCTTTCCTGACAATATCAGCCATAGTAGAAATAACCTGAAGCATTAGTATCACCTTGGGTAATCTTAAACTAGGCACTTTTAAGACTGTACTTAGACCATGGTTTAGATTTATTATGTAGAGTTTTATAGATATTGAAACTGAGACACAAGAGATTAAGTGACTTGTCACAGAATGTGCCAGGTGATAGCTGATTCAAAATAAAGAATTCCTAAAACCCTCTCCTTTGTTGGGTCCATGTCTCCTCTCTAGAAATCATGAAAGTATATCTTAACTTCCACCCCTTTTAAGATACTACATTTCTCTTCCTTGTTATCTCCTCATTATTTTCTCTTTTTCTTTTATATCTATCATTCTATATCATATCTCTCTTCTACTTTGGTTTCTTTCACTGTTAAATTGTTGTTGCTCCTTTATGTTCCTTCCCTTCTCTTTATCTCCTTTGTGAAATTTAACAATACATTACCTTCATTGGGCTAGGCATTTTAAGTTTCAATCTCTGGTGCTGGTGTTACTTACATGCATGGTAACTCCTGTGAGGTTAAGAAAAAGTTGACTCAGTGTATGGATGTATGTGCTGAAGTGAGGAGCAACATAACAGACTTTTGTATTTACCTGTCAATGTGCACTTAACAGAATACAGAGAAGGAAAATAGAGCAGAAAACATTGAAAGACTGAAGAATTGATTGTTTGCTAATAGAAGGCTGAATCATAGGCAAAAGGGAAAAGATTGCTTTAGAGAATTAGTGAAATAATTAGGTCCAGGGAGGCAGAAAGTGTGATCCAGATGGTGGAACTCCAGGGGAGGGTAAATCATGCATCAGGGAGAGATAAGAGAGAGAGGAAGAAGGATGTGATATAGGCTGGCATCCAACAATTGTACGCCAGGAGGGTAGGTTTAAGAGGAAATACTTTTACAAAGTTCCTTAAGCCTAGGTGCTCCCAGGTAAGTTGCAAAACCCTTAATAAAAGTAGGTAGGTATAGGAGGGTCTGGAGAACTGGTCCTATTTAGAGAATTCTCTGAATTGTGTTTCTACAGAGTTCTGTATCTTTGCTAGATTTATTTCAGGTGCCACAGTCTTGTTCTAGCTGACTGTTTTTGGAAGCTATTTGAGGTCAAGGATCATGCTTTATTTTATTTTTTTCAAAGTCCCTATAATAATGCTGAGAACACAGTAGAAGTTCATAAGTCATTGTTAACAGATTTAGCAATGAATATTTACTAATGGAAGAGGGAAAAAGTCAAATATGTTCTTGGAAATGAGCCTAAGTTATTGTTCTTGGGAGCTTCTTTGCCAGTAGAAACACTGAGAAAATCAGAAAAGTAAGTCCATAGGCACTTTGCTACCTTGAGAGAATCCAAGTCCTACATGGAGAGTGATTCATCCTCTGCACGTACACAGGGATAGACAAAGTGAGAGGGAAATGGTCCCGGTAATTGGGTGAACTGAACTCACCTGCTGTGTGGAAGGAACCCCCCCCCCCATCTCCATATAAATATCAGTTAACAGAATGTCTTCCAATTACTGATACTTGATCTGTTGGTTTTTAGGGTATCATTTTTGCATGTCAGAACTTTTAAGGAATCTCAAATGATCAACTCAAATAAGCCATTCAGTGCTTTCTTGTTGCTTCCTCTACTCCCTTTATAAATGTTCAAATATATGTTTTAGAATATACAGCTATCCTTGTTTAGGCTAACCTAAAATAGCTAGATTCTCCTGCACCTCTCTGGGTACTAAATATATTTATTTATATTTTAAAATTTATACAGGAAGTGCTTGATTTGACATTTTTTTTTCTTAACTGTTGGCAGCTTTTCTCTTCTATTATCTTAATTCAACCAACTAACCTGAACTTTAAGTTTAGTTTCATTCATCACTACTACATTTCAGGTGTTCTGTCATCATCTTATTTCCATTATTAAAAATATTTCTCCACAAAAGACATGATAAAACCCTCTCAAAAGTCATGTGTGGAGCTGCATTGTTTTGGTATGCAGGAATATTCCAAACAACGTCTAAAGTGAGCAGAGACAATAACACTCATGTGCCAGAGACCTCCTTCAAATATGACTTGCTTAAAACAAACACTGTAAAGCATCAGCAAGAATGAAGGCTCCTATCTTTGCTGATATTTTACTGGCTCAATGAACCAAGATATTTTGAATGAATACCTCTCCTTTTCCCAAATAGTTTCCTGGTGAAGTGCAGGCTCCAAAGACTAAACTGATTAAGTGGAAACTAAATGATTGTCTAAGGCTCATTGACAAAGGTGTGCTGCAGAGCCTTAGCTCTGGAGGGAGTTCTGAGATGATGGCATGCCATGGAAATTCTGAGGAAATTCTCCAGATAGTAGAAATTTTTTTCTTTGTTTGATATTTTATAGAAAAGATTAAGTCATGTGATCAAAGATTTTTTTTCCCCCAAAATAATTGGCTTAACATGGTCACATACTGACCAGTTTAGCTTTGACTGGTAAAAGATGGGGACCTACTAAAATTGAAGAACATATAAGAAATATCTGCCAGTGTCTAGTCTAGTCTATGTATTGACTCCTATGTCATCTCTTACCTCTACATCTCTGGACACACTAAATGCCTTCTCTCAAAAACTGTCTCTTTTCTCTTTCTGCTAGTCCAAGTGCTACCTATCCTTTAATGCCAGCTCAAATCTCTTCTTGTCTAAAACTATCCCCTACATTGTCTCCAGATGTGCTTGTCTTCCTCCTCTAAACACTCACAGCCTGATGATCCTTAGTAGTCACCTGGCACTTAGCTTTTATGACATTGTATTGTTTAATTGATTACATAGATGTAGGGTGTGGACAAAGTATGTTTACAGTTGTGACTACTGTGGGGAAACACAGAGTTTATACTTTTATTATTAGTTATTAATTATTGTATTTTCCATAGGAACAAATGTAGACCTACTTTTGCCCCAACCTGTATATAGTAATGTGCATAACTCCCAAGTGTTGTTGATTATTATCCAGATGAAGATATGGGACATTTCCATTTCTGCTCCCATAAAGCTCTATTTTCATGTTATTTGTTCTTCAATATGAATTGTAAATGCTCAAGGGGCAGAGATCACAAATCAGTCGGGGTCATGACAGAAGACAAATGGCATACTCAAAGAGGTTTGACTAAAATAATTTAATGAAGGGCCTATCACAGAAGTTTGGGAGTCAAGAAGGAGTCATGAGAACCACTGGAGACTAACAGTTGGAGATGATTACCAGCCCTAGGTGTGAGTGAGAGGGGGCTTGAACTTGTGAAGTCCTGGTGAGAGCTCTGGTCTCACAGAATAGAAATGGACCCTGGACAGCAGCTATGATCCTGAGGATTACAACCACTGCCTAAACCCAGGCAGGCAGGGAGGGGGCTTAGAGGTAAGACCCTGACTTCTGCTCAGGCAGCCCTTTGACCTCTTGTCGGTACCTTCCCCTGGTCAACCCAACCATAAACCATAGAAGGGACAAAAAGATAATAAAAGGAAGGTCCTTCTTACACCGTGTGTCCACTATGGCCACTTGGTGTATTATTTTGTTCAGTGGGAAGTATCCATTTGTTGCTTGTTGCTTGAACTAATTTATAGACAGACAATTGCTCTTATTGAAAACTATGTGTCACCAAGAACAACTGACCAATTCCTTAAAAGAAATGAGAGCTGCCAGCTGGGAATTCAAAGTTCTGTTTGGAATCAGATTCACAAAATGAAAAAAGTGAGGGAAAGGCTCTTCAACAAAACCATGCTACTGATTCAGGGTTTTAGGGGCACATAACGACTTACAGTTTCAGTGGAGCTCTTATGTCATCCATGTTAAATCAATCAAGTTCTTCTTTCAAAATTTTTATTGGGTTGACATTGGTTAATAAAATTATATCGGTTTCAAGTGTACAGTTCTATAGCACATCATCTGTATATTGTGTTGTGTGTGCACAAGCCCAGTCAAGCCTCCTCCCATCACCACGTATCCGTCCTTCATAAGGAGATAGCCAGATAACTTCTCTGGCTATCTCCAAAATAAGGATCATAGATAGCATCATTTCATGGAAAATGTTTCTTGTAGAATTTGTGTTCATCTTCAGAAGATGTTTTTTACTGATATTATATATATATAAGTGCAAACCTTCTCCTGAGCACCTCTTCTACCTCCCCCACCCCTTGGCCCTCTTGTAATCCCCATACTGTTGTCCGTGAGTATGGTCTATGAGTTGTTTTTTTTTTTTTTTTTAGGTTTTATTTTTTTCTTAATTCCTTCACCATTTTCTCACAAGTCATTAAACACTTGTTCATGTGACTTGTTGTATTAGCTTTATTTTCAGTGCAGTTAAATAAAAAGTTGAAAGTAGGTTTGATATAGCATTTGGTGGGGATGTCTACTTCTTAGTGTTGATTAGCTAGTAGTACGTCAGAGTTGTAATAGTGGGACACATGGCCCCTGGCTTACTGTGGGATTTTGGTGGGAAAGCCTTTAACTTCTCTGGCTATCTCCAAAATAAGGATCATAGATAGCATCATTTCATGGAAAATGTTTCTTGTAGAATTTGTGTTCATCTTCAGAAGATGTTTTTTACTGATATTATATATATAAGTGCAAACCTTCTCCTGAGCATTGATTAATATTGGTATTAATCAATATTTACTAAGAACATTGTGATGCCATTTTGTCCAAAATATAAATTAAACTCTTGGCAAACTTCAGCATGTTTTGGAAGGGTCTGTTGGAGCCTCTGTTTAGTTTCAAAAAAAGCACAACAAATCAGAATCCTGGAAGATTATCCTACCCAGGAGTCCTGCCAAGCCAAGGTAGAGCTTTGGTGAATCAGAGCTCTCTTATGTCTTATTTCTTGTTCATTTGTTTCAAGGAAATTTAACTTGTCAGGAGGCTGGAAGATAATGACTATTCCTGGGAGTGTTGTGCTAATTTTCATAATGTCTCAACTGAAGTGACTGATTAAGAAAGGAGCCAGATAGCATCTTTACACTTGATCTTGTGAAGGGACAGCTATTGCTGGTTCCTGGCTCAAACTGGGATGCTTTGCTTGACCTGTCACTATCGTCACACAGATTTCATACACAGCTTCTATTTGCTGTTGTGAAGCATGGTTTAACTTTGCTCATTTCATCATAGCCCTCTTAAAAAGATTGACCTCATGAGTTTGGTAAGTTATCTCTATCTTCAGAAATCTTCTCATTATTTCTCTGCCTGCTCTGACCATAATCCATGCTCTGATTTCTTCTCACTCCTTCGATGCTGTGCTCAAAAAACCTGCGTGGTGCCTGCTGTTCTGGGCCAGCTCTGGCCTTGGCCTTGGACGCAGTCTCCCATTGGCCATCCTCTTCTATGCAGTTAGAAAAGCTCCCACGTCTTACTCTACCTGGTCCCTCACTAGGAAAAGAGCAGAAGACAAGATTTTTTAAAAATCACTATGCAAACTGTTTTATTGGCTTAATTTAGGAGAAAATTTTGACTTTTGCCAACAGAGATTAATATTGATACTTCTGTCGTGGTACTGATAGGCTGAAGTAGAATTTCTGGATTCTTAGTTTTAAATGGAATTTACTAGAGAGGAAAAGAAAGAAGGAGGGAAGAGGGATGAGGAGTGGGAGGTAGGAAAGAGACAAGATGGTGAAGTAACAAGTTGAGAATATTATACTCTTTCCAGATCAATGTTCTTTCTGGGCTCTAGTGTCTGAATATATACACAATGAAATGATAATCTAAGAAAACCCTAAGGAGGAAAATATCCTTCAAAAATATACATGCTTTTAAACAACTGTTTTAGCTGAGCTCTGCCATGGTTGTCCTGCGTTACTGCAAATCAGTGGTAGAGCTGACTCTATAGTTTGATGCATGGTAGTTGATAATCCCTATGCTGTTCTCACAGGACTTGGAGACAAAGTCCAGTTAAATTCTCTCTTTGACATGTAAGAGAAACATTCAACGTCTATTACAGCCACCTGCAGAAAAAAAAATGGTTTGTATAAACATTAGTAATAACATAAAGGAATTCCCAAATCTTCAAAAGATACAAGGATCCTAACAAGGATCCTTAAAAAAAATAATTGGAGTAACTGAAAACTGTAACATACCTCATTGGTCTTAACTTGTTTGGCATCTGTATGGGTGACAAACAGACTAGTTTTCTGAGCCTTCTCCTCTTTGTATATTGGAATTTAATAAACAGAGAGGAGGAGGAGAGGGAGTTCTAAGGATGGTGACTGGAGACAAATATCCCCAGAATGGTAAAGGGAAGTCGATCAGGTCTCTGTGGCATCATAACATCCACCTCCTTTGCTCTGTTCCTAAAATTACCAGAAGCCTTCTGATCTGTCATTTGATTTCCCATGTAGCTCTACCTACCAGAAGGGTATGTGCAGACAGTGGCCTAGCTCATGGACCAAGCCACGTCTCCAGATCTAAATTAATTAAATAGCATTCTGGGTTAGTAAATCAGACACTGGGTTTGCTTTGCATGAATCTGACACCAGAGTCACATCATGTCCAGACAAAGTTAGAAATTGCATAGTGGGATCCAGGAAAAGGTTTTTTTGAGGGGGTAGTGGCACAGACTTATGTGTATTAACATGGGATGAAAGCTTATGTGTTTTTTTTTAATTCTCAAAGGGAATATGACACAAAAAATTGAAGCTCCACTGACATTATATTGAAACTGAGACCATACCTGGGCCTGGAGTGACCCTGTCTGGGCACCGACACAAGAGAGCCTCTGCCTAAAGACATCAGTGACTACCATTGCATCCTTTAGCTAAGGTAGATCGTACCCTTCTGGGAGTCCAAGGGACCTGATTCAGACTTTTAAAGGAAGTAAATCATTTCATTGCCCTGGGACAACATTTAACAGAACTGTCCCCACAAACAGATCTCCACTAGTGTGTCATAAGCTTATGTTAAATGTGAACTGTTTAGTAACAAA
This sequence comes from Saccopteryx leptura, assembly GCF_036850995.1. Lineage (NCBI taxonomy): Eukaryota > Metazoa > Chordata > Mammalia > Chiroptera > Emballonuridae > Saccopteryx > Saccopteryx leptura. Next base: position 77,428,902 of record NC_089510.1, on the reverse strand, counting down.
TAAATAAATTATATAAATAAAATAAAATAAAAAGAGACCCCAAAACTTGAAGAAAGAGACTGAAAGGGTGTGGAGAGAACGAGAAAAAGAAAAACTGTAAAAAAAATAACAAGGGAAGAAAAGAAAGAAAGCCTCTAAGTTGGAAAGGCGCTCCATTTTATTTCTGATGTTATTTTGCTCTATAGCTTTAAGAAACTAACAATGACATAGGTATTTTAATTTGTGATTTTATTTTCTTATTGTAGGACACACCAGTCTTCTCTGTTTTAGAAAAAGTCATCATTCTGTACCAGCTTGTAAAGCCAGTAGCCACGGCCACCATCACAGCTGTCTGGACCATGCAGGTTTACATTTGATTTGGACAGTCGGTAATAAAACAACTGAGCCAAGAACTGGTGGGCCATTAGCTTTAATCCTAGCTTGCACCTGGAGGGCAAGTAAAAACATACACTAGGCTCCAAAACCCACTCATTCATTGCTTACAAAGCTACTGACTTATCTGAGTTTCCTAGAATCAAAGGTTTCTAGCTCACCAGCCTTATTCACCTCTGTTCCCCATCTCCTTCTCTCTGCACAAACTCTGCACAGACTGGCTTCTCCCTCAGCACTCCACCATCTTGGCTGCTTCTCCTGGCTCCACCACGTGGCCTTTCTCTGCTCTCCTTTCCTCCATGTTCCTCTGCTCTTCTCTCTAATGCTAATCTCAGGAACCAAGAGAGAGCAAGCTCCTGGTCTGCCCCCACTTTATAGTGTAGAAATCAAAACCTTTAATCCAATATACAAATAAGGAAGTCTCTGATACAAAGTCACTCATCTGAGGCATAATGAGAGTGCACCACCCACATCATGCAACAGTCAAGGGTGTGGGGAAAAAGGCTTAGTCTTAAAACTAAGCCTTAGGGTATAATGACCCAGCCTGCTTACAGCCTGTCCCTCACACCCAATGCAAACTATAAGCGAGCAAACATATATATCATATTTACAAACTTATTTGACCAACACAGCTATATCCAGATATTCCCCCATTATTCTAAGACAACAGGGAAATCCTCAAATGTAAGTTTTAAGTGCTGACAACAACAAAAGAACAGTAAGATTCAAAAGAGTAGAGAGAAAGGAACAGAAAATTCTTGTTTTTCACTTGTGAAAGCAGTCTTGTAAGAAGGTAGTTGGAATCATATGAAATGCTTCTGGGCCCACCAAAGCATTGTGAACTCCGGGCCTGCAAGGAAGAACAGGAATTAATATCAATGTTTTAAAAACTTGAGACTGACGAGCAGAGACATTATAAAATGGGTTGGTTAAGAAACACTAGGAACAAGTTCAGGCAGTTGTACTGCTCTGAGCAGTCCTGACTGAGAGGAAGTGAGCTTAGTGAAGGGGAGCTAGGAGGTGGAGAGTGTTTAGTGACACAGGGCAGGAGGAAGCCACGTCTGAGGCTTCACTGCCCAGCTCACCCACTTAGTGCATGCATGTACACAGCAATTTGTCTGTCAAACACAGACCCAATAGCTTCCAGGCTAGAAGACCAGGACATTTTATCTGGAAAATGGAAAAAATTACCAAGCTCACAACAATCATAAGGTCTTCCGCCCGCAATCCAGAACATTTTTTCGTCCTTTGGAAGCAATTAAAAGTCTGAGTAGTTATATGAATTTCTGAATGGATGCTTTATAAGGTAAATGAGTGAAAAAATGTCCACCTAAACTAAGTAAATCTGAGACATTAGTGATTAAAAAAAAGAATTGAATGATAGTTTTTTTACTGTAGAAGTAAAGAAAGTCCACAGACTTTTAACCCTGTCAAGTCTAATTCAGATTTTTTTTGACCAGTAAGAGTACCACAGGGAATAGTTAAGCCGTGAAATTATGGTCATTTAGGTTTTTGTTTGTTTAAAAAAAATGTTCCCTGAGGGGTCAGGAGTCATTTTCTCCATATTGTTGCTTCAGATTTAGATTGCCACTTCCCCTCTGAGGCAGTGTGAAAAAGTGAACCATGGAATGAGTCCTTTCAAGTCAAGTGCAAACAATTCCACCTTAAAATAGCAGAACACACCTTACTTAAACTGACTGTTGGCCGCCTGACAGCAAAAGGCAGGAAAGCTGCACTTTAATCAGAAGGATGTGTTTATTCTGTATGCAGGCTGTGGAAGAACAGCTGGGAAGAGACTTTTTATTGATTCTTTTGACTTTTCTCTTAACCCTCCCCCCCCCCCCACTCTTTCTAACAAACACATTTAAAATTTACTGGCAGATTACTTTTTTTTTCTTTTCTGAAACCTGTTGGAATATAAACTTTTCCCCTTCTCAGCGCCCTATCATCTGAAAGTCTCCTAATGGGGCTACCAGCTGTACACTGGTATTGCTTTGATCTTGGCTGGGAAGATCCCGCGAGAAAAGGGGATAGTGAGATACAGTGAGCCAAATGAGGTGCTGCTGTTTTACTGAAGGCAGGATGGAGGCAGCCCAGTTTTGGTCCAGGGATTTCAAGCACTCTGGTTTTGAGAGATAAAGAAACTAAAAGTCATGCACAGCCTTAGCCCTTAGCGATGGCCGTACTCACAGGAGCTATAAAGGGTGCTTGCTGTAACTGCACATAATTTTTACTGCTGAACTAAGAGAGAAGGAATGTGTGGGATGCATTGGGGTTGGGTACAGAAGTGCACACGGGCAGTAATCAGTAATGCCCACAATCATCTTTGCCGACAGAGGACCACGGGCTAGTACAGACATCATGTTATGAGTATTAAAAATAATCTCTGTAAGCTTTAGGGACCAAAAAAGTACATGAGGAGCAGTTTATCACTTTAATAGACACAACAAACCTCTTTATATATGTGAAAGCAGAAATGCACATTGGGGACCAAGGCAAATCTAATTTCAGACGTGTTTTGTTTGGCCTCAATAGTATCTTTTAACAAGTTTTTGAGTGAGTGCTAACATTTGACATTTAGGAGTTACCATATAAATCCAGCATTTCAGCTTTGGCACATGGGTCTGTATTTCAGAATGGAAATGGTTAGCTGGATCTGGAGAGTAGGTGCCCCCTTGGACGAGGCAAGTGCTAGCTAGATGGACAAGCCCTGGCTTTCCTGTAAGAGACCTGTGTGGCCTGGGGAGGCAGCTGAGTTAAAGTCACTGAAACAAATGCAGAGTATGTCAGTTAGCGAGTAGCTACTGTGCATTCTGTGTCTACACGCAGATTCTAGAATGGTACTTTCCAGTCAACAATGCTCCATAGCTCTCTGTTGCCAACACATAAGGTTCAAACTCTTTAGCTTGGATAATGAAATCTGCCAGCCTTTTGCTGTCTTTCACTAATTCTAGGTACTCTTCCCACACTCTTCTTACCGACAGGAGGTGGCCTGTCTCCTCACCTCACTTCTTTGTTATTCCCCATCTGTCCCTGCACCCGCTCCTCTGGGTTGCCACTGATGATCATCCTTGGTCCTCCCATCTTCCTCATTCTGGGCCATGGCTGTCCTACCCATCTGCAAGGCCAAGGTCAGGCCTTGGTCATCTAAGACAGCGCTTCTCATGTTCTCTGTGAGGAAAGGTCACTTTTCTTCTCTTTCTCTTCCTTCTTTCCTTTTTTTTTTTTTTAAATTTCCAGTCTGTTGACAGACATATAAAATACAAGTTGTAATTTTTTTATTGAACTCAACAGATATAAGTTTTACTTTGTTAATTGCTACATTGTGAATGCTTACTGTCAATTTCTGAATTTACCTCATATGTCACCAGCACTGGTCCTTTTGCCATGCATTTTCTTAGATACTTTCAGGTGAGTTAACCTCCTTGTCACCTGCATTCACAAGGAACTGTGTCTGTACCTTCACTGCAGCAGATAGTATCAGAGCTATTGAGCTCTCTCGGCCCTTCCATTGTAACTTCAGGAGATCAACGGCTCTGTTGAACCTGTCCCACTTATTCTGGCCTATTTGCAAATGGAAGGAGCTCAGTAAATGTATCTTCAGAGCTTTTGTCAGGAGGTATTGGAGGTAGAGTTGGAGGATTCAGAATAGTTCAGCCTTCAAGGAGCTTACGATAATTCAAAGAGAAGACTAGCCCACATGAAGCCACCATAAATAATACACAGTAAATAAGGGCTGAAATTTGTGATACATCTTATGAAAATGGTATTGGTAAATAGAGAATAGAGTGCTCAGTGAAAGTTGAACCAGTCTTAAACAGTTCCAATCTAGAACGTGAGAGAGACTTCCCCATTACAGATAGCAGCCCTCAGTGGTGGCTTATCTGAGCAAGGTGCTTTGTGCTTCCATTTGGCCCACTTTAAAGTGGGGCATTGGATTGGGTCTCCCTGATCTCTGTTACTATATGATTGCTAAGCCCAAGTGCATCTGCCAAGTACATGATGAAGAGACATTATAATGCATGTATCCTTCCATTTTTTTTCCTTTGAATCTGCCATTAAGTGAAAATCCAACTTAGACTTATTTCTTTATAACAAAATCTTAAAATAACACCAGTGACAATGTAGACCCTAATTTATCACCCACTCATGTTTACTAATGTTCACTCTAATCAACTACATTGAAAATGTTATAGAATTAACTTCCTGGGGGTTTGTGGTAATGAAATGTGGTTAGCTCTGTCTTTGGTCATTCTATATTTCTCTTCATTCTACGCCAAAGAGAAGAGGGTTTTGTAGCATTGGCCTGAAGTTCTCTTATCTGTATACATCAATCCACCTAGACAGTCTTTTGTTTTGTCCATCATTTGACCTCCTTCCAGGTACGGTGAGTCTGGTGAGTCTAGTTGCTTAAAACGGCTGAGTAGGGAAGTCGCTGCAGCTGTGTTTCAATACTTCCTTTTCTTCCTTGGCTGTAGCCCAGGAAAATCCACACATTCATGTCACACCAACCCTTCATTATCATATTATTGATGATGTTGGCCAGGGAAATGGGCAGGCCCATCAGCAGGCCGGGAAGTTAGAAATGTGTGTTTATTTTCCCCTCCTCTCCCAGCGGGCTGTTGGAACTGGTGTAGAAAGAATAGTAAGACACAGCTGCCCCTTTGTGGAGTCAGGGGCACAGGGGAGGTTCAGGGGAAGAAATGTTTGCATGGACATTTGATAACATTAATAAAAAGATCATTAGAATCTCATTGATTAAAAAGCCACTGCAGATTTCAATTACAACTTAGATACTTAGATATTTTTGAAGGGGGAGCCAAAACAGGCAAATATATTAAGTGCTTGTCACTTATGATTGGCATTGGAACTGAATTACCTGGTGTAAAAAGAATTCAAATTAATTTCTCCACTGTAAATGTGTGTTGTAAAGCTATAAAGTGCCATGTAAATAAGATATTTGTATTGTTTTTTCTTTTCTTTTCTTAAGTAAGAAGAGGGGAGGCAGAGAGATATATTCCCACATGCACTGCAGCTGGGATCCACCTGGCAAGCCCCCTACCAGGTGATGCTCTGCTTATCTGGGGCCATTGCTCCGTTGCTCAGCAACCAAGCTATTTTAGCTCCTGAGGCAAGGCCATGGAGCCATCCTCAGCGCCCAGGGCCAAATTGCTTCAACTAAGTCATATGTATGGGAGGAGAAGAGAAAGATAGAGAGATAGAAGGGACAGGAAGAGGGGTGGAGAAGCAGATGGCCACTTCTCCTGTGTGCCCTGACTGGGAATCATACCTGGGACATCCACACACCAGGCTGATGTTCTACCACAGAACCAACTGCCCAGGGTATGCATTGTTTCCAATGCATAAAGATATATCTTAAACTCAAATGTTTATTTTTAACTTATGAAGTATGATTGCAAATCATTTTATGATAAGCTAATACAACTGGGGATACACAAATTCTCATATATCTATGAAACAAGGTATATGCTTTATTTAATGCTCCTATATTGGCAACCTACTATATAACAATTACTTGGGCCAATAATGATAATGTAATTGATAATATACTTTTATAATCAATAATATATTATATTTTTATGACACCATGGTTCACACACTGTTCTTACATGGCATTGATTCATTTTAGCTTTATAAATAGTATTTGTTATAATACCCATTTTACAGATGAGGAAACTAGGATACAGGGTAGTGGATCTTAGACTTGGTTGAGCAGGAGAGTTATAGGTTTCAATAAAATTGTGCGAAAGCACAGAATGAAATCTAGGAGTACTTCACTGAAGAAACAGTATCTGAGTTGGGTTGTGAAAACTGAGTACGAGTTTTCTAGACAAAGGAGGTAATAAAGTACATTGAAATGATGTTATCGTCACTAACATTTCTGGATAACTTTCCAATTGCCTTCAAAATACGTGGCACATTTTAAAATATTCTCAATTGTGGCAAATCTTTGAATTTGAAGGTATATTTGAATATTGGAAACCATGAAAAATCATTCAGATTTAAATTTGGTAAGTGAAACCAAATATTTTTTCATTATAGACAAATGACCTAAGAATAGTAACTTTTTAGCCCTGGCCAGGTAGCTCAGTTGGTTAGAGTGTTGTCCTGATGGGCCAAGGTTGCGAGTTAGATCTCTGGTCAGGACACATACAAGAATCAACCAATGAATGCATAGATAAGTGGAACAACAAATCGATGTTTCTCTTTCTCTCCAATCAAGAAATAAATAAAAATACTAACATTTTATGTGAGAGTTATATGTAAATAGGCTCTAAGGCAAATTTCAAAATTGTTTAAAAATATTTTGAGCTTATTTTATAACTAGAAGTCTAAATAATAGGAATATGATCTACATATGCAAATAGGAGATCAACTTCATTTTAAATAGAATGTGAGTGTCAAACATTTTTGTGTGTACATGGATTCTGCCTAATATTTTACTCTGAATAATAGAATATGTGTGTACATGGATTCTATTATTTTCCTCTGCATTAAAGGTGCTGGGTATTCCCCTCTAAGCTGTGAGATCCCTATAGGTAGTCAATCCGTAGCCTCAAAAACTGGCACAGTGCCTTTGAAGAAGTATTTTCTCAGTAAATGTTTACTTCAGAGAACTGAATTAAATAAGAGGATTTTGATCTTGATGCACTGGAATTGATACAATGGTGGCAGAGAGATGATTCCTCTTCTTAAGCCCCCTTCACAGGCAAAGTGGGAAAGTGTTTATGGGGCTAAATAATTCAGATTCTTATTCCCACGTTGGTTTTGATTAGTGTATAGCTTTGCTACACTACTAAATTTCATGGGTTTAACCTGTTCCTGGTAAAGTTAATTTAAGGAGAAGTTGCTTTGAGACAATTCAGATGGAAAAAATAATTGCAGCATATAAAGTAAACTTACTATACAGCAGCGGTTCTCAACCTGTGGGTCGCGACCCCGGCGGGGGTCGAACGACCAAAACACAGGGGTCGCCTAAAGCCATCGGAAATACATATTTTATTTAAAAATGTATTGTATAATACACTTAAAAATGTATTGTATAGGTGCTGGCCGGTTGGCTCAGTGATGGAGCGTCAGCCTGGAGTGCAGAAGTCCCGGGTTCGATTCCCGGCCAGGGCACACAGGAGAAGCGCCCATCTGCTTCTCCACCCCTCCCCTTCTCCTTCATCTCTGTCTCTCTCTTCCCCTCCTGCAGCCGAGGCTCCATTGGAGCAAGGATGACCCGGGTGCTGGGGATGGCTCCTTGGCCTCTGCCCCAGGCGCTAGAGTGGCTCTGGTAGTGGGAGAATGACGCCCCGGAGGGGCAGAGCATCACCCCCTGGTGGGCAGAGCGTCGCCCCTGGTGGGCGTGCCGGGTGGATCCCGGTCGGGCGCATGCGGGAGTCTGTCTGACTGTCTCTCCCCGTTTCCAGCTTCAGAAAAATACAAAAAAAAAATGTATTGTATAAGAAATATGTATTTTCCGAATTATGTATTTTCCCCAGCTGGGGTCGCGACCCACAGGTTGAGAACCACTGCTATTCAGAATTGTGACATTATATTCAACTTGATTTTAACATGTGGGTAAGAAATAACTGTTCTCATGTAATCAGTTTGGGTTTAAGGGTTCAAATGGACTTAAATATGACCCAACATGGAAATGAGCAGGTAGAGCATTTTAGACAATAAGGCACTAAATGAAACACCATGATGCTCAATGACCTACTCCACTTGGTCCAAGTCTCACATTCCCTTCCAGATGTAGCTCTTGTTCTGCCTTCCTCCTGAGATCTGTTCTCATCTCTTGATTGTGCCCAGAGCACCTTATCTCACTTTTCCTAAAGTATGTACTATTTTTTTATCTTCACGTTTATTTGCATATATCTCTCCTCCCTGCCTTCCACCATATATTACGTCCCATTTTTGTCCGTTGCAGCTTTTCCTCATGGTGTCTGGCAAAGTACCTTTTTCACAGTGGGTGATTGTTGAAAAACAAATAACTAAGATAACCATGACAAAGCAAAGGGGTAATAGCTCCTTCTTAAAACATGAAACACACAGATTTCTGCTTCACGAACACACAGCCATGCATGTCTAGAACTAGAAAGAAATATAGGTTTGTTTTTGTTGTGTTTACTTTTACTTAGTCAAGGCGTGTAATCCACCACGCTGCTTTCTTATGCACAGATGGAACCTTATCATGCATACAAGCCTCTGGAGGAAATAATTTTTGTTTAAACTTTGCCTTAGAAACTTCAAGGGAATTTAGAACAGTATTTCTTTAGTGATCTAGCTGTATTATATTACCGATTGCCAAGCCGGAAAATGTTTGGCAGAACTTTTGGCTTCTGAGGTTTTGGATGCCTCCCAGGTAATCTGCCTCAGAATTTTGAAATACAAATAAATGAGTTCCAGTTCAAACTCTTTTTTTTTTTTTTTAATCTGAGCTGCCAGACCTTTCTTTTCCTCCCATCTGAACATTTTGGTACAGAAATACTAACCAAGCAGAAAGAAGATAATCAGTCAACATTGTCAGAGGCCTGGGTTTAGAAGAACAACATGGAAATGAATAGTTTAAAACTTCATATTTCTTAATAGCAACTGACTTTTGGCTCTTAGCATTTATTTCCCAGGATGTTTTGCAAATTTTCATTTGGAAGAAAAGGACAAGAGTGCTCTTTGCCGCTTTGATGCAGCCAGAGGAAGGTTCTGAATGTCCCTTTGTTAAACACGACACGCTTAGCTTTGTTTCACTTTTCTTTTCTGGGAGCCAAGTATTTTTCAAGTCACTCAACATTCTACTGAGGCATGCTAGTCACTGAACGTGATTTTAAAGCAAAGTTAGAGACATGACCTGGAGTTTCGGGTGCTATGAGCACCACACCTTACAAAGAAGCAAGGTAATTAGGACGACGATATAACCTCAGGAACCCTATAAACCCCAGTGACAGTTTCCGGTGAGTTCTGAGGGAAACAAAATATTTTATTAAAGAAAGGTAAAGAAACATCCACGCCCATCCACTACAATCTCTCTCTCTTTCCCCTACCTCTGCCATGCATGCACACGCTCAGTAGTGGAATGGTCTCTGCCTGAGTCCTTGGTTATAACCCCTTGTTCATGGCTTGGCAGGCCTGATAACCTAGGAAGTGTTCTGAGGGTAGAGGCCAGCTGGGAGGCACAACAGCTCTTAATGTTAGGGAATTTCTCTTTCTAATCATTCTATTAACTTTTTAAAATGATTATTATACATTTATAATAAGAATACAGCCTCAGAATAAAATGTACATGGTGGCACTGAAGGCAAAGAGTACGAACTTCAAAATGTTCCTTCACGGTTTCAGATTCAGTGTTTTTCCCCCCCTTTAGCTTTGGTTTGGGGGAAGACCAGGAATTCTAAGAGTAGAATTCAAAGGAACCAGATTTAAATAATCTTTCTCATTTCTCATTTTCATACCATTTCAAATTATATTTTTTACTTAAAAACACTTCACAGTCCATATGGGAGGTTTTCATAGAAAAATGCGTATTTTTAATGTTTCATGTAATCTTTGTTCTTTAAGGTGACTTTGAGCCTGTCTCCTTACCTGGAAGATCTCCTTACTGGCTAATGTAAACCAGGCAACTTTGTGACACACTGAACGTGGGTCTGGGCTGGTGGGACAGGTGGGCACAGGGCCTGATGCCAGGAAGTGGCCCTGACCTCTCCACTCTGACAGGTCTGAGACCCACTCAACTTTGCTTTTACCAGCATTCTTTCTGACATCTCAGGATATAGTAACCCCTGGGAAACTGAATGAAGCAAACAATTATTTTTTTCAGTAATTTATTCTCCCTCTATCTTCTTTCTGCCACAAAGCCCGCCCCATACATGGTACCACTGCTCTGGAGAGGAGCCTCCTCTCCGGGACATTTACGCCTCTTCTCCCTTTACCCTCCTGTCCCCAGACTCAGTCCATTCTCTAGAGCAGCTTAGGATTGGGTAGTGACACTATTGGCATTAAAACAGGGAGAGTTCACATGTCACTCCCTTCTGTGTGTTACCCCCTTGGCTAAGCCCAGTACCTGATCTGTCTCGTTTGATTACTGCCTTAAATGCTAAGTACAGTTTTTTATTCCAATTTTACTGATGAAAAGATGGAGACACAGCGAGGCAAAAGCCACCCAATGATGACGCGGGACACCTGGATTTGAATTTGAAACCTAATCAGATTTAGTAGCATTACAGCTGAGAGAATATAGTGGCCAATTCTGAGAGAATGTGAACACTAAAAGAGTGACTATGAATGTATAAAACTCAGTCTTTAAGTACACTAGAGAGAGATAGAGAAATCTCTCTAAAAAAAAATCTCACTTCCCACCATTGGACATAATTATTTAATTAATTCCTTACTCTGATAATTAGTAATTAAAAGTAATTAAATGTTTAACATGTCTAGCCAGAAAGAAAACTATTTCAGCATAACTAAATAGTCCCAATTGAGAAAGGAAAACTTTTCCTTATAAAAGAATGTTGGCTCTATGTGGAGGTAAATAATACGGTGGGAAAGCCAACATTTTGCAGTTCTTGTGGGATGATAGTGTAAGCCAAAATTTTCAATAGATGCTGAAACTGCTGAAATAAAGGTTTGATGGGGACCATCAGCACACAATTCCCCAGGTTGCTTGCTGATTGAAGGGGGGAGGAGCAGAGCTTTGCAGTCAAGGTATCTGGCTGTCACCACTTTGGCTCCATGGATGCCCTTGACTTCATTGTTGATAGAATGGCTGGATATTGTGGAGATCCAGATGTGGTGGAATGTGAAATAGTAATATTATCTATAAAGCATTCTTGTTATTCTTGAATAACAGGGAATTTATTCAAAATTTAGATATAACTTCTACTTCACAGGGAATCCAAAAGCTAGAGGAACAACTCAACTAACACTACAAAATATAATCAAACAAGAAGGCAGACCATTCTAAAGATGCCTTGACTTTCCAAGAAGTAATACCATGACACAGTAAGAGAGTGGGGAGAGAGATTTTAGAGTTACCTCATTAGAAAATGCCATTCGTGATCCTTCAAAGGATACTTATTTGAACAACACAGCTGTGCGAAAGCTATTTGTGGAACAATTCAGGGAATTTTGAATGTCATCAGCAAATTACTAATAAGTTTTGTCAGGTGTGATAATAGTTCTGCGATTATATTATGTAAGAAAACTTCCTTATATAGAGTTGCATTTTGTACTGGGAAGTGAGATATGAGTTTTGTATCTTAATTTATAATATTTTGGCAAAAAAATTGAAGCAAATATGGCGAAATGAGTTAACACAGGTGAAGGAAGCACTTGGAACAATGACTGATATGTAGTAAGCTCTCAATAAATGTTAGTTATAATTGCTTCAAATAGGCAGAGTGCGGAAGAATTAGGTTTGAATCCTGGCTCTCTCTTTCATTAGCTCTCGGTCCTGGGTTGTTTGTTTAACCTCACTGAAAGGGTTTTCATTTTTAAAACGGAGGTAACAATCCTGTGAGGGTTGTGGTGGGGTTAATCACACAATCCATATAAAGTGGCAGCACACAGTGCACACTTCTCAGGCAGTAGTTCTGCCTGTCGGTGCTGGCGGATAATAGCTGTGCCTCTGCAGAGGTCCCCGGGCTTTAGCCCCATGGTGGCTGACACCCACCGGGATATTCTGACACTGTAGGCACACAGGGGAAGCTGAAAGTTAAGTGGAGGGAGTATGGGGAAGTGCTTTTGGTCTCCACTCATCTCATGGCAAATGGTGTGTCAGGTGGATGCTGCCACTCTGTGCGTAAGGTGGGGGTCTTGCCTCAGGTAACCATCTGCTGGGACAGGGTGGGATGAAGCACACAGGCAGCTGGGCAGGAGAGCAGGGCTTTTGTACGGACACAGACTGTGGGGAAGATCTAGAAGAAGAAAAGGAAGTGGTGAACTAGGGAGTTTGGCTCATGTTTGTTGCTATCTCAACCTTTCTTAGGAGTTTGAAATAGTCCGTGAAAGTGAAAGCACTTTCAACGCACTCATCACTGACTATACGTAATCGCAGCATATAGACAGATTTCTTCAGATATTCTGTGAGGTTCTGGTCAGCACTGGTGTTTTTCAATGTGGAACTTAATAAGCTCAAAGGATTTAGGGACTACTAGGCCTTACAAGGTAATGTCTCTACAGAAGATAGCACTTCTCTCTCTCTCTCCTCCCTCCCTCCCTCCCTCCTTTCTTTCCTTCCTTCCTTCCTTCCTTCCTTCCTTCCTTCCTTCCTTCCTTCCTTCCTTCCTTCCTTCCTTCCTTCCTTCCTTCCTTCCTTCCTTCCTTCCTTCCTTCCTTCTTTCCTTCTTTCTTTCCTTCTTTCTTTCTTTCTTTCTTTCTTTCTTTCTTTCTTTCTTTCTTTCTTTCTTTCTTTCTTTCTTTCTTTCTTTCTTTCTTTCTTTCTTTCTTTCTTTCTTTCCAGGATCCACCTGGCAAGCCTCCTACCAGGCGATGCTCTGCCCATCTGGGCTGCTGTTCTTTTGCTGGGCAACCCAGGTGTTTTAGCACCTGAAGCGAGGCCATGGAGCCATCTTTAGTGCCAGGAGCCATTTGCTTAAACTATTTGAGCCATGGCTGTGAGAGGAGAAGTAAGAAGAGATGGAAGGTGGGGAGCAGATGGTTGCTTCTCCTGTTTTCCCTGACCAGGAATTGAATCTGGAACTTCCATGCACTGGGCTGACACTCTACCTACCACTGAGCCAACCAGCCATGGCCAGAAGATCAGATTTCTAGTACTTGATTCTTATAGTTGTATAGACTTTTAATGATCTCTTCAGGGTAATAAGGAATTTATCATTTTCTTCTGTAGCCTGAGCCTCCCCCTCTTTCCCTCTTCCCTCTAAGCAGCTATCTTTTCTTCCTAGTTTAGATATCAGGGGACTTATGGTCTGCCTCTTTCCCCATTATTAAATTCTTCTCATAGGGAAACATGTTCCCAGGAATTTAAGGAAGATGCCAAGGACTAAAAACAGATCAGAGCATATGCACAAGCACTAGGAAGTTAACAGTTAAAGGCAAACAGACTTGAAAAGTGAATCTAGTATGTTTTTATGGCTCCTGAGGCAGAAATGTGTGCCCAAGTTCATCAACATCTTTGTTTTCGTCTCCCTGGGCACAGAGCAGCACTACATTTTCTAGGTAAGGCTGTGCAATGGAGCTTTGGCCAATTGAATGGGAACTGAAGTGATATGTGCCACTTCTAGAAATGGCTCATAAAAGCTGCCATGTGTAGTCATCACTCTATTTATTCTCTGCTTTTTTTTTTTCTTACCAGCTGGCTTGCAAGAGAGAATTTTAAAGGCCAATATGAGGGTGAAACCACAAGATTGAAGGTCTGTGGGTCCATGATTGACCCTGCAGAAACAAGCCCCCCCCCCCCCACAATTATCGCACTTTGGGCTGTGATGTGAGTAAAAAACACAATTTTATTGTGATAAGATATAATTTAGGGTTGATAACTACAGACGTTAGGCTACCTTGAATTACTGTATTTTTCACCCCATAAGACGCACTTTTTCCCCCAGTAGTGGAGGGGAAAATGCTGGTGCGTCTTATAGAGCAAATGTTCATTTTTTTAGCTGCTGTGAGTTTCCGGACAACTAGAAGAGTATATGAACATTAAAGTCTCTTCTCATTTGTTAATAACAGTGCTAATGGTTGTTAATACTGCTGTTGAGTTTACATTGTTGAAATATTATTATGGTGTATTTTATTAAATATTTTTACACACCATTTGGTTCAGAATATTTTCTTTCTTATTTTTCTCCTTAAAACCCTAGGTGTGTCTTATGGTCAGGTGAGTCTTATGGAGCGAAAAATACGGTATATAGTCTTGTAGACATTTTTCCCAGCTATTAATTATAGCAGACATTATTTATTTTCTAAATTAAATATTTATAGATAATTTTTTATTATCAAGAAATTTTTAAGTGAGAAACCAAGAAGCAGCATAAAAATACAAATTGGCAGTCGGTCTCTCCCCATGTGACCTGGATCAGGATTTCTGCTACCTCATTCAGTCTGTACCTTATCTCTGAAGATCTTGAGAGATAAGGAAACTGAGACTCAGAGAAGTTAAGTAACAGACAAAATCACACAGCTAGTTTGCTTTGGATCAGGATTTAAACTTACATCTTTTTGACCCTAAAGTTCTTGTTCTTTTCACTAATTTGCTCCTTTTTAAGAAAGAGCAGTGAAGAAAGATAGTATATACAGAGGGAATCTATAAGACTTTCTGAAGAATTAGCAAAAGCTTGACAAAAATATCATAACTGGGTACCAGGCATATTTCAGAAGTTTTATAAGATGATAAAAGGCCATAGGGAAATAAAGGAAAGGCAGTAATCATGAGTCCAGACCACGAGATTGGGTTTCTGGGATGCCAGGTTCAACGGCTAGTCTAGAAGTTATTAATGTTCCTATAATAAGTTATTTAGGGTTCATTTAAACTTTTTAAATAAAAAGTCTTTGTACAGAATGCCTGAGGTTATTATAGTCAAATAAATTTCTTTTTTATTTTAAGTTCTGGATCTAAATCCTTAAGGGGTGTAAGGGTGTGCATTAGTTGAGATTTTGAGAGAAACAGAATAAATAGGAGATATTCTTTCTTTCTACGTACCTATCAATCAATCAATCAATCAATCAATCAATCAATCAATCATCTGCCTATCTATGAAGACATATGTTTATTACGGAACCGGCGCACGGGACTGTGGGGCTGGCAAGCCTGATCTGTAGGCGGGCAGTCCAGCCGCTGGAGCCTCGGAACGGGGTGGTGTTGCAGCTGGAACTGGAAGGCCGTTGGAGGCAGACTTCTCTCCTCCCTGAAGACCTTCAACTAATGGGATGAGTCCCACCCACAGTATGGAGGGTAATTTGCTCTACTCAAAGTATATGGATTTAAATGTTAATCTTGGCTAAAAACAAACAGAAAAAAAAATGTTGCAGCAACATTCAGACTGGTGTTTGACCCAATATCTGAGTATTGTGGTCTAGCCAAAGTGACACTTAAAACTAACCATTACATGGTATTAACTGGAAACAAAATGTACAAGTCTAGGTAGACCATAATGAACACCTGGTTACTGGAGTGGTGATTCTCTTCCTGACAGAGATGGCCTCAGTCCTATCTGTCTGGTGGAGAGGAAAAGAATGACGGTGTAATTGAAACCCACACATAGTTATATGTGCTTAATCAAACATTGAAGCAGAACCCCAAACATTAAAAAAAATTTGAAGCTCCATCCAGCAGATGAGCCACAAATACTCTGTGCTTAGACATGGCCTATTTCATCTGCACTGAATATGATTCTCTACAATAGCTGCTCTGCCTCCCTCTTTGTCCAAGAAAACTTCTCAATACCTATTAAACTCAGAGCTCCTACCACTTGTTTAATGCTTAATTTTTTCATGTGGGTTTTGGCTTCTTATCTTTATTTTATTTTATTTTATTTTTCTGAAGCTGGAAACGAGGAGAGACAGTCAGACAGACTCCTGCATGCGCCCAACCGGGATCCACCCCGCACGCCCACCAGGGGCAACACTCTGCCCACCAGGGGGCGATGCTCTGCCCCTCCGGGGCTACCCTAGCGCCTGGGGCAGAGGCCAAGGAGCCATCCCCAGTGCCCGGGCCATCTTTGCTCCAATGGAGCCTTGGCTGCGGGAGGGGAAGAGAGAGACAGAGAGGAAGGAGGGGGGAGGGGTGGAGAAGCAGATGGGCGCCTCTCCTGTGTGCCCTGGCCGGGAATCAAACCCAGGACTTCTGCACTCCAGGCCGACGCTCTACCACTGAGCCAACCGGCCAGGGCTATTTTATTTTATTTTTCAGTTACAGTTTACATTCAGTATTATTTTCTATTAGTATCAAGTGTGGCCTCTCATCCTCTGTAGTTCAGCTGGAATGCATTTTCATCCTTTTCAACACTCTAAATGTGTCCCTCATGCCATCTTCCATTCTGATATTCTTTCACCCATGAGTCTTTCCTGCCATTTTTCAGTCCTCCAGTAGCAATGTCCCTTGTGGCATGCTGTCCTTATATAACCAACACATAAGTGCTTCCATGGGAAATCGTCAGGTGTTTCACTTTTTCCTTTTGCACTACTCCTGAGAATATAAACAACACATCACAAACATATTTTGGAAAATTTATAATTAAAAGTCAAATTAGTAAACCATACCATGTAACACATAAATTCATTATGAGCTGGCTGTGTCATACATTGATAGCCAGCCTTATGTGCAAGCAAGCATGCAAGCAAACAAACAAACACTTTACTCATGATCTTGAGGCTGTGTCATTTTGTAATCTGTCACAGTTTTAACCGCTATTGTAGGACTTGCCTAACCGTGTTGACCTATGATCCCTTTGGCACCTCTGCATTAGAGTGTCTGCTCTGCCCCTTCCTCCATCCATCCTGTGCGTCAAATGTTAGAAGGCATGCAATGGGTCTTCTGTGAGGAACTCCATGTTTTTAGCTGCCTCAACCAGCTACTTGAAGCTTGTGCTAAGATTCTCTACAACTGTCATCTGCTGATCATTACTGGTAGAATGTCACTGTTGGATGCTTATCTGGATTTTTTCAAATGTAAGGGAATATGATTTTGCCAAGTCTAGAGGGGAGGAAGGCACTGTATTTTTCTGGTGGTCAAACCATCCTTTCCTTTTCTCAGTTTTATTTTCTAGAGAGTGAATTATTTTCTTTTTCCATCTATAAAATGATGATCTCGTATTCCATTTTCATCATAAAATCCAATGAATATTATCTCCACAGTTGAGTTGTAAAGTTTTTGAAATCAGAAACTAAGTTTCATATTTGATGAACATCTTCACATAGCAGTATTAGTATTATATTTGTGTTAGAGACTCAATTCCTGTTTGCCCTGTTATTTTTTTTTAAATTTAGAATTAGCAATAATGTAAAGTGTATTTTTAAAAGTCTTTTTTTTTCTTTCCAGAATGTTAAAGACATGTAAATTTGATTGAGGGACAGAATTTATGTAAAGGAGAAGATATTGAGAACAATTTTTTTTAATTATTTTATTTTGAAAGCGGAGAATACTCTAGAGTCATTCAAAGCAACAGAATTCCAAGTACCTGAGTTACTATTAGACATCAGTGACTCACTGGTTGTGGTCAGAGTATTTTTAAAAGGAACCCACAATCAGTGCAAGAAATAGGGTGGGAAAGTCTTTTCTGATTATAACTATAGAGATCTCAAGACGTGAGCTTTAGACTGAGGAGATAACTTCATTTCTAGTTTTTAGAAAAAGCTGATAACACCTCAAGACTTTTAAATGCTTGCTCATAATTTTACAGCAGGTTAATGGAAATGGAGGCTAGTTCCAACTCTTCTTTCCCCGGGGCAGCATTTATTCTTCTACTGAGGATTCGGCGGAGAATGACGCCACTGCCTCAGTCCTCCTGAGCGTGTTACCTGTGGACCAGAGCTCATCAGGTTATCAGCAATAATTAAGGTGACTCTGGAGAGGATCTGGGTAGCAGAAGCAATGAAATCACCCCAGAGGAGGAAAAAACAAAACAAAACAAAAAAACAAAACAGCAAATGAAAGAGCAGGCAGAACAAAGAGGGAGGAAAAAAAAAGATAAACACAAAGAATGTTGATTTATCTAGAATGTTTGGAAAATTTTGGTTAACAGAAAGCTACCTTTCATATCATTCATGATCAAAACATGCTTAAAAATATCACATAACACTGAAATGAAACTGGGCATAATTTATTTTATGTGATAGATAGTCTTAGGATCTTAAATTCTAATTCTTTTTTTTTTTTTTTTAAATTAAGAGGTAAGGAGGCAGAGACAGAGTCGCATGCGACCTGATCGGGATCCTCCCGCAAGCCCCTACTCGCTGGCTGCAGCTCCATTGCTTGGCGACCAGGTTATTTTAGTGCCTGAGGCTGAGGCCATGGAACCATCCTCAGAGCCCAAGGCCAATTTTGCTCAAACCATTTGAATCATGGTTGTGGAAGGAGAAGAGAGAGAGAGAGAGAGAAGGAGAGGGGGTGGGGTGGGGAAGCAGATGGTCACTTCTCCTGTGAGACATGAACAGGAATCAAACCCAGGACTTCCACATGCTGGGCTGACGCTCTACCACTGAGCCAACCAGCCAGGGCCTAAATTCTAATTCTTACTGTGAATCTTTATAAACAAATCTAGTTCTATGGAGTCTGGACAGGTGGATTTAACTATAGCTATTGTGTACTAAGGACAATTATTTCAGATGTCATTTGTGGCCACCAGTTGTCATGCCTTATCCTGTCCTACTGATTCCAATTTATTACTTCAACAGAAAACAAAACAAAACACATTTCAGTGAAAGAGAAAACAGGAAGTTCAAGTGAATCAGCAACAGTTGAAGTGCTAAACCGTCATTGGGAGAGGAAAAATGTTGTTGATAGATCTTTTTCTTGTTCTTGACACAGATTAGGTAACTTACTGTCTTTTTCTGAAATTTGGTGGAGGTGTGATAAATGTCTATGCAATACATGAAGACATTTGTAACAAAGAGTTATGATATAAAAAATGTTCTTTTCTCACATTAGAAAGAATAACTCATGTTCTACATAATTTGCACCTATATATTTTGTTATAAATCCTGGTTTGCTCAATAACCTAAAGTTCATTTTTTCACCATGAATCTTGAGCCCAACCCTCTGATGAATCAAAAGAATCAAAGGAAGCAAAACTCCTACATCGGGAGTTAAACATTCCACCGCAGAGGGTGTGTATTAAAGCCACCACTTTTTTTTTTTTTTAATTAAATTTAATGCAGTGACATTGATAAATCAGGGTACATATGTTTTTTTTTTTTTTTTTTTTTTTTTTTTTTTGTATTTTTCTGAAGCTGGAAACGGGAGAGACAGTCAGACAGACTCCCGCATGCGCCCGACCGGGATCCACCCGGCACGCCCACCAGGGGGCGATGCTCTGCCCCTCCGGGGTGTCGCTCTGTTGCGACCAGAGCCACTCTAGCGCCTGGGGCAGAGGCCAAGGAGCCATCCCCAGCGCCCGGGCCATCTTTGCTCCAATGGAGCCTCGCTGCGGGAGGGGAAGAGAGAGACAGAGAGGAAGGAGGGGGGGGAGGGGTGGAGAGGCAGATGGGCGCCTCTCCTGTGTGCCCTGGCCTGGAATCGAACCCGGGACCTCTGCACGCCAGGCCGACACTCTACCACTGAGCCAACCGGCCAGGGCCAAGGTACATATGTTGAGAGAAAACGTCTCTAGATTATTTTGACATTTGATTGTACTGTATACCCCTCCCCCAAAGTTAAATTGTCTTCTGTCACCTTCTATCTGGTTTTCTTTGTGCCCCTCCCCTCCCCCAACCCCTCTCTCCTTCTTCACCCCATCCCCCCTCCCCCCACCCCCCACCCCTATTGCCATCACAATCTTGTTCATGTCTCTGAGTCTCATTTTTATGTCCCTTCTATGTATGGATTCATATAGTTCTTAGTTTTTTTTCTGATTTACTTATTTCACTCCGTATAATGTTATCAAGTGCCATCCATGTTATTGTAAATGATCTGATGTCATCATTTCTTATAAAGCCACCACTTTGATTAAAGGAATTGTTTCTTCCTCTCAAAAAAGAGGTTGGAATTCTGATACTTAGGAGTATATGACTCAAGCGATTTTTTATTCCTGGTTTCCTGAATAATGTCATTCTTGATCTAAGGATAATAACCTTATTTTTAAGTATTTGAAAATTGTAATGAATGTTGACATTCATTAAAAGTATTTACTTCTGGTTTGATAATTGTATTGGTGATATAAAATGTTAACATTGCCCTGGCCAGTTGGTTCAGTGGTAGAGCGTCGGCCTGGCGTGCAGGAGTCCCGGGTTCGATTCCCAGCCAGGGCACACAGGAGAAGCGCCCATCTGCTTATCCACCTCTCCCCCTCTCCTTCCTCTCTGTCTCTCTCTTCCCCTCCCACAGCCGAGGCTCCATTGGAGCAAAGATGGCCCGGGCGCTGGGGATGGCTCTATGGCCTCTGCCTCAGGTGCTAGACTGGCTCTGGTTGCAACAGAGCAATGCCCCAGATGGGCAGAGCATCGCCCCCTGGTGGGCATGCCGGGTGGATCCCGGTCGGGCACATGTGGGAGTCTGTCTGACTGCCTCCCCGTTTCCAGCTTCAGAAAAAAAAACACCAAAAAAAAAAAATTAAAAAAAAATTAAAGATGTTAACATTAGGGTAGCTAGGTAAAGAGGATAAAAAATTAAAAAGAAAAAATTTGCTCTGGCTGGGTGGCTCAGTGGATAAAGCATCATTCTGGTGCATGGAGATCATGGGCTCCTTCCTGACACAGGCCTTACGAGAAGCAATCAATGAGTGCACAGCTGGATGGAAAAACAGAGTGGAGCAATGAGTTGATAGTTCTTTCTCTCTTTCTCTTCCTCTCTTGCCTCAAATAAATAGAAAAAAAAATTATTGAACTCCTACAGTACCAGGAACTGTGTGAGGCACTTGGTATACAGCGGTGATTAAGCAGGCAGAATTCATTCTCTCCTCCTTTAGTTACACAGTTACTATTTAATCGTACCAAAGTTTTTTTCACTGCAATTGAAGCCTATGGGCATCTTATTCTCTTCTAGAAACCTTAATCTTTCTACTTACTGAGCACTTCCCAGTGAGTTAAGCACTTATTTCTAGATGTTTCCCACATTCCATTGCTTTGTTTTTATTGTACACTTATGGAGTAAGTATTATTACCCACAATTTACAGATGAGGAGACTGACATGAGAATAAGGTCAAAGTTGCCCCATATTCACAAAATGGCTGAACTGGAAATTGCGCTTGGGTTTGTATAAATCCATTGGGTGTTCTCTTCCCACCTCACAGTCCTCCACTGAAAGGAATCCCCTCCATGCCATGTCCTTTTAGACTCACATTTCCTCTCAGAATAAGCCTGCCAGATCCCGGTTCTCATAGCCCAGTTCCTATAACACCTGTGACGTACCAGCTAGCTGCTCTCCCGCCTCTTCCCGTGGCTTACTTAGTGGAACAGCAGACTGGACGTGTTCCTTAATCACGGTTTGGCTGATGTAGAGTTATGGGACTGGGTACAGATCCAACATTAGAGATTAAACAATGCCAGTGCCTTCTGGTGGAAACTATGGGTAGATAACAAAGGCTATTTGTGCCAGTGAACTATCTCTACCTTTTGAAATTCCCACCATCCCTCAATACCTTCTCCTCAGCCAGGCTTATCTAGTTTTCAGTTACCATTTAAAGTCAGAAAATACACAAATCCTTGAATAATATTTCTCATCAGTTATAAATTTAACTTTTTAACTTTAATATGCAATGATCTGACCAAGAGCTTTTAGGTTGCCTGGGCTGGAGAATACATTGATTCTCTTTGTCTCAACAAGGTGAAAATTTTAAGATACCAAAGGGACAGAGAGAAAACAAGGCACTTTATTTACCAAGGAACACAAAGTTCTGACATTGCCCATTCTCCCTCTGCCTCTGTATGAAGGTGGGTACTCTCAAAGCTCCTGGGCCCCATAGTGGTTGTTGCTTCTTTAGTGATGAGACAGATATGACCAGAAGGGGTGCCTATTGGTTGTAGAGTCTAGTTTCTCATCCTAGTAGGAGGGTGGGCACATTTCATTCTGGACTCAGTATTAGGCAAGGCTGTGGTTATTATAATAACTAAAACTTCTCTTGATGCTTCTCAAAGACATTGTGAATATTCTCTCTTTTTGCTTGGCTGCTAAGAAGCTTTGTGTCAAGTTTTAAGGCTCTACCATGTTGTCCTCAACTTATTCTGGCTTCATCTTACTTTGCCATCCTTAGTTTTCATTAATCATGATGTCTTTCTTTTAAAAAATGCTTTTTGTATTTTACACATCTCTGAAAGCAACCTCAAGTCCTTTTGAGGATGAGGCTGAATGTAAATAATAAATGCTACTAATAAATATTTCAACAGCTTTATCTTAAATCTATTGAATGAAGTCTCTATTTTTCTCCAAATAATTATACTGTAACAATTTAATGAAAGGTTTTGTTGTCTGGGCAGAGCCAGCATCCACCATGGTAAAATCTGACTTCAATGATCCTTATAAAAATTTTGCAGGCTAATTTTACATTTGAAAAACATAACATTCAGCTATATTGGACATTTTTATGGTTCTTGATATATAATGATCCCCCCCCCCCCATCAATTGTAACTTCCACCAACAATAAATGAGATAGCCAGATCATTGCATCTTTGTCGGAACTGGAGTTTATAACTTTATTTTTTTTCTACATTAAGAATACATGCCAGTCATTTCTCAGGTTGGTATCTCAAATTAGGGACCACAAGTTTCTGGGAGACTCCATAGATCCTGAGAAAGTCTTTGGTTTCAGAAAATGATTTTCCTGGGAAAGAGAAGTCAGGTCACTATTATGGTACCAGATTTTCGCTATACAATTTAAATGTGGAGACTAAGCAACAATTAAAGAGATGCAAATGAATGCTAAGAAGAAAGGCTAGTAATCCTTTGTAGTTAGGAGACTAGAAGGCTGAGGTGTAACTTACGATAAAGCTTTATATAAAGCATTTAATATTGATTTATTAGATAGTTAATAAATTTAATAATCAACTAATTTTTGTTATCAAAGACTGAATGTAAAAAGTATTTTTGACAAAAATCAGTAAGACCAAATGAATCTTTTTTGTTGAATGCATTAACATCCTATGTACTTTGTTTTCAAAGAGAAAGTCATAGTACAATAATACAGAACCATAACATTTTAGGCCCTTATGCATTAATACATAATTTAAAAACTTGATCTTCACTTGATTTAAGTGCCACATTGTACTGTGGCACATTGCACAGTAAAAACTATTTGCTGTCTGGACGTTGTTAAAAACTCTATCATTTCTGTGAGTTTTTGCTGAGAGTAAAATGAATCCGTGAACCAGAGGATTACAAAGTGGAGCCATACATTTTGAGCAGGTTCCATATTTGGTGTATTAAACCCATTTTTACCAAAACACATCTCCAAAAGTGAAAATAAAAATAAAAATAGAGGATAGTTAAGACGTGGACAGAACAAAGTCAGTAAAATGGTTGGCTCAGAAGCCAGGGTTTTTACCCTGTCGTCACTTATTAATAAAAACCAGGTATTTCTCACAGAGAGATTGTGTTTGGGAAGAGGTTGACTGGCTCAGCCAAACACCAGCAGGGTTGTTTGCCTACTGCCATGGAAAGCTTGTACCTGGGAGGGGGCCCACCGGTCAGTGCATTAGGAGTAAACGCCTCCTAAAGCTTGCGAGTGCTGTAGGCCACAGACGGGAAAGAGATTCCTGTGACAGAGAACCGACTGGGGAAGTTTGATGGAAAAGGCAAAGGATTAAAATCTTATCAATGTTAACACCGTAGTTGAAATAGTTACATACCTGGCTCTACTGTTTACTCGGTGAGCCAAGAACATCAAGTACTACAGACTAATTTGGGGCTGCTGCCTGGAACAGGCCATGGAATGAAGAAATATACGTTCCCAGCAGGTGATAGGACAGGTTAGGGACAAGCAAGGTGGGGACGAACAGGAGCTAGGTCAAGGCAGTTTCCTTTCCTTTGTGACTGTACTTCCTTAGTGATGAGAGCGTCTCTGTGCTTTCCCGCCGGCCTTTCTGCCACCTGTGGGGATTTGCTCCTCTGCCCGCCTGGAATGCCCCACAGCCCATTTCTTCAAGGCTGAGTTCAAAGATTGCCTAACTATGAAAGCCTCTCTTACACTCCAGGCAGAATCTTCTGCTGGCACCTGGGTGGTTTTAATAATGCTGTAGATTTTTTAAAAAGAATATCAAAAGCATCCAAATCTTGAAATTATTCCAAAAGGATTTAAAAAATTACCATATGGCTTTTTCCAAAGCTGGCACTATGATGTGTGAAGACTCACTGTGCACACAGGCGGTGCACCTGTGCTCTGCCATCACTGCGTGGGGATGGAGCTGCAGACCCAGCTGTGGGACAGGGCGGGGACCTCAGCAAGGCCACGGCAGTCTCCCTGGTCATGCGGGAGTCAGCCAGGTTCTTGGTCATTCTCGATTATCGTGTCCCTTTGGAATTAATATATCCAAGCTCATTCATCCAGAGCAGGTTAACTCCTACATGTACCATAATACTTTGGTTCAACTTTTATTTATTCACAGCAATTGTTACATGGTTAAAGTGAGGTCCAGAGTAGTTGCCCCTGTATGTGTTCAACGGATGCAATTTGACCTATAAACCAAGGACAAAGGCGAAGGTGCTGAGAAGAAGGCAAGGACAGAAGGCAGATCAAAGACCAAGAAAGTGGAAAAGCAAGACAAAGGGAGACAATGCTACTGAAAGGCATGTATCTATTGAAAAAGGAATGGGTTTAAGTCGGGAGACCTAAACCCCACGTGATGTTAGCTGATCTTAGTTCTTCAGGCTTTCGTCTGTGGGTGATTCTCCATGCTGAAAAAGAATCTAACTCCAATATTTTACCTTTGCACATAAAGTGAACCTGAACATAACAGAAACATTGTGTACTCTGCAGCAAGACAGCTACTTTACCAGGGACCCAATCAAAGAATAATCACTTCTCACACAGGAAGAAAACCCAGCTCTTTCTTAAAGGGTTTTCAAGTAAAATTTTGTATAGATTTGTTCCATTTTTTTTTTTTTTGTCATAAGAGCTGACTCTAGCTAGAATCAACCCCAAGTTAAATGCAGTTCCGCTCCATGACATTATCCATTTGGCCATGAGAGTTTTAAAGTCAGGGGCTAGGTCTTATTATTAGTCATTTTTGTGGTCTGTGTTCCCAGCACATAAAGTACTTAATAAGCACTGGCTGGATTAACAAAATCATCCTTTCTGCAGTTTCAGAACAGCCATTTCCGCCACTCCCCAGGCTTATGAGAGATAGTGACTGAAATTGCCTTTTATTTGTGCATTGGACCCTGTGCCCTCTGAGTGGGCAATTTGCTCCCCATGGTCTCACAGAAAATGGATAACCCCTTTCTACCAGTGTTTTCAACCAGTGTGGCTGCATGTGCTGCTTGCTTGGACCACATCTGCCCGTGTTCTATGTGCTTTATTAAGAATGACACTCTGCTTTCCAGAGACTGGGCTCCACAGCCCCTTCTCCCAAACGGGCTGTGAGAGCAGGTGAGTAACAAGGCAGGAGGGGGCCTTTGGAAGGACTGTGGAGACTCTCCTTCTTTTAGCTCCTCCTGAAATAGAGCCATTGTCTGGCGCAGGGAAAAGGTTAACTGGCTTTTCCCTTCTCCTGCCTCCCTTCACTGTGAGATGATGGTTGCTGTGGGTGTGGGCTCAGCCTGGGAATGCTTCTGTGCTCCTGCTTAATTGTATGGAAGCTAAAAACAGACCTGAAACGGTGAGAAGCAAATTGGATCCTGGGTGCACGTTCAGTGGAGCACTGCTTAAATCACTCCAAGCCTCCCTGGCTGTTTTCAAAGTGAGGTGGGGCTGAAGTAATTAAGTAAATAAATGAAATCACAGACAGTCCAGAGGAGAGAAAACTGCTTCTCCTCACTATTCAAATTCTTTTCAGACAGCTTATTTACTAAATGCAAGACGTCATTCCCTTTTTTGCTTCTTTCCTCTGTGACGAGGGCAGTCCCGGGCTGTGGGGTGTGGGGTGTCCCTCCCAGGCTCTTTATAAGGGTGTTCAGTTGTGGACTCTAATCCGCTATATGGCCTCCCGTCCCGCGCCCCTCCCCCCTCCCCCCTCCCCCCCTCACTGCCACAAAGAGCATGGGTGAGCCTGGCAACCCGAAAGTGGGTGCTAGCCCAGGGACTCAGACAACTGCTAGCGGGGAAACAAACATCCACTCTGATTTGTCTAGCTCAGGGGTCCCCAAACTTTTTACACAGGGGGCCAGTTCACTGTCCCTCAGACCATTGGAGGGCTGGACTATAAAAAAAACCATGAACAAATCCCTATGCACACTGCACATGTCTTATTTTAAAGTAAAAAAACAAAACAGGAACAAATACAATATTTAAAATAAAGAACAAGTAAATTTAAATCAACAAACTGACCAGTATTTCAATGGGAACTATGGACCTGCTTTTGGCTAATGAGATGGTTAATGTCCGGTTCCATATTTGTCACTGCTAGCCCTAACAAGTGATATGGCATGCTTCTGGAGCTGTGATGTGTATGTGCTGTGTCACTGGAAGTAGTACTGTAGGTGAGCGCTGCCGCTCTTTGTGGCACCGCCACATACAGTACTGACCACCAATGAAAGAGGTGCCTCTTCCGGAAGTGCAGCAGGGGCTGGATAAATGGCCTCAGGGGGCTACATGTGGCCCGCGGGCCGTAGTTTGGGGACCCGTGGTCTAGCTACAGCTGTAAGAATCTCTGGCCCAGCAGCGTCTATGAGAGATATTCTCAGAAAACAACACGAACGAGTCGTCTGCAATGTTACCGGCAGTCTCTGCACACGCTCATCTGAGAATCGTACTTTGTGTCATAATGTACCTTGATGGTAGGGGCTCGAGTTGCCAGATCCCATAAATGCCAGTGAGAGAACAGTGTAATACTTACCGGCTAAATGGTTTTTAAACAGGAAGTGCTTCTGGCATAAAAGATGAAATTTATGCTAACAATCAAAATCATTGCAAATTTGGGTTATTAAAATGAATATTGTATTTTTAAAAAACCACACAAACCCAGATAGCAGACTTTAAGAAGACCAAGTGATTCTAAAAGGCATTAGACAAAAAAAAAAAAAAGAGCATTTTAACTGTAAATTAGCATGATGGTAATGGACTAGGGCTGCTCATTTTCTCTCTGTACTTTTATAGGGTGGTTAGGGGATAAAAGCTCTTTTTTTTTTTTTTTTAACCTGGGAGAAAATAGCAGGATCAAAATGCATGCAAAATTCAGGCAATAGTCATTGATACTTTTACCACTATTTTCATTAGAAAGCATAATAAATCTCCACAGGAAACAAAGTGTTATGTTTTTTCAGGTAGTAGGTTTTGAAAACAATTTCATAATTCTATCTCTGTTTTTCTTATTTGTTTCATGTACTGTGAGAAACACCGTCGTATGGACAGTCTTATACCTGTGCCAAGCATCTGCCTCCACACATGTTTATTGCGCAGGGTAAGACCACCACCGGTGCAAGAACTTTGTAGGACTGAACCAGACAGGTGACTCCAGACCCCGCACTCCAGCAGGGCTGTCAGGGCACAGGTTTGTTTTTAAACATATATTCCATTGTTTCAGAGGGACAGGCATTAGATTGTTTTTTGCCTTGGGAGAATATTCAGCAGTAACAATTAAGAAGTGGCCAAAAGGAAAAGATATACAGCTGTGTCCCCGCTGCTCCAGGTGCAGATAGCCTCCCAGGCATTGCCGTTGTCCTAGATTCGGAAGTGAGGGTGGACAAAAGTCTGCCCCGCTGCTCTGACTGACATTGCTATCACAAGACGAGGAAAGGCGAGGAAGACACCTTAAAAAAATCATACCCCCAAACAATCAGGCCTTAAAATCCAGCAGCAAGACAGGGTACAGTGAGGAATTAAATTATATAGTGCTAAGAATGTCCAAGTATAATTTACAAAAAAGTAAAACACGTCTCCAATACAAATATAGAATGAACACATGCCAAAGATTTTATCATACTCATTAATGAAAAAAACAGTAAAATTATAAAGCTAGTTCAAAGAGCATTTGAAGAACTGGGTATTTATAGGCAATGTAATAAAGGACTATAATAAATTAGATAGTTACATTAAGAACAAATTGTTTAATCTCCAACAGTACAATAAATCATAATATTTGGGGTTATTTTCCTCTTGGACAGAAAATATTGCTTCTGTATCAGACACAGATCTATAAGATAACATCTAACTTCACAGAACCTGAGCCTTTAATTTAGTTTTTAAATAGCAAAGTCAAGCATTGGTTGATAATTTTAGAAATTAAGTAATCTTTGAATGGACCTGTTAAACACTGTTTCAGTGTGACGTTGAAACAATGCTTATAAATTGTGGTAACCTTTTTAACAAATGCCATAGGGAATCCTGGATTTACTACCTAATCATCTGTTACAATTTTTTGACAACATAATGCTCCATAAAAAAATTTTAATCAAGCCTCTGTCAACCCTTTGTCACTCCCTTAAGACTTTCAATGATGGTAGTTGGAGCTTGTGTACTTTGCAGCTTGTGAATTAGGCTCACTGATGGTTTCTGTTCTTAGCAGCCTGGCTTACTGAGCAAAAAGGATGTCTGTGGCAGTGCGAGCCTCTTCTACTGTGACAAGCAGAGATGCTAGGATATTGTGATGTTAGCGAAACCAACTCCCTCAAATTCATTCACTCATTCATTCATTCATTCATTCACTCCTTCACCCCCCCCCCCTACACACACACACAGTGGAAATGAGGAGTCCAGACAGCTTTATGAAGAAAGGGAAGGTGCAAATCCTCCCAGAAGAAGCTACCTTCCTTTGAGTTTCTTGATTAGTTAGGTGATAGACTAGACTTTGTATCAGACAGAACCTCAGAGGTCAGCTCTTTCTACTTCCCTGTTTTAGCAGGAGTCCCCGGGACAATCTTGCCTGTGATCTTTGTAAAATGCAAATTCAATCATGTCATTCTCTCATAAGAATGGTTTTCCATTGCCTTCAGGGTAAAATCGAAATTCTCTAGTATGCTGCCAACAGGGTCCGGCCACCCTTCTCTCTCCAGCCTCAACCCTCTTCACTCCTTTCCCCTGTACTTTTTCCTTTAGTGTAGGGATTTGTTCTGGTTTTACAAATGTATCTTGTTCTCATTGTTCTCTGTGCACAGGCTGTCTCTTCTCTCTGGGTAGTTCACAGTTCTCAGGCAGGTCTGAAGATCCTATGAATTTCATCCAAAGCTTCTGGGTTGCCTTTTTGCAAAATATTCAATACCCTTTACCCTTGAGCTGCAAATATACTGCTCACAAAAATTAGGGGATATTTTATCACTTCATGTTCATTTTGAAATATCCCCTAAATTTTGTGAGCAGTACATATGTGAAACAGCAGAACGGGGTTCACATCAAGAGAGTAAGGGAATCAGAGAAATGTAGCACGCTGAGACTTT
Source organism: Saccopteryx leptura (assembly GCF_036850995.1). NCBI lineage: Eukaryota > Metazoa > Chordata > Mammalia > Chiroptera > Emballonuridae > Saccopteryx > Saccopteryx leptura. Next base: position 77,399,394 of record NC_089510.1, on the reverse strand, counting down.
GACCAGCATGGCGCTCACGGTATCACGTGGCACCTGAGAGCAATGTGGAGGCATGAAGGCTGGGTCATAAGGCTGAGTGAGAGTGTCACTGGTTGAACACAGAACCTCAAGGAGGCATAAGTGACAGGTCAGCAGAATGCTTGAGGGAGGCCTCTATCGTGGCAGGCCATTACTTTCATAAAAGCTTTGGAGGTTGACCTCAACAGCAAGCTGATAAAATTTTCAAATGGACCCAAGTTGGAAGAAGTTAATATTCTAGATGAAGATGAGTTGACAAAATATTCCTGACATATTGACAATAACAAGTTGTACCTAACCAGAAAATCTTTAAGTGGATAATCATAATGAAACAGTTCAATGATAGGACAGTGTGGGAATGGGAAGGAGGGGTGGAGCGAATATTCGGTTTAGTTGAGAGTAAGTTCCACATGAGTCCCCAGGATGACATGACTGCCACATACACAAATGTAGGAGTTCTTGGCTAAATTAATGAAAGCATAGTATTTATCACCATGAGGGTTTTAGTGTCATCCCCCATCACCTCCCCTGACTTGCTCAACGCAGAGATGGGAGTCTGCTTAGATTCAGGTGTTCTATTCCAGGATGCTGACAAGCAGGAGTATGTCCAGGGGAACGCACACTGGATGGAGAGATGACTGAAAGCTTCATCATGGCAGGGCTGGCGGGAGACAGTTGCATTATTTAGCTTGGAAACAAGGTTGGGAATAACTCTTCAAATATTTGGAGACTGCTCCATGGAAGGAGGATTTGTTTTACTTGGTGTGACTCCACAGGCAGAACTAGGACCGATGAGGGAAAGTGACAGTTAGGAAAAGTGGCTTCATGTAGCTGCTCTGACAGAGACGGTGCCACCACACCAAGCTGCTTCAGGAAGCTGTGAGTTCCTTGTCACTGAAAATATTCAGAGGTGACACAACCAGTGACTTTTTAGGACATGTAGACATATTAGAAAGGGGTGTTGAACTATCACCCTTTAATAGTCTTTCGAATTGTACATAATTACTGTCTTCTTATTAAGACCTGCATTTTACATAGCACATAAACTTAAATAAATATGTATAAGGAGACGCTTTCTCAACAGCTCTTTATATAACTGGAGTGATGTAATGGGAAAACCCCAAGTTCTGAGAACAAACTGCGTGACAGTGTCTGGCTGTGCAATCTCAGGCAAATCGGTCATTTTTCAGAATCCCTATTGTGTAAAGTAAAATAAATAGAACTAAAATGCACTACTAGTTTAGATAAGGCAATGAAAAAACATACATAGAGATTAAAAGTATAATGTAGAACAGGCTGAACAAAAAAGAGTGGTCCGATAGTGAGGGTCACAGACATTCAGAGGACGGCTGGATTCCTGGGAGCTGGGTAATGGCAGCAGTGAACAATTCACAGTGTTTGCTATATATACCCGGTTCTGCTCAAAGTGCTTTTACATTTATTAGCTCATTTTGATCCTTGCCAGAACCCTATGAGGCATCCTAACCACAGACAAGGTAAGTGACTTCCAAAATCCGATGGCCACAGCCAGACCTGGAAATGGACCCAGGTGTCTGGCTCCACAGTCTGCACACTCTTTTCTTTCCTGCCTATGCAGAAGACGTCACAGATGAGCAGTGTCTGACCAACAACGTGGTTGCGGTTGAGGCTCAAACCAATCTTACCTGAAGCTCTGGAGCTGGAATAGCCCTTCTGGGTTGTCTCAGATTCTGACAAGGGGACTGGGACTTTATCTCCATATTAACCTAAAGTTACAGCTAGAGGCCACCAGTAGCCGATCACAGGCTGAGAGGCCTGCCCTGGAGGGCAGTTACTAATGTAGGAAGCAGTGGGAGAGTACAGCAGCTATTCTTCCTAGCATCTGAGGTGGGTGCATGGGTGAAGAGGCGATGAGGGCAGAGAATCACAGAATCCAATGCACCTGGGATAGACCAGGCACGATCACGGTAATGATGATGACACTCACTAGGGCCTGCCAGTGTGGCAGACTGCGCTAAGTGCCTTGTTTGCACTAACTCATTTAATCTAACGTTCCTAAGAGAAAGGTGATTTTATCTACCTTTGAGGTAAAGAACCTGAAGCATGAAAAGATTTAGTAACTAATGGCAAGCTCATTTAGCAATTAAGTGGCAAAGTGGGGATTAAAAAACGAAACAAAACAAATTTTTTAGTATATGTCCAGTAAAATTCACCCGCCTCCTGCAGACACTTTGGGCTACTTTTTAGTCAACCCATTTCAGCACTCAGGTCCAGCAACCACTGGTCTGTTTTTGCTGCTATAATTTTGCCTTTTTCAGAAAGTCATATGAATGGATCACACTGTGTATAGTCTTTTGAGTCCACCTTCTTTCACTTATCATAACTAATGCATTTGAGGTTCACACATGTTGTTGTGTGTGTCAGTGCAGGATTTGACTTGGAGCTCAGACTCCCTGGCACTAGAACCCGGGTTCTAACCACTGTGCCCTTCAGATTCCCTGTGGCAAGTTCAGTGAGTAGACTGTGATATTGCCTCTTCTGATGTGGACACAACTATTACTTAGTTTCTAATACTTCTATTACTAATCCTATTAGAAATTTTTGTAGATTATTCATTTGTAACAAAAAGTTTCAATGAGAAAAACCCTGCAATAGGCTTCAACAGGATTAATCTCTGTACTTTCTTATTAAGAACTGCTTGATACTCAGCCATAAGAAATGATGACATAGTATCATTTACGACAACATGGATGGACCTTGATAACATTATACTGAGTGAAATAAGTAAATCAGGAAAAGCTAAGAACTGTATAATTTCATACATAAGTGGGACACAAAATTGCAACTCATGAACATAGATAAGAATGCAGTGGTTACCAGGGGGAGGGAAGGGCATAAAGAAAACCAAATAAAAGGTGATGGAGGATGATTTGACTTTGGGTGATGGGTATACAACATAATTGAACGTCAAAATGATCTGGAAATGTTTTCTCTAAATCTATGTACTCTAATTGATCAATGTCACCCAGTTAAAATTACTCGTCTAAGTGACGTCACGGAAATGGCGCCGTGAGCAGTGTGTCCGACAGATCTCCCCAAAATCACAACAAATTTATCAACTAGAAACAGGAAAATTTATCTTCGGAGCATTACGGAGTTCCACACAAACTGAAAGCAAAAGGACTGTTATCACTTGAATCTGAGAGACGAGGGTGTGGAGGAAGCTACCGCAGGGACGTTCATTCAAGCCGCGAGGAAGTGCGCCTGTGGTAAGTCATCCCGCACTCGGGAGCCGCGAGCAGCAGCCTCGAGCCGCCGCCGCCAGCCGCCGCCGCCAGCCGCCGCCGCGAGCCGCCGGAGCAGCGCCCGGGTCGGTTGCAGAGCGAGCACCGCCCACACTCTGGAGCGGCGAGCAGCCGCTGGCGCGCGCCCGGTCTGGTTGCAGACCGAGCATTGCAGACCGAGCACCGCTAACGTTCCCAGCGGCCCGCGCATGGGGAGCGGGAGAGGCCCCAGGGCGGTATTCCCTACTTGGGAGATTCTCTCCGCGGGCGGGGCACCTCACCCAGCCATTCAAGCTAACAATCAAGCGTTGGGGGAGGGGCGCGCGCAGGCAGCCTGAAATACCTTTGGGAGCACAGCTGCGACCCAATTACTAAAATTAACTTAACCCGTGAAATCTGCGTACCCTCGGTTCTAATTGATAAGATCTCTCTCAGTTCACCGACCCAAGACAAGAGGCGTGATATTTTTTAGTGCCTCTCGCTAAAGGGGCGGGGGCAACTTCTGATTGATAGAGCCTCCATATTCAGGGATAAACACTAACAAGAAGGACTTGGCAGATAATAAGATCTATACCACACTAGTCGCAAGCAGAGACTAGTGCCTCTTCTTACCAGCCAAAACAGGCTACAAAGTGTGGAAAGCCTGGGTTGAGAGGTCCAACTGAATGCTAGGCGTTGAACAGTCACCTTGACAACAATTGACTCCCACCCCCGCCTGATTACACTGGAGGCCCTGACTGCCAGAGCCCTTCCCAAAGTCTTGCACTGAGTGGGGATAGAGTGGGGATTTCCCAGCTCTTTGAGCCTCTTACTCCCCAGGCAGAAGCAGTGGCAGCCTTATAGCTGGATCACCAGGCTGCTAATTCAGGAAGGGGGGACTAGGAGAGAGAATCCAGGAAAGCAAACTCTCTCATCGTTGGACCCTGCAAACGCCAACAAGCCTTGACTACCAGCAAGACTAAAGCCAATTATATGACATTGCCATAGAATCCCATCAACTGCAAATCCCTACCTAAATGTGACACAGGGGCAGAGCCTGGGGTACAGAGTCATCGACCAGGAAGAGGGAGAGAAAAGAAAAAGGAAGAAGTTAACATCTCAAAATCAAGAAAAATCCACAGCCTTTACAACTTGTTCCACTAATTTTTTTTTTGTTGTTGTTGTTGTTTGTTTCTTCTATCTTATTGCCTTTATTTCCTCCACCTCGGTCCTTCTATTCTCTGCCCATCTTATGCTTCCCTTTTCTTGAACTACACTACCCATAAGTGTTACATTTTATTTCTCTTCTTCATCCTCACCCTCCTTTGGGGTTATACTCCAGGACACTTAACTCTCACTCTCTCCTCTTTTTTTTTTTTTTTTTTTTTTGTTTTTTGTTTATTGTTTTTTGCTTTATTTTGTTTTTTTCTCTTCCTTTTTTATTTCTTCCTTCGTTTTTCTCTTTTTCTTATTCTTTCCTTTCTATTCGTTTTTTCTTTTCTCATTTTACTTTCCTCCCATTTAATCCTCAATCACGAACAAATTAGTTAATTTGGGACTCAAGGTTTTTTTTGGCTTTATTTTTCTTTTTCGCTTTTGTTTTTGTTTTTTTCTTGTTAGTTTATTTTTGTGGCATTTTGGGTCCTCCCAACCCAAGGTCTCCATTGTATTTGGTCTTCGCTCCACTTAATACAACAGATTTTTACATATTATTTTTATTTTTTTCTTCTTTATTATTCCTTTTTTTGTCCTTTTTTCTGGTTCCCTCTTATCCCTCTCATTATATCTCTTAGTTGACCATCACCCGCACGCAGATCAACTTATGCTTGTCTAAGATTTTCTTCCTTCTTTTTTTTTTTTTTTGTATTTAGTAGGTCCCTACTCCCCTTTTTTTTTTGCCCCTTGAACTCTTCACTGAAAACCAGGCCCTCCATTATAGGCACGATATTTCCCTGAGGAGGGGAGAGGAGGGAAGGAGAAGAAAGAAAAAAAAAGAGGGAAATAATAAATTATTATTGCTTTTTTTTGTGGGGTGTTTTACCCTTTGTTTTTTTGTTTTTTTGTTTTTTTTTACTTTTTACTCTTTATTAATTCTAATTAGTGCTATCAACAAGACCACCCTCAGATGCCAATAAGAAAGAGGAAATCGAATATTATGGATACAAAAGAAAGAGAGGTAACACAAATAGATGTGGAAAAATCTATGGAGAAAAGACTTAACATATTGGAAGCCTTGGAGCTAAATGACAGAGAATTTAAAATAGAAATCTTAAAAATACTCAGAGATATACAAGAAAACACAGAAAGGCAATATAGGGAGATCAGAAAACAACTCAATGAACACAAAGAATATATTACCAAGGAAATTGAAACTATAAAAACAAATCAAACAGAAATGAAAAACTCAATTCACGAGCTGAAAAACGAGGTAACAAGCTTAGCTAGCAGAACAACCCAGATTGAAGATAGGATTAGTGAAATAGAAGACAAACAACTTGAGGCACAACAGAGAGAAGAAGAAAGAGACTCAAAAATAATAAAAAACAAGAAAGCCCTACAGGAATTATCTGACTCCATCAGAAAGAATAACATAAGAATAATAGGTATATCAGAGGGAGAAGAGAAAGAAAATGGAATGGAGAATATACTCAAACAAATAATAGACGAGAACTTCCCAAGCCTGTGGAAAGAACTAAAGCCTCAAATTCAAGAAGCAAACAGAACACCGAGTTTTCTTAACCCCAACAAACCCACTCCAAGGCACATCATAATAAAGATGACACAAACCAATGACAAAGAAAAAATTCTCAAGGCAGCCAGGGAAAAGAAGAGTACAACATATAAAGGAAGGCCTATTAGATTATCATCAGATTTCTCAGCAGAAACTCTACAAGCTAGAAGAGAGTGGACCCCAATATTTAAAGCCCTGAAAGAGAGGAACTTTCAGCCAAGAATACTATACCCATCAAAGCTATCCTTCAAGTATGAAGGAGATATAAAAACATTCACAAATACAGAAAAGATGAGAGAATTTATCACGAGAAAGCCCCCACTCCAGGAAATACTAAAGGGGGTTTTCCAACCAGATTCAAAGAACAAAAGAAAACAACACCACAAGTAACAGCTCCACCAAGAACACAATAAAACCAAACTTAAACTGTGACAACAAAGGAAAAAAAAGGGGGGAGAGAATGGAGATTAACAGTAGCAAAGGACGATGAAGTGCAGAAATACTTATAAGATAGGGTATTACAATGAATATGGTAGGTACCCTTTTCATTACTTAATGGTAACCACCCTAGAAAAAACCACCACAAAAACACATGACTTAAAAAAGGTAGCAACAGAGGAAAGAAGTATGGAACACAAACAAACAGAAACAAATGATAGAAAAACAAAAGAGAAGAATCAAACTAGATACAAAACTAACAGAAAGCAATTTATAAAATGGCAGTAGGGAACCCACAAGTGTCAATAATTACACTAAATGTAAATGGATTAAACTTACCAATAAAAAGACACAGAGTAGCAGAATGGATTAAAAAAGAAAATCCAACTATATGCTGCCTACAAGAAACACACCTAAGCAACAAGGATAAAAACAAATTCAAAGTGAAAGGCTGGAAAAAAATACTCCAAGCAAACAACACCCAAAAAAAAGCAGGTGTAGCAATACTCATATCTGATAATGCTGACTACAAGACAGCAAAAAGACTCAGAGACAAAAATGGTCACTTCATAATGATTAAGGGGACACTGAATCAAGAAGACATAACAATCCTTAATATATATGCACCAAACCAAGGAGCACCAAAATATATAAGACAGCTACTTATTGACCTTAAAACAAAAACTAACAAAAATACAATCATACTTGGAGACCTCAATACTCCGCTGACGGCTCTAGATCGGTCATCCAAACAGAGAATCAATAAAGATATAGTGGCCTTAAATGAAATACTAGAACACCTGGATATGATAGACATCTACAGGACACTTCATCCCAAAGCGACAGAGTATACATTTTTCTCTAGTGTACATGGAACATTCTCAAGAATTGACCATATGTTGGGCCACAAAGACAATATCAGCAAATTTAGAAAAATTGAAATTGTACCAAGCATATTTTCTGATCATAAAGCCTTGAAACTAGAATTCAACTGCAAAAAAGAGGGGGAAAAACCCACAAAAATGTGGAAACTAAACAACATACTTCTAAAAAATGAATGGGTCAAAGAAGAAATAAGCGCAGAGATCAAAAGATATATACAGACAAATGAAAATGAAAATACGACATATCAGAATCTCTGGGATGCAGCAAAAGCAGTAATAAGAGGAAAGTTCATATCACTTCAGGCCTATATGAACAAACAAGAGAGAGCCGAAGTAAACCACTTAACTTCACACCTTAAGGAACTAGAAAAAGAAGAACAAAGACAACCCAAAACCAGCCGAAGAAAGGAGATAATAAAAATCAGAGCAGAAATAAATGAAATAGAGAACAGAAAAACTATAGAAAAAATCAATAAAACAAGGAGCTGGTTCTTTGAAAAGATCAACAAAATTGACAAACCCTTGGCATGACTCACCAAGGAAAAAAGGCACACGACTCAAATAAATAAAATCCAAAATGAAAGAGGAGAGATCACCACAGACATCATAGATATACAAAGAATTATTGTAGAATACTATGAAAAATTATATGCCACCAAATACAACAATCCAGAAGAAATGAATAAATTCCTAGAACAATACAACCTTCCTAGACTGAGTCATGAAGAAGCAGAAAGCCTAAACAGACCAATCAGCAGGGAGGAAATAGAAAAAACTATTAAAAACCTCCCCAAAAATAAAAGTCCAGGCCCAGACGGTTATACTAATGAATTCTATCAAACATTCAAAGAAGACTTGGTTCCTATTCTACTCAAAGTCTTCCAAAAAATTGAAGAAGAAGCAATACTTCCAAACACATTTTATGAGGCCAACATAACCCTCATACCAAAACCTGGCAAGGATGGCACAAAGAAAGAAAACTACAGACCAATATCTCTAATGAATACAGATGCTAAAATTCTAAACAAAATACTGGCAAACCGAATACAACAACATATTAAAAAAATAATACATCATGATCAAGTGGGATTCATCCCAGAATCTCAAGGATGGTTCAACATACGCAAAACGGTTAACGTAATACACCATATCAACAAAACAAAGAACAAAAACCACATGATCTTATCAATAGATGCAGAAAAGGCTTTTGATAAAATACAACACAATTTTATGTTTAAGACTCTCAACAAAATGGGTATAGAAGGAAAATATCTCAACATGATAAAGGCCATATATGATAAACCATCAGCCAACATCATTTTAAACGGCATAAAACTGAGGACTTTCTACCTTAAATCAGGAACAAGACAGGGTTGTCCACTCTCTCCACTCTTATTTAACGTGGTGCTAGAAGTTCTGGCCAGAGCAATCAGACAAGACAAAGAAATAAAAGGCATCCATATTGGAAAAGAAGAAGTAAAGATATCACTTTTTGCTGATGATATGATCCTATACATCGAAAACCCGAAGGACTCCACAAAAAGATTATTAGAAACAATAATCCAATACAGTAAGGTCGCAGGATACAAAATTAACATACAGAAGTCCATAGCCTTTCTCTATGCCAACAATGAAATATTAGAAAACGAACTCAAAAAAATAATCCCCTTCACGATTGCAACAAAAAAAATAAAATACCTAGGAATAAACATAACAAAGAATGAAAAGGACCTATATAATGAAAATTACAAAGCATTGTTAAGGGAAATCGAAAAAGATACAATGAGATGGAAAAATATTCCTTGTTCTTGGATAGGAAGAATAAATATAATCAAAATGGCCATATTACCCAAAGCAATATACAAATTTAATGCAATTCCCATCAAAATCCCTATGAGATTTTTTAAAGAAATGGAACAAAAAATCATCAGATTTATATGGAACTATAAAAAACCCCGAATAGCCAAAACAATCCTAAGGAAAAAGAATGAAGCTGGGGGCATTACAATACCTGACTTTAAACTATATTATAGGGCCACAATAATCAAAACAGCATGGTATTGGCAGAAAAATAGACACTCAGACCAATGGAACAGAATAGAAAGCCCAGAAATAAAACCACATATATATGGTCAAATAATCTTTGATAAAGGGGCCAACAACACACAATGGAGAAAAGAAAGCCTCTTCAACAAATGGTGTTGGGAAAACTGGAAAGCCACATGCAAAAGAATGAAACTCGACTACAGCCTGTCCCCGTGTACTAAAATTAATTCAAAATGGATCAAAGACCTAAATATAAGACCTGAAACAATAAAGTACATAGAAGAAGACATAGGTACTAAACTCATGGACCTGGGTTTTAAAGAACATTTTATGAACTTGACTCCAATGGCAAGAGAAGTGAAGGCAAAGATAAATGAATGGGACTACATCAGAATAAAAAGTTTTTGCTCAGCAAGAGAAACTGATATCAAAATAAACAGACAGCCAACTAAATGGGAAATGATATTTTCAAACAACAGCTCAGATAAGGGCCTAATTTCCAAAATTTACAAAGAACTCATAAAACTCAACAACAAACAAACAAACAATCCAATAAAAAAATGGGAAGAAGACATGAATAGACACTTCTCCCAGGAAGAGATACAAATGGCCAACAGATATATGAAAAGATGCTCAGCTTCATTAGTTATTAGGGAAATGCAAATCAAAACTACAATGAGATACCACCTCACCCCTGTTAGATTATCTATTATCAACAAGACGGGTAATAGCAAATGTTGGAGAGGCTGTGGAGAAAAAGGAACCCTCATTCACTGTTGGTGGGACTGTAAAGTAGTACAACCATTATGGAGGAAAGTATGGTGGTTCCTCAAAAAACTGCAAATAGAACTACCTTGTGACCCAGCAATCCCTCTACTGGGTATATACCCCAAAACCTCAGAAACATTGATATGTGAAGACACATGTAGCCCCATGTTCATTGCAGCACTGTTCACAGTGGCCAAGACATGGAAACAACCAAAAAGCCCTTCAGTAGAAGACTGGATAAAGAAGATGTGGCACATATACACTATGGAATAGTACTCAGCCATAAGAAATGATGACATCAGATCATTTACAGCAAAATGGTGGGATCTTGATAACATTATAAGGAGTGAAATAAGTAAATCAGAAAAAAACAAGAACTACATGATTCCATACATTGGTGGAACATAAAAATGAGACTAAGAGACATGGACAAGTGTGTGGTGGTTACCAGGGGTGGGGGGAGGGAGGACAGGGGGAGAGTTAGGGGGAGGGGGAGGGGCACAGAGAAGGACAATCTGACTTTGGGCGAGGGGTATGCAACATAATTTAATGACAAGGTAACCTAGACGTGTTTTCTTTGAATATATGTACCCTGATTTATTAATGTCATCCCATTACCATTAATAAAAATTTATTTAAAAAAAAAAAAAATTACTCGTCTAAAAAAAAAAAACAACCAAACTGCTTAAGTTGGTTGCCATTACTATCTCTGTATATAAGTTTACAATGATTTTTCTGAAGAGGTACTGAGAGAGAAGATGATTTGGATTTATGATGTGTCTCTTAAAATTTAGTCTTATCTTGTCACATGCTATTAATAAATTTGTTAGGGAGTACAGTATCTGTTGTTCCGAGCCAGTTAGAAAAGGTTTGAGTTTTATAAGTAATGTGAGTCTATAAACGAGGTTGGGCAAAACTGAAATTTTCTTTCCTTGTATCTGAATTTAACTCTCTAGTCTCTAATTTTTATTTTAATGAAAAATTTTGCTGTTACTTCTACAACATTAATTTGTAGTTTAAACCTTAGTCTCTTTTGATCTAAAATTCCATCTGAGTAGAATTTCCCTCCCTTTCTTTGTTTTCTCTAAATCCCTGGCAGAGTGTGACACAGGAAAAGGGATGGGTCTCCCTATCCTCCTCTGATCCCAGAGTGGTCTCCTTCTGTTTGCTCTTCAATCTCCCAGAGAACTACACTCTACAAACTCCCTGTGGCAACTCTCATGAGTAAACATGGGCTATTGTGTCTTCTGGGGTGGCCACGACTATTATTTAATTTCTAGCACTCTTATTACCAATAACTCGCTTAGAAATTGTACTGTTTACTCATTTGTAACAAATGAAGAGGGCTTCCTGCTATCTATATCCTTTGCTCCAGAACCATGATGATCAACCTCCTTCTCAGTCCCTTCTGTGACTTGTACATTTTGTGGGGGAAGAGAGGCTATGCCTCCTCAACAAAGGAGCTCTTGACTGTTTTCCATCAAGCGCATTGTGGAAGCCAGAACTCTGAGGACTGCCCTAAGGCTCTGCTGCCTCTATTCTTTCTTCAACCCTTTGAACCTATAGCTTGGCATTATATATATCTCAGGGGTTTTCTGTATTATGTATAGGAATCTTCTCCCTGAGGACTTGACTTTCTTTCTATCACTGCTTGCCAACGTCTTTTATTGTGTGATATGGTCTTAAGTGTGCCACCTTGTCTCAAGAAGTTGGTCAATGGTCACTGTTCCCTGCATTTCAGGGCACTCATTCCTTCCTTTTGTCCTTAATGAATACAAGGACTACATCTGTCTTGCTAAGCATTTTGTCTTCTAGACTTAGCACAGTGACTCACAAGAGAGGTATTCTGGAAAGTTTTGTTGTATGAATGATTTGACAGCTAGGATTGGTTTTGAAAAATATATATATATGTAAACACACACAAAAAACAATTGAGGAAGTGATGCCATTAAGATTTTGAAGGAAGAATAATTCTGGGTTAGGAAATGGGAATGGGAAAGGATAAAGTAGTTTCTACTCAGAGAGGCTCATATTTTAAAACTCAGGATAGCTTGGTGTATTAAATTGTGTTTCCTTGGGGCTGGGAAATTTCTAGGACCTGATGCTGCTTTCTCAGCCTTCTGCAATAAGATACAAAGGACTGGTGGATCTTTGGACCATTGAGCAGAAACTTTTGAGCTCTCCAGGCCTAACATCAGCAGTGTACACTGGCCATCCAATTAGAGTCTAGATAGGGGTCTGTCCAACAGCCTTTCTCAAGCCAAGAGTCAGCTTCCCCAAGTGAGTGTCCTTCATGCAGGAGGCTCCCACACACTCCTGGCAGGTGATGTCACCATTATTCTCTAGTCTTTTAAAAATAAAAATAGGCGGAATGAAAATGCCTGGTCAATTTTCAATCAGTTACATGACCTTGTAGGTCACTCTCTACATTAGAGGAATAAGGTGAAAATTGGAGCACATTAACTAAAATTGTGTTGTACTCTGTCTTGCACTGTCTCTGTTCTTCTTGGTTTTTGAAAGCAGTGTGGTGGTGACCTATGGGCTAGACTATCTTAATTCTATGTCAGGTTTTCTTGAAATTTTCAGTCAGAAAATAATAAAGCATTGTCACTGGTCAATGCCAAGTTGGGCAAAAATGGAAATTTAGCTTAGTTGTGTTTTATTTACTTGAGACATTTAAATATGTTATTTTAAAAATATTTTGATTATATAAGCAAAGATACTTTCCAACCTTCCACTTAAAAAAAAAATTACAACAAGGTTGTTTAAGTTAATCTTTTTCTTTTTCTGTTTGTGATTGTGTGGGAAATAAATATGCTACTCAAGATCATTGGTGCTTAAAATATCAGCTTGGAAGTATATCAATAAGCTGTAATATTTTGGCAAAACTGTTTTTAGTGTTAAGAACCAAAAAATTTAAAAAGTGTAGTTAAAAATGTATTTCCTAATTATGATAAAAAAATAGCTACAAAATTAATGATCTTCTAACCTGGAGCTTAATTTGATAGAAAGTATCACTCAAACCTTCTAAACATATTTATTGAACACTTACTATGAGCGAGGCTAAACTATACTGAAGAAACAGTGAATCAGGTCCATTTTCTGCCATCAGAGAAAGTACAATTTAGAGGGAGACGAGGCACAAAAGTACCGTAACTATGATCAAAAGCAAGGTGGGGCATGGCAAGTCCCTTAGGAAATGTGGAAAAGGTGGGTACCACTTCTATCAAGATGTGAAAGAAGAATCTGGGAGGAGTTGGTAGCCTTTGAGCTATTTCTGGAAGAATGATATGTAAAGGGCAATCCTATATAGAAGAGTAGTTTAGTATCTATAGTGTATGTGATTTAGAGACTGCTTGCACTTCATTTATATGTAGAGTCAAGACATTCTGAGGTTTAACATAGGAACTTAACCAAAGGTAAATCCATTCTAACCACAAAATCACCTTGACCATTTTGTACCATTCCTGTTTGAGGTACTTATGGTTCTGATCTTGCTCCGGGAATGCTTTCCACTAAATATCTGGGTGGCTTGTTCACTCACTCCTTTAGGTCTCAGAGAGACCTGTGACCACACTATTATAAATTTTAGCTGCCACCCCCATGCCTATTTCCTGCTCTGTCTCCACCATGCTTATTACCATATGACATACTATGAGTGACAAACATACTATGTTTTGTCACTCTAATATATGCTCAGAAGACATGGAGTTTTGTATCAGCAAATCCTGAATAGTACATGATGCATAGTATATGTTCAATAGATTGTTGTGGCATAGTCGAGTAAAAGAACAAATATGGAGAAATAAAGTGGTTTCCAACAGTTCACTCTAAGATAGTTTACATCACAACACAGTTCTGAGCTAAATATGCATGGTGGCAAGCAGCTTCGGTGTGATATGAATCAGCATGTAGTGGCCAAGGACACACTTACTAACTGTGCAACATTGGGCAAGTCACCTGACCTCTTTGCACCTCAGTTTTCTCATCTATAAAATTAGGACAGTAAGTCCCTAACTCATAGGATTATTATAAGTATTAAGTGAGTTAATATATGTATCTGGCATATAGTAATTGCTATGTAAGTATTTATTATAATTATATTCTTTCTTTTTATAGATTTCATTTTGGCTTTGTCATCCAGTATGTCACCAAAAACTGTGAGGACAGATCAGATACTTGGAGCTTTTCTTCAAACTTCTGTAGCTCAGATTTCACCATTTCTTTCTGCATGGGCTATCACTTGATCCTTTGTCAATCCCTTCCTTAACATTTGTCTTTAAGCCTCCTTACTTTAAGCACCTCATGCTTGTTGTCTTTTTTTTTCTTTTTCTTTATTAATTCAGTGAGAGGAGGGAAGGCAGAGACAACTCCAGCATGCGTATGTGACTGAGATCCACCTAGCAGGCATACCCATTAGGGAGTAATGCTCCACCTATCTGGGGTGTTGTTCTGTTGCTGAGCAACCAGGCTCTTTTTAGTACCTGAGGCAAAGGCCATGGAGCCATTCTCAGTGCCTGGAGCCAACTTGCTCCAATCAAGCCATGTCTGCAGGAGGGGAAGAGAGAGAGAAAGAAAAGTGAGAAGGGGAGGGGTGGAGAAGCAGATGGGCACTTCTCCTGTGTGCCCTGACCAGGCATTGAACCTGGGACATCCACATGCTGGGCTGATGCTCTACCATTGAGCCAATGGCCAGGGCTGGTTGCCTTTTACAGATGACCTTTTTTCATCTTAACTTTCCTCTTCTATCTTTTGTCCCACAATTTTGGGCATGCAGTACATGATCAGCTAGATATCTGTTCATCTAGCTGATCCCCTTGTGTTCTTATTCCAAAGCATAATTTATTCCTTCTGATTTTCACTGTGCCACACAAAACTGTATTATCTGAATTTTATCATTCTGTAATATCCAGTCATTGCCATATTCTTTTCTGTTCGTGACTGTGAAATTCATTCTTTATCATCCAAACAACAACAAAAGGGGAAACAAAAATCTTGTTTAAGTGCTTTTCATCGACATTTACCCACTTATATTGATGATGAAAAAATGTCACTCTCTGGGGATAAAGTTTGGAGAAGTTGGTGAAAATGATGACGAGATTGAAAAGTACAGATTGGTAGTTGCAAAATAATCATGGGGACGAAAAGTGCAGCATAGGGAATATAGTCAATAATACTGTGATAACTACGTACGGTGCCAGTTGGATACTATAAATGTTCAGGGGAACACTTTATAAAGTTTATGACTGTCTACCCACTATGCTGTACACCTGAAAATATATGAAATAATATCAAATATAAACTGTAATTGAAAAAGTTAAATTAAAAAAGAAAATATCACTCCCTCTTTTATTGTCCATTTTAAAATCATTTTTATTTTTCAATTGTTCAAAGTTGACATCAATATTATATTAGAGGTGTACGCGCCAGTGATTAGACATTATACAGCTTAGTAAGTGATCATCCTGATAAATCTTGCACCCATCTGACACCATACATAGTTATTAGAATATTATTGACTATATTTCTTATGCTGTAGTTTATATCCCATGTCTACTCTGTAACTACCAACTTGTACTTCTGAACCCCTTCACCTTCTTCACCCCTCCGCTCAGCCTCTCCCCAAATTGGCAACCATCAAAATGTTCTCTGTATCTATGAGTCTTTTTGTTCTGCTTGTTCATTTATTTTGTTTTTATTGTTGATAGATAGGTATTTATTGACATTTTAGTATTTATTTTTTTAAAAAAATTTCCCCCCTTCTTTTTAAAGAAGATCCTTTCACATTTCACATAATACTAGTTTGAGATGATCAACTCCTTTAGCTTTCTCTTCTCTGGGAAGCTATTTGTCCTTTGATTCTAAATGACAGCTTTGCTGGGTAGAGTAATCTTGATTGTAGGTCTTTGCTTTTCATCACTTTAAATATTTCTGGCCTGCAAAGTTTCTGTTGAGAAATCAACTGACAGTCTTATGGGAGCTTCCTTGTAGGTAACTAACTGCTTTTCTCTTTCTGCTTTTAAGATTCTCTCTTTGTCTTAAACCTTTTGCATTTTAATTATGCCTCTATCTTCTTATTCCAGCAATTGCTCTGGCCTTCCTCCTTAACCATTTTCTCAGTTTAGACCTAAGAACCCACTGGGATCCTGATAGTCTTTTAGATGTTGCAAAAAACGATTTTCATGAAGTTTAGTTTTTTGAGTATGGGTGTGTCTGGTGACTTTGAAACAGCAGTTCAACTTTGTCTCTTTCTTGTCTCAGATCTTTGAGCTCTGGCAGAACCAGTCTACAGATGCTCACTTTTGAGAAAGGTCCTTCTTTTAGAGGGAGCTGGATGCATGCCTGTGACCTTTCTATCCTTGGAGCCCATTGGGGAGCTCAAGGCTGCTGCAGTTTCTGTACTTAAGGCAGTACAGAAAAGCTCCCTCCAGGTAAGAAGCAGTCTCTATTTAGGTAGAAGAGACTCACTTTGGATATTTAACAAAATGGAGAAAAATGTCTAACCAATGTTGTTTTTACATTTAAACCCCCCCCCCCTTTTTTTTTGCTGTAATGCATTTCTGAATTCAGCAGCCCAAAGTGGAAAAATGAAAAACGGAGTCTTTTCCCTTATAGACCCTATGTTCACTCCATAGCTGACAGTAAGTTAAAAATACTTGGCTGGTGAGAAAGGTGAGAAATGGATGATTCAGTCTCTCCAAATAAAGAATCTGCTGCTGAAACAGAATGGTGGTCAGATCCAGCATTGCAAGGAGTTGTTTTTAGGTAAAATTTTAGACAAAGTTTAAAGTAGTGAGAAGCAGAGGCAATTTGTATCTAGACATAGTAACCTTTATAAAAGTGACAAAAATATCAACATGACAGTTTTGCAGAAAGAAAAATGTAACTTTTCCTCCTAATGAGAAACACCAAGGAGAACACATAACACAGGAGATTTTGTTAGAAAGCTGGACTCCGTTTACCTAATACTTTCTTCTTCTTGGTTACCTAGCCAGGCTTTAGAGGGCGTGGCAAGACCTGTCTATGACTCTGCCCTGCTCCTCCCCCACAGCCTGCTTATTTTTGGCTCCCAGTCAGTTAAGGTGCTAACTGTGCTTATGAATACCTCTCAGCTATTCTTAGCACATTGTTTCAAACAGTTCTCCCTGGTATTTAGAGATGAATTCTGACTCTCCAGGCCCTGCTGGGTTGAGAATTTCTACTTTTGACCATTAATTTCTATCTCCTTTTAATAGTCACTATATATATCTGAAATTTTTATTTTAGAGTAGTTTTAAAAAATATCCCCAAAAATGAAGGTATAGTATGGGAGTTCACACGAATCTTCCAGTTTTCCCTCATGTTTGAGTCTGACATTAGCATGGCATATTTGAACCAATATTGATGTATTACTTTCTACTAAAGTTTACACTTTATTTAAACGTTTCTACACCCCTCCCCCCATCCATTTTCCTTTCCAGAATCCCATTTGGGATGCCACATTGATTCCAGTACTCATACCTCCTTTGGCTCCTCTTGGCTGTGACAATTTCTCAGAGTTTCTTAGTTTTTGAAGGTCTTGACAGTTTAGGGAGTCCTGATCAGGTATTTTGCAGAAGATCCCTCAGTCGGGATATATCTGATGTTTCCCTCATGAATAGACTAGGGTGATGGGTTTTGGGAAGAAAGCCACAGAAGTTAAGTACCATACTCATCACATCTTATCAAGAAGTTATGCTCTCAATGCGACTTAACCACAGTGAACGTTTGCCTTAATAACCTGACTGAGGTAGTGTGTACCTGATTTCTCCACTGTTAGTTATTCTTTCTCCTGTTTTCACAATGTACTCTTTGGAAGGAAGATAGTATACTCAGAGTGGGGGATTTGCTCTACCTCATTAAGGGCCAAGTACATAAATTATTTAGAATTCTTTCTACAAGAGAAATTTGTCTATTGCTCTCCATTTATTTATTTAATCTTTTAAAATTTAGTATCAGTATGTACTCATGGTTATGTGTTTTATATTTTGGGTTATAATCCAATACTATTTTTATTTTCAAGAAGTCACTCATTACTCCCCCCCCACTCCCTCCCTTAACATTCTTAATTATTATAAGCTGAATAATATGGTTTAGAAAGTTTAAAACATAGCTACTCAATTCTAGACAGCTCTTTACAAAGATTTCTTCCAGAGTCTTTCTGCTTTCCTCTTCCATTGATCTTGAGACATTTATGCTTCTGGTGGAACTTTTTTAATAGAAATGCTCCCAGTTTTAAAGTTTTAGAAAGCTGCTCAAATTCACTGGATGACTACACTATTCTCTACTCCACTTTGTCAGTCTAGACAGGCTTCATCATGTCTTCTGTGTAGCATCTTGACCACTGTCACTTGATAACTATGATCCACACTTGATAACTATGATCCAGTGATTAATACAAGGCACTACTACTCTAAGTTGAGAAAATAGTAAATAGAAATACAAAGGTAGCAAGGTATAATAACATTATCTGTTCTTTTCATAGTTGCTTGTCTACTTTGAACTTCCTAGTTATAGAAGAAAGAACATCATGTTGTCCAAAATATAATAAAAATCTATTTCTAGATGGCTTTCTGAAGGCAATGGACATTTTGAATTCATTAATCTATTGCTCATTGTAGATTTTTTCTTTTTTTTTTCTTTCTTTTTTTTGACTGAGATGGAGAGAGAGAGACAGAGAGGAACAGATAGAGACAGACAGACAGGAAGAGAGAGAGAGATGAGAAGAATCAACTCATAGCTGCAGCACCTTAGTTGTTCATTGATTGCTTTCTCATATGTGCCTTGACCAGGGGACTCCAGTTGAACCAATGATCCCCCTGCTCAAGCCAGTGACCTTGTGCTCAATCAAGCTGGTGAGCCTGTGCTCAAGCTGGATGAGCCTGTGCTCAAGCCAGTGAGCTTGAGGTTTCGAACCTGCGTCCTCCGCATCCCAGTCTGACTCTCTATCCACTGCACCACCAATTGGTCAAGCACTAGATTTTTCTTTACTATATTTTTCAAGTTCATCCTGAGACAGAAATGCCTGTTTGACACCCTGTGACTGAGGTTCTGAGTTTTCACTTTTCAGCACATTTAATCAGTTGGCTCCCTTGCCCAAGGATGGATTGACTTGTTATTATTTGACGAAAATGCTCCATCTGTTATAATGGTCGTCACTACATGTGCCCTTCCATCAATAGAAATGGAGCTTTAGAAAATCTGTAATTACTCCCTAGACAAAATACCCTTTTAAATGCTGGTCTACTAGTTCATTCGAATCCGGTGTTCTTTGGAAACAGTTTCCACTCTGTTCCGCAGCAGTCACTGGAACATTTTCTACAGGAGAGAAATTAGGTGATGAGTAAGCACTGCTGATTCCTCTTGTTTCATCCTGGAGCCTCATCCAGGGTCTCTGCAGTGTGACTGATGTATGCCGTTTGCAAGGCCTGACTACTTCTATGGCTCCACGAGGGCTTCCTTGTGTATTGCTGCTCTGGCCTGTCTCTTGCTTGCAAAGTTCAAAGATGAGGTATAACACATTTACCTGCTCTGTGGTCTTGCAATCATCTGTTATTTATTTCCTATTCCATGGCTCATTTCCCAAAGTATTTGAAAGTTACAGGCTTCTAGTTAGTATTTTCTTTGGGGCCCGAAATGGGACTGCTATCTGACTACCCGTTTGTGAGTCTAGCAGTATGTGATGAAGTATAATATAAGAGTATACAGTTACTTTGTTTATTTTGTTCCTCAAATGAGGAACCAATTTTATTTTTAAGGATAAAATACTTATTTTTTCTTAATGTTTTTCATTTCTCTAAGCTGAGTAGAATGGTATGGAGCGCTGTGGTCATGTCGGAGGTAGCTCTGGTAAAATGGGAACGGTGCCGGCAGAGGGCTGGGCATGCGGTAACACTGCCTCAGCGTGTGGGGGCTGACAGCGCTGAGCGGAGGGACAGCCCTGTGCTTAGGGGTACAGGGGCCTGCTCTCTTCTCCCAGAAGCGTTGGAGAAAGACTGAGCTTTGGAGTCTGGTGTCCTGAGCCCTGGTTCTGGTTCTGCCTCCCATTGGGCCTGTAACCCATTGCAAGTCACTTAAACTCTCTACACCCCTGAAGCCTCGTTTGTGACTAAGCAGGTGAGGCTAAGACATTCTTAACTCCGAGGTCCTATGGTCCTTTAATAGATTTTGAAACATGTTCAAAAAATAAGTACTTTATTTGCCAAGATTTGATATTGTGGATATAAAAATAGAGAGAGGTTTGACCATCTCTCTTCTACTGAGAACACAAAGGAGCAGGGATAAAATGGATTTGAATGCGTTTCTTCCACACAGATTCATTGAGTGCATGGTACCAAGAATACAGTAGTGAATAAGACAGTCCCTGAACTCAAACTTGTTAAAATTTAGGCACAAGACATGTCAGTGCCTCCCATCTCCTCTCTACACACCTACCCTATCCTGAAGGAACACCAGGGCCGGCATCAACTCTCTGCTTGGCTTTTCCCCACAAGCTCTGATGTCCCAGGGTTGCAGATGGGTGCGGCGCTGACCTTTTAGAGGCCAAAGTGAATTCAAGAGACTTCCTGAAAGTGACAGTTCTTCTAGTCTCAACATTGTAAGGTTTTTGGACTATACATCATTATGCAACCTAATTATAATCCAGCTTCCAAGATGTTTGCTTAGATGGTGCTTTTTGCAGATAGGGAAATGTAACCCCTTTAGACAAATTGCATAAATCTGGCCCCTTTGTGCACCAATTAGAGGAAGGCCCCTCCTTCCTACAGACTGACTCAGCCCCTCACCAGGACACCACCGCATGCTCCAGTGCACAGAGGGATCTCAGTCCCTGACCTGCCCCTCAGTGGATCCCTGTAGAACCCAGCATGCTGCCTTTTGCAACCTTGCCAAGGAATCCATTAGTGAGCCTTCCTCAGAGCCACTTCTCCCCTGACATTCACTGGCAAAGAGGGGCTCTCTGGGAACTGCTATCCTAACAGGACCTGGCTGTTAAGACAGCATCTATTTCTTCATGTTTAAAATACAGCGCCATATGTGTGAGCTGCCTCAGGGTTTGGGTGACGAGGCATCCTATTTTTGTCAGATTGCTCTGGCTTTTACTATTTTTTTCTTTCCTGCGGTGTCCTGAGAAGTCCTTTTGAGTAGCAATATGTCCCCTTTAAAATAATCAAACCTCCCACGCAAGATCATAGCACTTGCAGCAAGACCATGAAGCGGCACGAGTAGAATCCCAGTTGGGGAGACGCGCAGCGGGGAGCAAACCTGCTCCTCCACCACATCATTCCAATTTAATTGGCCTAATGAGTTCAGGCTGGCGGGACCAAGTGACCAATCAGGTTCAAGTTATGAGATATTGAAAAAATGAGATTAGAGGGCAAAAAAAGCATTTGGCACATTGACTGAAGGACAGGAGAGTTGAGCTTCTTCATTTAACAATTGGATACTTGCTTTTTATTTCCCTCCCTTCCCTTGAATGCTAAGTCATAACAAAACCTACTTAGATGTGCTTGCTTGCTCATGTTCCGCTGGAATTCATTTTGTAGTTTCCTCTCTGTTTTGATTCCAAAATGCTTTGCTTTCTCTCAAACACAATACGCCAGAAATTCTGCCTTGTGTGAAACATCCAAGAACCAATGAATCCCTGTTTCCTAGAAAAGTGAAATGCCCCTATCAAATTTTTGCCACCCTTAGACATTAATATATTTTTTGAAAAAAAAATGCAAAAGAAAACATGAGTTTAACATGGACATGTAACATTAGTTCTATGTAAACTTTAGGCACTCTTTATTTCGTGATTGGCCACGGAGGGAATTTAGATCCGTGAACCCCCCCCCAACCCCCAGTTTTCAAATGGTAATTAAAGGGAGGAAGTCCTGAGGTCATCTCAGGCCAGTAACTGGAACTGTTGAGACAGACATTCTTCTAGCTCTGGGAAGGTTGGCAACTGAGTGCACTTAACAAGCATGCTGGCTTTCCAGTTGACTTGCTATGTCTGAGGTAACCATGGGTACCCTGGAGCATTTGCAGTTGTGCTGCTCATTTGCAAAGATCTAGGGGCTTGGTTGTTTTTGAAAAGGTAGATTTTGGCCTGACCAGGCAGTGGCACAGTGGATAGAGCGTCGGACTGGGATGCAGAAGACCCAGGTTCAAGACCCCGAGGTCGCCAGCTTGAGCGCGGGCTCATCTGGTTTGAGCAAAAGCTCACCAGCTTGGACCCAAGGTCGCTGGCTTGAGCAAGGGGTTACTCAGTCTGCTGAAGGCCCACGGTCAAGGCACATATGAGAAAGCAATCAATGAACAACTAAGGTGTTGCAACGAAAAACTGATGATTGATGCTTCTCATCTCTCCGTCCCTGTCTATCCTTCTCTCTGACTCTCTCTCTGTCTCTGAAAAAAAAAAATAAAAAAGAAAAGGTAGATTTTGTTTTTGAACTTTGGTCAAACTTATAAAAATGGGTATGGTTTTATTCCTCAACTCTAGTAGCAGGGAATGTTATATTTCTTTGTGTTTATATAAATCTGGCTGTGTTCCCTTCTCTCCCCTGCAAGTTTGTTGGAAATTTAATCTTATTCATTTCACCCTGTTCAGTTTCCACTAGTCATTCAAGTAAAATGAGGGTCTTATACCTTCCAGAAAACCTGAGGCAGGGCTTTGGTCTCGCTGATGAAGTGGGCCTGTAAAGCCAGTAGCCACAGCCACCATCACAGCTGCCTGGCCCATGCAGGTTTGCATTTGATTCGGACAGACAATGAAACAATGGAGCCAAGAACTGGTGGGCCATCATCTTTATCCTAGCTTGTACCCGGCGGGCAAGAAATACACGCAGTGGGAAAACACTTCCCTTTCCATTCAGGGCTCCCAAAGCCACTGACTTATCTGAGTTTCCTAGAGTCAAAGTTTTCTACCTCACCAGCCTTATTCACCTCTGTTCCCCATCTCCTTCTCTCTGCACAAACTCTGCATAAACTGGCTTCTCCTTTAGCACTCCGCCATCTTGGCTGCTTCTCCTGGCTCCTCCACGTGGCCTTCCTCTGCTCTCCTTTCTCTGCTCTCCTCTCTAATGCTAATCTCAGGAACCAAGAGAGAACAAGCTCCCGGTCCGCCCCATTTTATAGTGTAGAAATCAAAACCTTTAATCCAATGTACAAACAAGGAAGTCTCTGATACAAAGTCACTTAGGGTGGGAAAGGCTTAGTCTTAAAACTAAGCCTTTTAGAGTATAACAACTCTGCCTGCTTACAGCCTGTCCCCCACATCCAATGCAAACTATAAACAAGCAAATCTGTATATCATATTTACAAATTTATTTGATCAACAGGGCCCTTGAAAAGCCTGTGGACTTTGTGCTGCAGTCTAATGTGCCCCAGGGTCTTTGATACTTTTTGAGGGGCAGGGCCCAAGGTTTACACCTAGGCTTCTTATTACCTTTTTAGCAGTACAATCCAGGTGAACTCGATAACAATCTTGTCTTCTAGAAATAAGAGATTTTCTCCTCCTGAACAATCCAACTGTTTACTTTGAAAGCGTAAACTTCTGAAAACTAGCTTCTTGAGGTGACATCCAGGTTACAAATCCTTGCTCTTCCCTTGAGATGGAGGAAGGAAAAATATCTCTCATTCTTTCACCATAAACTTATAGATATGATTAAATTTTCAATTTTTCCTGTCTATTTTATTTTTATTTTTCTTACTCTTGACCTGTTGAGACTCTACCAGCATAAATAAGTTAAGGGTTATGTTGCCAAGGAATAATAGTCTTTGATATCTGTGCTAATTTTGTTCTTCTCTTTTCCTCTCTCTCTGTGTGTGTGTGTGTGTGTGTGTTTGTAAGGGCGCTGTGAAGTTCTCTCTCTCATTGTAACCTTCTTTCTGTCTAAGTGCGCCGTTCTCCTGCAGGGCAGCCTTTGTGGTTCCTGCGGGATGGGAATAGCCCAGAGGGCCCCACTTCCAAGAAGCCTTTTTAAGACTGCATGAAGTAATTGCATTCTTTTTTCTTTACTGTATTCCCAGCAATACTTTAAGCATAAGTTTATTAATAAACTTATCATACAAACTTCCATCTTTAGGGAGAGTGCTGATTTCACCTCTCACTCACCCTGAGGGGAAGGGTTAAGGCCAAGGGCTGTACTGGACCAAAGTCCTTTTTTAGGGGTGTTGGTGGTATAAATTTCAATATGATGAAAGAAGGTTGAAGACTCTTTTCACTTTGTGTGGCCTCTGGTCTATGTTTGATGTCTCCTTTTTAGAGTCATTGCTTTAGGTACTTTCCTGATTCATTCATTTATTTATCTATAACATACTTTTCTTAAGGGCTTACTATGCTCCAGACATTGCCTAGACCAGTGGTTCTCAAAGTGGTGCGCCCTAGAAGATTTTCAGGTGCGCCCTATGGCATTCCAGAGAAATATGTGCCTGTTGGGAACCAACAGGGTTTTTGGAGTTTAGATTTTTGGGGGACAGAGGTGTGGGAAATTGGCTGTAAACTGACAGTGTGCCCAACTCCCCACCTCACTTGCCTGATTAGCTTACAAAACACTGTTAAGCTGTGGTACTGGATTGTTTAACTACACCCCCATGTTCCCCGAAAAGACTGGAGGCAAGTTTCTTCTATCCTTTGTTTGGTGTAAAGTTACAGACCATTCTTTTTGTTAACACATTGTTATTATATTTATTATTAACACATCATTATATTATTTTTAGATAAATACACCCAAATAAAATGGATAGATTTCTCAAAAAGAAGCGTGATATTGAAGAATCTGATTCTGGAAGTGAGCAAAAGTTAAGTGTAAATAAAATAGGACTTGAAGATTGATGGGTAGAATTTAATTTATAGAATTTTCCATCACTAAACACTGAACAATACGATTGGATTAGAAACCCATTCATGGAAGCTTCAAGTGGTTTTGGTTTAACATTAACAGAAGAAGAACTGGCAGCTGTATCCACTGATCGTGTATTGATGTTCAAACATAAGGAATTGTCTCTTGCCTTTTGGATTTCTATAAAAGCAGAATATGTGGCAATTTCTAAAAAGGCTTTGAACATTTTACTACAATTTTCAACATCCTATTTATATGAATTAGGATTTTCTCCCCTCAATGCAATTACGAGTAAAAAGAGAGGAATTTTTCAATGTATTGACAAGGAAATGAGAGTTTGCCTTTCAAATATATGCCCAAACATTGAAGAAATCGCTACAACACATCAGGCTCATGTTTCTCATAAACACAAGGATGAAAAAACTTAACACATTTATTTGTGCCAGGACCTGCCGAATTTACTAAATCTTACTAAGAAGGTATCTATATATATAAAAAGATAACTTTTTTGTCATTTTTTAATTTTTAACCCCTCTTTTTTATGAATTCTAAAAAGCATAACTCAAAAAATGTGACATAAACATGTTTTTAATGTCAGAATAAATTTAATTTTGTTGTATTTATTTCATTTAATTACCATAAAAGCATGCTTGAACTTTATATTTTTTCTTTAATATTTGACTTAATTATTATAACATATTTCTTGGAAATTTGTATACAGTGCACCTACAATTATTTGTAGAATTTTAAATGCACCCCAACTTCAAAAAGTTTGAGAACCACTGGTCTAGACCCTAGGCATCGTGCAGGGATATTTCAGACGAGTCTATCCCTATAGCTTTTATTTTAGTGGACTGTCTCTCTGGGAGCTTGGGTGGCACAAGATTGCCGGCGACCTGCCAACTCTTGGAAGGGGTTCCCCTGCCCTCAGATGGCTAACTTGAGAGGGGACTGTTTCTCTAGAAAAGTAGGTGCCATTCACATTTATACTTTTGCAACCTGCTGAAAGAGCTTATAGCTCAAAGGTTGTCCCAGCCTACCCTTCCTTTGTGCAGAAAATCTAGAGCACCTGCCACGTATTGAACGGGATAAGATCAGTATTGAATGGGATAAGATCTCTGAGTTATGAAGACTATGGACATGTCCAGCCAATCTCTGTCATTGCACGTCCTCTAGGAACCCAGAGGTCCCTAGATCTGCAGGAGGAGGCCAGCTGGTAATTTTTGATCCAGAAAACCACCACCTTCCACTTTCTAAACCATTTAGAGCCGAACTGCCCATCATTACATTATTTCAATAACTTGCTCACTTTCTTGTCTCCTAAAGTGAACCCTGGTGAGCAGAGATCATGGTGTTTTTACTCTAGTATCCTGGGAAAACTAGCGAAGTTATTCATGGCTACTCTTGTCGAGTGAATCAATGCAGGGCAAAACAGAATGGTGCTGAGCTCTGCTCTGCATTTCAAATGGCTATGTTTTTGCTCTTAACTAAATAACAATTTTGAACTTAAGAAAATATATAATTATAGTGTGAAAAGATGAATAGATGTTAAAGTATTTCCTTTATTCAAGGTGTCAAACTAGGGCCTGTATGTGGATTACAAGGAAATGATTTGACCTGGACTTGGTGCTTAATGTATTCAATATATGGCAGGGCAGGTCAGTTACTTGCAAACAATGAGGTGAAGTTAAGAATATTTATTGGCCTGACCTGTGGTGGCGCAGTGGATAAAGCGTCAACCTGGAAATGCTGAGGTCGCCGGTTCGAAACCCTGGGCTTGCCTGGTCAAGGCACACATGGGAGTTGATGCTTCCTGCCCCTTCCCCCACCCTCTCTCTGTCTTTCTCTCCTTTCTAAAATGAATAAATTAAAAATAAATAAACACTCAAGTTAAGAATATTTATATGTTTATTTTTGAAGTAAAAAAATAGCATCACAGTAGTGGCCACTAATTTACTTATGGGCATGAATACAGGTACGAGTCAAATATACTGCTCACAAAAATTAGAGGATGTTTCAAAATGAATATAAAGCAATAAAATATCCCCTAATTTTTGTAGTATATTTGGAGGTGTTTGCAAAGAAGCATTTGTGTCCTTCGTGATTACTGAACAGTTAATCGGATGCAGGGAGCATACATTTTTGGGCGGAGTCAGAGGGATGATGGCTCTGTTTCTCGCTCTGCCTGGTACCTGGAGGACCTGGTCTTACCTGGTACACTGAGTTGGGAGCTGATATAACTCAGGGAAACCCAAAGAGAACATAATCTATTAACTTACTTTCTGTTATCTTCTCCCTCCCCCACATTATTCTTCACCTTAAAAGAGTCTAGTTTTTATTCCCCTGGCTTTAAAATACTTTTGCTCTCTGTTATATTTGACCTTTGTTCTGTACAATCTATTGTTTTCAAACTTGCCTTGATGATTAAAGTTCTCTGATATGTACCTATTCCCACTTATTAAGAATACACATTATTAAGAATACACATTGCCTTGAATTTCATCTTTTAGAAATTGTCCCTGGCTAAAGCTATGCCAGGTAAGAAAAAATCTGGCTACAGGACATTTTATTAAAATGTAAACACCTGGTGGGGCACTGTCTCCTTGTGAGATTCTGGGTTCAGAAGTTCTGCGGTTCTCAAACCACAGTCGCCTTTGAGAGGGAAGAGAGGGTGTTTTGGAAAAAGTGTCACTCTGTGCCAGTGTGGTCTCAGTGCCAAGATTGGGGATACTTCAGAGCAAGGTTGCCTTTTAATTTGGTCAAGATATGGCAGGTGGATTTCCTACACATTTACAGTGTTTTAACTATAGAAGCTATAGTGAAAGGAGAACTCATGGCTTCCTCAGAAGCCATGGTAAACATTCAGAAACCGCTGGTCTGACTCTGGAGTTCATTTGGAAGAGATAGAAGAACTGCAGGAAGTGCTGTGACCCAAGTTCACTGGAAGACATGACTGCACATTTTTCCTGCACTGTCTTGTACATCAATTCTGCTCATTGTTTTCAGGGTCACTGTTAAAAGTAACATATGGAAGATACACCTAACTTCTGCCTACCTCTCAACCGATCTGGAATCTTCACCTTTGAGTTAAGTTCAAATCCACAGATTAATGACAATCACAGGCCCATAGTAAATGCTGGCAAAATTTTTACAAACACGAGCCAAAATTAATTTCATTAGAAAATGTAAAGTAAGAGATGGCTTTGAGTTTTGCGCTGACATTTCCTACAGAACTAATTTGCAGTTCTTCCCGATGGGTTCAGTGTCTATGGCACAAGGCCTTTTTGAAAATGAGGTGGGTGGTGAGAGAGGGAATAAAGTTTGTTGTTCTGTGGGGAAACAGGGAGGCTGTGGGATATATGGCACGAAAGAGTTCGATTAAAAAAATCAGCACTGTGACAGCAGCTTTATCTAAATCACTTCAGTATTGTAGGGGAAGATGGCAGAAAACCAACCTTTTCCTGAATGACTCCTGCCAAGCATTGTGCTCCGCGCTCCTCATGTCATCTTTTTATCATTACAGGCCTCCCTGTGGTGGGTACCATTTCTTTTTAACTAGGGAAATAATTCATTTATCTCTAGACTCTAGAAATCATCTCTTTGTCCCTGTTATATATCAGAGATGTGTGCATGAGAATCTATTAACCAAAGGATACTTTGTTAGCAAGGAATCAAAAATACCTTTTAGTTGGAGGCAGGCCCAACTTGATTGTGATTCCAGTTCATGGACCGGGCTACAGCGTATTGCTTACTGCATGGGAGCCCTGGTCAGGGGTGGGGGTGGGGAGTGCAATCCAGCCCCCGTTCTGTCACCAAGCTGCTTGGTTCAGGGCAAGCCTGTGTTTGTAGGGAGGAAGGGGCCCCTTGTCTAAGTTACTCCTGTATGTTTTTAAGGACTCTGCCGGTGTAGGTTTTTTACAACAAAACAACCACCCAGGAAAGAAACTTTAAAACTTTAGGTGATTTCCCTTCCATCCTGATAACTTGATATGTTCATTTCTTCGTCCCCCCCCCCCCCATCACGCACCTTGGAGCTCCGTTTGTCCTGACTGCTCTGGACTGGGAAGGGGGCTGGACAGGGAGACCTCTGCCTTCCTCCCCTCCGCCATCTACTCCCCGCCGGGCCTGGCCGCGGGCACAGACGTGATGCCGCCGCCCCTTTCTAGGTCTTGTTCTTTCAAAACTGCTTCAATGAATATTCATGTTATTCATTTTTTTATGTCCTTTTCCCTAATATATATATATATTTTAAAACCTCAGAATTTCAAACTTTGGGAAATAAAAGAATGATTGATTGAGGTGCTGTCAGTTCTTTAGCTAATATGTTTAGCTGCATAGATAAATGAGTTTCTAAAAAAACTCAGAGATGAAAAGATTGTTGTAAATTAACAAATGTTGATTAAGCATATGCTTGATTCTTAGCAGTGTGTTACACATGAGAACGGAAAATAAAAAATTAAGGCATGAACATATAACTAAAGTTTAAAAAGGTGTGAAAACAAGTAGTGCAAAATAATATATCTCACATATAATCTAAGTGTTAGAAGACGGGGCCCAGGACACCGGCTGTGTCCACTCAGCTCAGACTCTCCCTGCCATCCTGCAGTTAGCTGACCCCTGGCCTTCGTTCTCTTATCTGTGAGACTCCGCTCTGTAGTCTCTTCCTTGCAGGCAACTATGTGCCTGGGGTCAGATAATGGATGCCCACCACTTTAAACGTGTAAGGCTCTTCATATTCTTAAGGTTTAATTGTTCGTACAAAGAAAGATGAAGGGAGCACAGAGAGTTTGTTTTAACAACAATCTTTGCTTTTTAAATAGCACATCTGTTACATTGAGAGAAAAATGCAGCAAGTAAGTTATAAATTAAAATGAAAAGAAAACCCTCCACAAAAATCAACTCTTAACCCCCATAGATAATCATGGTTAGTATTTTGATGTATAATTTCTTTGATGTAGAATTTTAAATCTTCTATAATTTTACATTAATTTATCCTAGCCGAGATGCTATTCCGCCTCCATTCTTTAAGCCTACCCTGTGATAATTGGCTTGAAGGTTAATAGGGAGCCGGGGACAGCTATCTTTCCCGGCTATCAGCAAATACCAGCTTTAGATGTAGTTCCAGGATTTCGCCAGTAGCGCTTCCTAACATGAGTTTTATTAAATTTATACACAAAACCAGCATATCTTTACAGAGTCTTTTATATATGTGGTCAAAGTATCATAATTTCCCCTTATCATTTTTAAGGTTTTTTTTAAAAATAATTTTATTTTATTTATTTACTTTTTTCTGTATTTTTTCTGAAGCCGGAAACGGGGAGAGACAGACAGAATCCCGCATGCGCCCGATGGGGATCCACCCGGCACGCCCACCAGGGGGCGATGCTCTGCCCCTCCGGGGCGTCGCTCTGCGGCGACCAGAGCCACTCTAGCGCCTGGGGCAGAGGCCGAGGAGCCATCCCCAGCGCCCGGGCCATCTTTGCTCCAGTGGAGCCTCGGCTGCGGGAGGGGAAGAGAGAAACAGAGAGGAAGGAGAGGGGGAGGGGTGGAGAAGCAGATGGGCGCTTCTCCTGTGTGCCCTGGCCGGGAATCACCTGGGACTTCTGCACGCCAGGCCAACGCTCCACCACTGAGCCAATCGGCCAGGGCCTCATTTTTAAGGTTTTTAACCCAAACTTATATGTACAGGTTTTCAAATTGTATCCTCTGCTGGGAGTTGAAAAAATCCACATAAGACATTCAAATAAGAATATTCTAAGTAGAATGATAATATATACATGTAAATATGAAAAACCCTGGCTGCTTTTCAATACTCTTGCCCCTGGAGTGGCAGATTTGCTAATTATATGGTGTAAATAAAACTTAAAATACACAGGGTAGTTCTCAAGTGTAGGGGCTGTAGAAAAACTACCTTGAAATTCAACTCTTTTTCAAATTGATACTTTTTTGTTTTAAATGAATGCTTCTCTTGATTTAAGACACATTAGGAATTTCAAATCCTACATACTTAAAAAAACCCTCAATTTCCCACAGACACTGGAAAATATACATTGTTTCCTCTGGGCCATTTAATTTGTATCCTTTAACACATTTTGCTTGCCTTGTCACACCAGCATGCTCATGGTTATATAAGTTGTCTTAGGTGCATGATGCTTTCTCTTTTACTCATGATTAAATGTAAAATGGCATTACATTTATTTTGGGCAGGATGACATTTCTCTTTTTAAACCAGTTTTATCTTGAAATAAAACAAATGAAATGGAGGCCATTGTAATTGCACGTATGATAAGTTTTTATCTTCTCACACCTTCAAGGTTTTGTGCTCCTTCCTCTTTTGTCCTGTCCCCCCCCCCCCCCTTCCCACCTCCACCCTCCTGTGTCTCTGTATGTCGGGTTTTAACAAGGGAGAAAAAAACTTCACAAGGATATTTAGAGGGTGAGAAATGTTAGGATGGATCTGAATCTCTTTATTAATAGTCAGTTGCATAACAAACGCCATGGGGTTGGTAGGTTTTACTGCATCTGTTAAATATTGACAGAACTTGCACTTTCTGGGCTATTGTGGAAGTGCCTAGGTTCTGCTCAGCCAATCACAGAGGAACAGGTTGCTATGGAAGCGTTATCACGAATTCATTTCCTTCTCAATGAAATCCACACAGCAAGACAGATCTGTAAAAATAACCCATGTAAAATTGAAGCAAAAATATTTCTGGCTGTTTGTTCTATGCCTTTTGGTGTGTCTGTTTTCCTTTTTAAAAATAATCTAAAAATATCTGGGTACTCAGGAGAGCTTTCAAAAAAGCTGGAGCTCTTACCCCTGCCTGGCTGTTTGTTGTTCTTCTTTTGGGCACACTTACCTGTGTGTTTGAAGGGCTCAACCCCTTCCTTGTTTATATTCTTGGGCACAGCATTTTAGAACAAATTTTAAAATGAAAACAAAACAAAAGAAAACAGGCTATTCTGAATGTCTGGCAAGCATGGACAATTTTAAAGGATATTTACATACCAGTAAAAGAAACATAATAATTTTTTCTTCTCCTTTATGAAGGCTTTAATTACTCTCTAAATTAGATACTACAATTACCTTTATTTTATATGTAAGATTGAAAGTTCAGAAAGGCCAAGTAACCTCTTCAAGGCTGCATAGATAATTAGTGGCACATCAGGTATGTAGTCCAGATTCTCCTAGTGGTAGGTGCTATAATCCCAAATTATTACGGTATGTTATTATTTTCATGAAGGAGAGCATCAATATTAGCCAACCATCACTAGAGTCAGAACATATCATGTATCTATGTATCTATCTATATCCATTCATACGTGCAGATATGCACATTCATAGCTGTTTAGCATACACACTAAACTCAGCTAACTTCTTTTGTTATTGCTATTACAACAAGTTTTGTGTTTGCTTTCACCACTGCCATGGCTATGTGTTTACCTCGTTCCTCACAGCTTGGCTCTGAGTCTTGGTGATCATGAATAGGTTTGGGTTGATCTGGATATTTTTTAAGGCTAGGACTCTGCTTGACAGCACAACTACTACTTTATATAAACATCCGTGATTTAGGACCTATGAGAGTTTGAATGACAAACAAGAGATTTTTTTTTTTTTTTTTTTTTTACATAGATCCTTAGCAAAAGCAAAATTGTACTGGGGCTAAAGGGATGTCTTTTGGATAAACAAGAACTTTTTACCACTGTATGCCTGAACCAAGAAGTGTACCCGGTATACTTGAATAAATGGCTGAAATAAATATCTTGAAGAATTTTAGGAATATTATTTTTCAATTTTAAATATATTAATTTGAAAACTTGCTCATCTAATATTTATTAAAATAGGTCCTCCAAACTTAAAAATACTCTAAGTACTTTGAAGTAACCAAGGTAGGTTAAAAATAATAGAGTAGTCTTTTGACAGTTACTCTCTCTATTCTCAATCCTTAATTTCTTTTTATTGATTGATTTTTAAAAATATGTTATTTATTTATTTATTATTTTTTTCCATTTTTCCAAAGCTGGAAACAGGGAGGCAGTCAGACAGACTCCCGCATGCGCCCGACTGGGATCCACCCAGCATGCCCACCAGGGGGCGATGCTCTGCCCCTCTGGGGCATCGCTCTGTTGCATCCAGAGCCATTCTAGCACCTGAGGCAGAGGCCACAGAGCCATCCTCAGTGCCCGGGCCATCTTTGCTCCAATGGAGCCTTGGCTGTGGGAGGGGAAGAGAGAGACAGAGAGGAAGGAGAGGGGGAGGGGTGGAGAAGCAGATGGGCGCTTCTCCTGTGTGCCCTGGCCAGGAATTGAACCCGGGACTCCTGCACGCCAGGCTGACACTCTACCACTGAGCCAACCAGCCAAGGCCTATTTATTTATTTTAAAGAGAAGAGAAAGGGAGAGAAAAAGAGAAAGGGGCAGGAGGAACAGAAAGCATCAACTCATAGCAGTTGCTTTTTGTATGTGCCTTGACCAGGCGAGCCAGGTTTCAAACTGGAGACCTCAGCATTCCAGGTCAAAACTTTATCCACTGTGCCACCACAGGTCAGGCTATTTTATTGATTTTAGAAAGAGAAGGAGAAAGAGAGAAAACACAGGCTTGTTGTTCCACTTATCTATGCATTCATTGTATGTGTCTTGACCTGGTATTGAACCTGCAATCTTGGCATATTGGGACAATGCTCTAATGAACTGAGCTACTTGGCCAGGGTAGTCTCAATATTTGAATTTACTTGGCTGACACAGTAACATTTCACGTGTTGGTTAACGTTAAGAAAATAAAAATAGATTTCAGGTCAGGGAAATGGTGCCATGAGGAGGTATCCTGATACCTCTTCCCGAAATTTCAACAAATTCAACAACTAGAGACAGAAAAACAATCCCAGGAACATTTGAAATACACACACACCAAACAAAGGTACAATTGGGTGAAACGGTAGCTAAATATATAATCCACTCTGAAGGAAATAAGATGAAAAAATGAGTACTACACCTTCCTCACTGAACTGAGCAAGGGCTGCTTTCACTGGGAACTGAGAGAAAGTGAGAGCTGGGGCGTGGAAAAAGCTGGGCTAGGGCAGAGACATTCAAGCTGAAGAGAGAGTGTGCCTGCAGCTCAGCCATGTGAAGCTAACACCAACAGCAAACCCCAGCAGAGGTGGCCGAGCAGTTGCCTTGTTTACTCCTGATACCCTGGTTGGCGAGTGCAGACAGTGTACGAGTGGTTCCTCCTAGCACCCTGGGCATGGGTGCCTGCATTCCCGGACAGAGGGGCTGGGTCAGACACTGTCAGCAGTAGCCTTCTGCATGGGCTGCGACCAGAGTCTCGGTGTAATCCCTGCTCCCCCAAACAACAGCGTGTGGGGAGTGCATGAAAGCTGGTTTCCCTATGCCTGGACCTCTGCAGGCGAGGCACCTCTGCCAGTCATAACAAAGCACATTACCTGGGAAGAAAAAATACGGAAGTGCTAGGGGGAGGGGCACACAGGCAGCTTGCAGGCAGCCTTTGGAGAACAGACTTGCGGATCAGATATCGCTGAAAGGAGCTGAACCCGCAGTTTGCTCACTGCTCAGCTGGCTAACGCTGGCAGCAGCACTGGTTGACAAGGTCTTCTTTCTCAGGTCTGCGATCTAAGAGAACCCAAAGGAGAGACGTGATATTTTTTAAGGCTTCTTGCTCTGCACGTAGTGGCTGGGGCCACTTCCTGCCAGCCAATACAGGGTAAAAAACACATTCCTATGGGACAGACCTCAGAGCACACTGCAGAAGTTGGGCGGCTAGACTGTAGGCTTCTTTACAAGGGAGAGGCCTGCAGAGAGCAGTCCCATGGAACACTAAGGCTAATTTAACTGTATATACCCGGGGAACCTTAGAAAAGAGCCTGATCAGAAGTCAATTCGTCCCACTACCTGCTTAAGCTGGTGGGTCTGGTTGTCAGAGCCTTCATACTCAGGGCTGTGCTCTGAAAGGACCTGGAGGAGGAACTTGGCAGCTGATAAAACCTCCTGTTCTGCAGGCAGAGACTAGGACATCTTCCTGCCAGCCAATACAGGTGACAAAGTACAAAAAGCCTGGAGAGAGTGATCCTGCAGAGTGCTGAGGCATATTGGACATGCCTGGAGGCTCATAGAAAGACACTTTGAGAGCACTGGCTCTCAGCCCTGCCTGATTATGCTGGCAGCTCTGGCTGGCAAAGCCTTACCCAGAGCCCTGTGTTGAGTGGGGATATAGTGAGGATTTGACAGCTCTTAGGGCCTCTTACTCTTCAGGCAGTGGCAGGGACAACTTCACAGCTGGGTCACCAGGCTGCTGTTTCAGGAAGGAGAGACTTGGAGAAAGGCTCCAGGAAAATGGACACTCCCATTGTTGGAGCCTGCAAACACTAACAAGCCCTGACACCAACGAGACTGAGGCTTAGCATATGACATTACCATAGAGACTCATCAACTGCAAATCTCTACCTACGTGTGCCACAGGGGCAGAGCCTGGGGTACAGTGCCACCGACCAAAAAGAGAGAGAAGAAGAAAAAAGGAAGAAGATAACCTCTCAAAATCAAGAATAATCTACAGTTTTTATAACTTTTTACACCTTTTTTTCCTTTCATTTTTTATCTTTATTTTTTTTCTTGCACCTTGGTCCTTTTATCCTCTTTTTGTCTTATTCTTTTCTTTTCATCTTGAACTTCATTATCCATAGGTGTTACATTTCCCATTCTTTTTCTTTCTTTCTTTCTATGAGGGTTACATTCCAAAAATCTTAACTCTCTCCTTTTTTTTTCTTTCCTTTTCTCTTTTTTTCTCCCTTTCTCTTGGTTTCTTCTTTCCTCTTTCACTTTTCCTCATTCAATCCTCACTCACAAACAAATTATTTTATTTTGGATTCAAATATTTTCTTTGTGGCATTTTCTGTGCTTTTTACTTCACTTTTATCTCATTAGCATTCCTCCCAACCCCAGATCTCCATTTCTATGTAGTTTTTGTTCCACTTAATACAATAGTATTTTTTTTCTTTTTCTTATTTTCTTCTTTTCTCTTTCATTATATCACTCATTTGACTGCCATTTACAAGCAAGTTATTTTATTCTTGATACAAATTTTTTTCTTGTGGCATTTTATGGGGCCTTATCACATTTTTTTCCCCTTTGTCACTTCTCCACAACTTAGGCCCTCTGTTCTAGGTAGTTTTTGTTCCATTTAGCACAATGTAATTCTCAAGTTTTCATGATATTTTTTCTAAAAAAATAAATTTTTTTGTTTTTAAATTTTTTAATTCTTTATCAATTCTTATTAGTGTTATTAACAAAATGACACTCAGATGCTATTATGGAAAAGGAAATTGAATATTATGGATACAAAAGAGAGATGTAGCACAGATTGCTGTGGAAAAATCTATAGAAAAATTTTAATAGATTGGAAACCTTGGAGTTAAATGACAGAGAATTTAAAATAGAAATCCTAAAAATACTCATAGATAAACAAAAAAAGCACAGAAAGGCAATTTAAGGAGCTCAAAAAACAACTCAATGAACAGAAAGAATATATTACCAAGGAAACTGATACTATGAAAACAAATCAAACAGAGATGAAAAACTCAATTCATGAACTAAAAAGTGAGGTAACAAGCTTAGCTAATAGAACAGGCCAGATAGAAGAGAGAATTAGTGGCATAGAAGATAGACAACTAGAGGCACAACAGAGAGAAGAAGAGAGAGACTCAGAATTTAAAAAAATAAGACAGCCCTACAGGAATTGTCTGACTCCATCAGAAAGAGCAATATAAGAATAATAGGCATAGCAGAAGGAGAAGAGAGAGAAAATGGAATGGAGAACATATTCAAACAAATAATAGACAAGAACATCCCAAGCCTATGGAAAGAACTACAGCCTCAAATTCAAGAATCAAACAGAACACCAAGTTATCTTAACCTCAACAAACATATTCCAAGGCACATCATGATGAAGTTGGCATAATCCAATGACAAAGAAAAAATTCTCAAGGCAGCCAGAAAAAAAGAAGAATACAACATATAAAGGAAGGCCTATTAGATTATCATCAGATTTCTCAGCAGAAACTCTACAAGCTAGAAGAGAGTGGATACCAATATTTAAAATTCTAAAAGAGAAAATTTCAGCCAAGAATACTATACCCATCAAAGCTATCCTTTAAATATGAAGGAGAAATAAAAACATTCACAGATACAGAAAAGATGAGGGAATTTAGCACCAGAAAGCCCCCACTTCAGGAAATACTAAAGGGGGTTTTCCGAACAGATACAAAGAACAAAACAAAAACAAAACTACAAGTAAAATCTCCACCAAAACCACAATAAAATCAAATTTAAACTGTGACAACAAAAACAAAAAAGGGGAGAGGACAAAGATTAACAGTAGCAAAAGAGGATGGAGTGTGGAAGCACTCATGAGATAGTGTACTACAATGAACATGGTAGGTACCCTTTTTATTACTTAATGGTAACCACCCATGAAAAACCACCACAGAAGCACATGACTTGAAAAAAAAGTAACAGAGAAAAGAAGTATGGATTACTACTAAACAAAAACTAATGATAGAGAAACAAAAGAGAAGAATCAAACAAAATACAAAACTAACAGAAAGCAATATATAAAATGGCAATAGAAAACCCTCAAGTGTCAAAAATTATACTAAATGTAAATGGATTGAACTCACCAATAAAAAGACACAGAGTAGCAGAATGGATTAAAAAAGAAAATCCAACTGTATGCTTGCCTATAAGAAACACATCTAAGCTACAAGGATAAAAACAAATTCAAAGTGAAAGGCTGGAAAACAATACTCCAAGCAAATAACATACAAAAAAAGCAGGTGTAGCAATACTCATATCTAACAATGCTGACTACAAAACAGCAAAGGTAATCAGAGACAAATATGATCATTTCATAATGATTAAGGGGACATTGAATCAAGAAAACATAACACTTCTTATTATATATGCACCAAACCAAGGAGCACCAAAATATATAAGACAGCTACTGACTGACCTAAAAACAAAAACTGACAAAAATACAATCATACATGGAAACCTCAATACACTGCAGATGGCTCTAGATCATTTATCCAAACAGAAAGTCAATAAGAAAATATTGGCCATAAACTAAACACTAGAACAATTGGATATGAGAGACATCTACAAAACATTTCATCCCAAAGTGCCAGACTATATATTTTCTCTAGTGTACATGGAACATTCTCAAGAATTGACCATATGTTGGGCCACAAAAATAACATCAGCAAATTCAGAAAAATTGAAATTACACTAAGCATATTTTCTGATGATAAAGCCTTGAATCTAGAATTCAACTGCAAAAAAGAGGTAAACAAATCCACAAAAATGTGAAAACTAAACAACATACTTTTAAAAAATGAGTGGGTCAAAGAAGAAATAAGCGCAGAGATCACAAGATACATACAGACAAACGAAAATAACAATATGACATATAAGAATCTCTGGGATGCAGTAAAAGCAGTAATAAGAGGGAAGTTCAAATCTGTACAGGCCTATATAAACAAACAAGATTGAGTCCAAGTACCACTTAACCTCACATCTTAAGAAATTAAAAAAAGAACAAAGACAACCCAAAAGCATCAGAAGAAAGGAAATAATAAAAATTGGAGCAGAAGTAAATGAAATAGAGAACAGAAAAACTATAGAAAAAAATTAATAAAAAAAGGAGCTGGGGCCCTGGCTGGTTGGCTCAGCGGTAGAGCATCAGCCTGGCATGTAGGAGTCCTGGGTTTGATTGCCAGCCAGGGCACACAGGAGAGGCGCCCATCTGCTTCTCCACCCCTCCCCCTCTCCTTCCTCTCTGTCTTTCTCTTCCCCTCCCACAGCGAGGCTCTATTGGAGCAAAGATGGCCTGGGTGCTGGGGCTGGCTCTGTGGTCTCTGCCTCAGGCAACGCAACAGAGCAACACCCCAGAGGGGCCAAAGCATCGCCCACTGGTGGGCATGCCGGGTGGTTCCCGGTCGGGCGCATGCGGGAGTCTGTCTGACTGCCTCCCTGTTTCTAGCTTCGGAAAAATGAAAACAAAACAAAACAAAAAAAACCAAGGAGCTGGTGCTTTGAAAAGATCAACAAAATTGACAAACCCTTGGCAAAACACACCAAGGAAAGAAAAGAAAGGACTCATATAAACAAAATCCAAAATGAAACAGTAGAAATTACCACAGATATCATAGGTATACAAAGAATTATTATAGAATACTTTGAAAAATTATGTGCCACCAAATTTAAGAATTTAGAAGAAATGGATAAATTTTTAGAACAATACAATCTTCCTAGACTGAGTCATGAAGACGCAGAAAGCCTAAACAGACACATAAGCAGGGAGGAAATAGAAAAACTATTAAAAACTTCTCTAAAAATAAAAGTCCAGGGCCAGACTGCTATATTAGTGAATTCTATCAAACATTCAAAGAAGACTTGATTCTTATTCTACTCAAAGTCTTCCAAAAAATTGAAGAAGAAGCAATACTTCCAAACACATTTTATGAGGCCAACATAACCCTCATACCAAAACCTTGCAAGGACAACACAAAAAAAGAA
Source organism: Saccopteryx leptura (assembly GCF_036850995.1). Classification (NCBI taxonomy): domain Eukaryota; kingdom Metazoa; phylum Chordata; class Mammalia; order Chiroptera; family Emballonuridae; genus Saccopteryx; species Saccopteryx leptura. The sequence goes on along the minus strand of NC_089510.1, from coordinate 77,359,844 downwards.
AACTACAGACCAATATCTCTAATGAATACAGATGCTAAAATACTAAACAAAATACTGCAAATCAAATACAACAACACATTAAAAAAGTCATGATCAAATGGGATTCATACCAGAATCACAAGGATGGTTCAACATATATAAAAGGGTTAACGTAATCCACCATATCAACAAAACAAAGAACAAAAACCACATGATCTTATCAATAGATGCAGAAAAAGCATTCAATAAAATACAACATAATTTTATGTTTAAGACTCTCAACAAAATGGGTATTGAAGAAAAATATCTTAACATAATAAAGCCCATTTACAATAAACCATCAGCTAACATTATTTTAAATGGGATAAAACTGAGGACTTTCTCCCTTAAATTAGGAACAAGACAGAGTTGTCCACTCTTTCCACTCTTATTTAACATAGTGCTGGAAGTTCTAGCTAGAAATCAGACAAGAAAAAGAAATAAAAGGCATTCATACTGGAAAAGAAGTAGAGGTTTCACTTTTTGCAGATGATATGATCCTATACATCGAAAACCCCAAAGACTCCACAAAAAAATTACTAGAAACAATAAACCAATACAGTAAGGTCACAGGATACAAAATTAATATACAAAAGTCCATTGCCTTCCTATATGACAACAATGAAACATCAGAAAACTAACTCAAAAAATAGTTCCCTTCATAGTTGCAACAAAAAAAATAAAATACCTAGGAACAAATATAATAAACAATGTAAAGGACCTATATAATGAAAACTGCAAAGCATTGTTAAGGGAAATGGAAAAGATACAATGAAATAGAAAAATATTCCAGGTTCTTGGATAGGAAGAATAAATATAGTCAAAATGACCATATTACCCAAAACAATATACAAATTTAATACAATTCCCATCAAAATTCCAATGGCATTCTTTAAAGAAATGAAACAAAAAGTCAGATTTATATGGAACTATAAAAAACCCTGAATAGCCAAAGCAATCCTAAGGAAAAAGAACAAAGCTGGGGGCATTACAATACTTGACTTCAAATTATATTATAGAGCCATGACAATCAGAACAGCATGGTATTGGCAGAAAAATAGACACTCAGACCAATGGAACAGAATAGAAAGCCCAGAAATAAAACCACATATATATGGTCAAGTAATTTTTTTTTTTCATTTTTCCGAAGCTGGAAACGGAGGCAGTCAGACAGACTCCCGCATGTGCCCAACCGGGATCCACATGGCATGCCCACCAGGGGGCGATGTTCTGCCCCTCTGGGGCATCGCTCTGTTGCATCCAGAGCCATTCTAACGCCTGAGGCAGAAGCCACAGAGCCATCCCCAGCGCCTGGGCCATCTTTGCTCCAATGGAGCCTCGGCTTCGGGAAGGGAAGAGAGAGACAGAGAGGAAGGAGAGGGGGAGGGGTGGAGAAGCAGATGGGCGCTTCTCCTGTGTGCTCTGGCCAGGAATCGAACCCGGGACTCCTGCATGCCAGGACTGAATAAAGAAGAAGTGGTACATATATACTATGGAATACTACTCAGCCATAAGAAATGATGACATCGGATCATTTACAACAAGATAGATGGACCTTGATAACATTATACTGAGTGAAATAAGTAAATCAGAAAAAGTTAAGAACTATATGATTCTATACATAGGTCGGACATAAAAATGAGACTCAGAGACATGGACAAGGGTGTGGTGGTTACTGGGGGTGGGGAGGAAAGAAAAGGAGGGTGTGGTGGGAGGGGAGGGGCACAAAGAAAACCAGATAGAAGGTGATGGAAGACAATTTGACTTTGGGTGATGGGTATGCAACATAATTAAATGTCAAAATAACCTGGAGATATTTTCTCTGAACATATGTACCCTGATTTTTAATGTCACCCCATCAAAATTAATTTAAAAAAAGAAAATAAAAATAATCAAAAATTTCTTTCAAATGTTTAAAATTTTAAAGATACATTTCCTGTATCTAAGCTTTCTGAGAACCATGTTTTTAATGAATAATTATTTAGGATGCATTATGCACCTCCTTGTCTTAATAAACAGAGTCTATCAGCTGTGACCTAACCTTTTCTTTATGACTCAGCACCATCACACTGACACTTATTTGTTAACTGTGGGGTTGCAGAGTCATATCGTCAGGTGCAGAGGTCATAAAGGACGGTGACTGTTGGCTTGATTTCTCTTTTGATTTTCCTCTCTGCCATCTACTACCATTTGCACTGGTTTCCCTGGGTCTGCTTTGTAAATACAGCTTATTGTACGTCTAATGCCATGTCCTGTTTGTTCAGGCTGATCTATGGGCTTCATGGGATACCAGATAAATAAATAAGTTTAGCCAGCGAGTGTAGGGTGAATCCCTGAATGTGTATATTATCTCTGGTCTCTAGGATCCAGGGTGACCTCATTTATCTTCCTCTGAAAAGTGCCTGAGCTTAAGTGTGTCCCTTATCAAGGCTAGTAGTGTCTTTTTGTTGTTGTTATCATTGTTCAATTCAAGAGGGAAAATATATTTGGGTAAGTATCTATAGACTTGTCTGCTGAATATGTGATACTATTATAATTGGCAACAAAGACACTAACTCTCTTTGTTATTTTGAAGAGAAGACATTTAAAAGACAGATTCTTTTGGGAGTATTTCTAAGAATAGTGAGTTTACATATATGCAAATATACGTGTATATGTATGTATATAAATATATATTTCTATGGATTCACATATTCTATATTGTTTCTGAAATGATTTAAAGCAGGGGTAGTCAACCTTTTTATACCTACTGCCCACTTTTGTATCTCTGTTAGTAGTAAAATTTTCTAACCACCCACTGGTTCCACAGCAATGGTGATTTATAAAGTTGGGAAGTAACTTTACTTTATAAAATTTATAAAGCAGAGTTACAGCAAGTTAAAGCATATAATAATAATTACTTACCAAGTACTTTATGTCAGATTTTTGCTAAGTTTGGTAGAATAAATCTTTATAGAACAACTTACTATAGTTAAATCTATCTTTTTATTTATACTTCGGTTGCTCCACTACCGCTCATCATGAAAGCTGGAATGTCCACTAGTGGGTGGTAGGGACCAGATTGACTGCCACTGATTTAAAGTACACTAGTGACATTAGGAAAAGAAAAATGGGTAAAATTCATGGGCTAACGTAGTAGTTACTGAGACCTTTTAGTGCTCTGTGGACATAACCACCGTCAGCCTGTTCCCTGGGTTGTGGCCGGGTGTCCCTCCTTAGACCACGAGCAACCGTGGAGGTTGATGACACTTGGCCATAGTTACAGCCTTGGAGAAGTTGTTTGGTGTTTTAAATTAGGTAATTTTTTTCCCAAAGGAATGTATAAGAGACACACAGACCATGCTGTGTGTTTCCAGTTATTTATTTCTGAGGTAACCAGAAAAAAAGGAGTCTGAGGGTCTAAAGGGAAATGATTCAGGCACCCTTTTGAAAAATATCAACTAACACAATTGTTATCTTTCTGACTGGTCTAGGGCTGTGGTTTTGCAATGAGACATCCTTCAGTGTTGATTCTACCAGGACAGCTGCTGTTAAAAGAATTTGATAGCCTGGTCTCCAGATCTGACAGACACAGCACCTGTCTCTCCTGATGGGATTTAAAGGGCAGCAAAAGTTCAGCCTGTCCCATGATCTCCTTTTTTTTAAAAAAATATTTTTTTCTGACGTGAGACGTGGGGAGGCAGAGCGACAGACTCCCACATGTGCCCTATCAGGATCCACCCAGCATGCCCACTAGGGGGCAATGCTTTGCCCATTTGGGGTATTGCTCCATTGAACCAGAGCCATTCTAGCACCTGACAGAGGCCATGGAGCCATTCTCAGCACCCAGGCCAACTTTGCTCCAATGGAGCTTTGGCTGCAAGAGGGGAAAAGAGAGATAGAGAGAAAGAAGAAGGGAAAAGGTGGAGAAGCAGATGGGCGCTTCTCTTGAGTGCCCTGGCCGGAATCAAACCCAGGATTTGGTTTCCACATGCTGGGCTGACGCTCTACCACTGAGCCAACCAGCCAGGGCCCCATGATGTTCTCGCCAATGGTGTTACTTCACTTGAAAATTTTTGAGAATAGAGATACTCCGTTGGATAAAGGCCTTGTTTCCAGAAGGCCCACCAAAACAAGACTATATTTTATTTGAATTTACCATTAATGGCATCTTTGAACACATGAGCAGATTAACAAATTATATAGATGGCTCTCACCAGCTAAGAGCAGAGTTTGGGTAACTGAGACACAGACAGATACATTTCGAATGGGAAACTCTGAAGCAAGAGATGCTGTCCCAAGAAGATCCGGGAAGTTAGGGGTGGGTGACTGGGAAAAATATGAAGCCATTGGACACAGTGAGGTGCATTTGCTGACTACTGGAGGTTACAAAAGCAGAAACGAGGTCTACTTCACAGAATGTTGCCAAGACTGCTTTTTGCCTTTTGGAGGAACACAGGTAAGCTATGAAAAAAAAAATCAGATCTTTTACTACTATTGACCTTTTCCAATTAGATTGAACTGTAATTGAAAACTAATAACTTCCCTGGCTTCCTGACTCAAAATGCCACCTAATTAATTATATCCTTTCGGGGCTTTGCTTGATGACTCACCATTGCTCCTGGCTCTGAGGCCACCCAGGTTTCCATAAAAGCATTTAAAGAAACTTAGCATCAAATACCTCTGGCTTTTCTTGCTCCAATATTGTGTCACAGTTATATATATATATATATATATATATATATATTTTTTTTTTTTAATTCTATTTATTTATTTTAGAGAGGCAAGGGAGGAGGAGGAGGAAGAGGAGGAGGAGGAGGAGGAGGAGGAGGAGGAGGAGAGAGAGAGAAGGGGGGAGGAACAGGAAGCATCAACTCCCATATGTGCCTTGATGAGGCAAGCCCAGGGTTTTTAACCAGCAGCCTTAGTGTACCAGTGCGCCACCACAGGTCAGGCGATGTTATTTTTTTTATTATTATTGGGGACAAATGCCCACTTTGCATTTGGCCCCAATAATTTATTCATTTATCAAGTATTTATTGAAAACTTGCTAAGTATCAGATACTATGGCGGGTACTAGGAACATGAAAAAAAATTAAATATATCCCTACCCTCCAGAAGTTCCCATTTAGAACCAGAGAACTTGCTTTAATAGTCTGGGGGGGGGGTTCCCAGGACATCCCTTCCATGACTGAGCCTTTTCTTTAAAAGATTCTATGGCCTGACCAGGTGGTGGCACAGTGGATAGAGCATTGGACTGGGATGCAGAGGACCCAGGTTCGAAACCCTGAGGTCACCAGCTTAAGTGCAGATTCATCTAGTTTGAGCAAGGCTCACCAGCTTGAGCCCAAGGTCGCTGGCTTGATCAAGGGGTCACTCAGCCTGCTGTACCCCCCCCCACCCTGGTCAAGGTACATATGAGAAAGCAATCAATGAACAAATAAGGTGCCACAACGAAGAATTGATGCTTTTCATCTCTCTCTTCTTGTCTGTCCCTCTCTCTGACTGTCTCTCTGTCTCTGTTTAAAAATAAATAAACTTAAAAATAAAAGAAGCTTCTATATCTTCCACTCTCTCTCTTTTCCCTGAGCATGGGGACCTGCTCCAGAACCCCATTTCTTGACCAGAACCCAACTCTCATTCTATCAAGTTTGTACTTAGAATGTTTTCAGGAGAAACAAAATTAATTAAAAATATTCAAAGACTCTCCAGAAAGGCTTTGAATATTTGTTTGTTCCAAGGGTTGTGCATTTTTCCTTACTGTTCTCATAGGGAAAGAAAGTGGCATTTAATTTAACAGGAGAAACAGCCATTTAAAAATATGTCTGCATCCTTGAGGTTCCAGCCATGAGAGAAAGTGTTTGGTGGATTGCTTTGTCCTTTTGTCAGGGAACTGACTCCTTTGAGGAGAATTTTGACAATGAAAGCTGATGAAGACAGGAGCTTTAACCAATGCAGGTTTAGACCCCGAGGTGAATAATTTGGAAGACTATTATAAAATGTATGTTAGAGGTATTGTCATTTCACTTACATAGCCAGCAGAGTTCCTCTATGTTTTTATTTGTGATTTATGATATTTCTAGTGGGTTTTATACAATTAAAAAAATGTGAGAAAAATGCTCAATTCCTGGTCCTTAAGAAGCAATTTGTCCATATCTAACTCACAGTGAAAAAACTTCACCTTGCTCTAGAGAGTTTCTTTCTCTTTTTCTCTTTTCTCTTTTTTCTTCAATTTTCCTCCTTCTTTTCTTCTTTCCTTTATTCCTCTGTCCCTCCTGTCCTCTCTTCCTCCCTTCTTTTATTCTAACCTTCATTTTTTATTGGTTATTTTTTTAGAGAGAGAAGAAGGGAGAGAGACAGAGAGAAATACTGATTTGTTGTTTTACTTATTCATGCTGTCATTGGTTGATTCTAGTATGTGCACTGATTGGGATTGAACCTGCAACCTCAGCATGTTGGACGACATTCTAACCAACTGAACTACCCATCCAGGGCTTCCTTACTTCACTTTTTGTAGCAAGGTACATTCAACTAACATTACTTGAATTTCTTTGGAAGAAATGGCAACTTCTTCACCAGAGATCACAGCCTCCTCTCCTAGGGTAGAACTGTTGCCAGGAACTGGCTTCCCAGAGAGGAAAGTCATTTCCCAGTCTTCATGTCTGTGTGGCTTCTCCCCACTGAGTAAGAGCAGGGGATTTGCAGTCACTGTGGCCCCAGGTGGTTAAGAAGTAGGAGGCCTCTTCATGCTTCCTGATCCTGACTACAGAGGATTCGGTACAGGAAACAGTGGTCACCGGGGATGGAGCCACAAGTTAAAGGAGCTGGTCTCAGAACCACCACCTAGAGGACAGCTGTCTCCCCGTTAAGAACACACATTTATGGGAGTGAGAAGTAAACTCGTAAGGTGTCAAACAACTGAGAGTTGGGAGTTCGTTACTGCAACTAATATTATTCACCTAATTCTATCTGCTTAGTATAAATCCCAGACCCAGGCATGTTAGGGGACACAAAGATGTGTGAGAAACATCTATAGGTTTAAAGGAAAGAATGCAAACCCATAAATTTGAAGAAAGGGATGCAAACAATAACAAGGCAGATTTTATTCACTTAGAAGTTTAATAAGATTCCCAGAATTGTGAGTGACAGGCATCCAATTTGAATCAGCTTATCAAAGGGAGACTTTATAAGCAGAATGCGCATATTATTTATGAAATGATAGAAAAACCAAGCAAGAATGTAACTGGTTACTGAAAGAAACTGGGACCCAGGATGCTCATGCCACCAGAACTCAACTTTACCAATTGATTATTGCCAGGGGCCAAGGTCTTCTGGGGCAGCTCCTGCAGGTGCCACAGGGTTGGGCGGGGGTGCTGGGAGGAACAATACTCAGAAGGAAAGGAAGGCTCTTTCGTTCTTAGAAGAAAGGAAAAGATATTTAGCAGACAAAATAATTGGTTTCCTCTACAGATGTAGTAATCATTTGCCAATTCACCTTTCTTTTCTTTTCTTTTCTTCTAGTTTTGTTTAGTATATTTTGCGTTGTTAAGATTTCCTGTTTTTATGTCTAGCTTCTGAGCTCAAATTAGATCTTTCCCCACCCCCAAGAATGCCTTGTCTATAATAGGAGCTTATCAAATATTTTTCGATTAATGGCTGAGAGAATGTAATTAGAGAAATTTGATAGACTCTGGTTTCTTTAAATCATCTTAAACCCAGACTCTCTCTTTTCATCACCATCTCCTGTTCCTCTACATCAATCTTCAACTTCAGCCAGCCTATCACTGATCGCTATGTCTTGAAGTAGCTACCTTTGGTATTTCCCTGGTGTTCTCCCCTGTCTTGCTTACTCCTCCCATGAGTCTGGCCTCTTCCTAGCCAGAACAAAATCTACCAGCCATACTTCATCAAGCCCAGGGCAAATCCCACCTCTGCTGGGAAGCCTTTGCAGCCCACCAGATGTATAGTGGCTTTACTGCTTCCTCTGAAATCATCACTCTGTACCAACTATTGACAAACATATTTTGTGGCATTGTCTTTGTATATTTTTACATGATTACATTATTAATAAAAAGGTATTATTTCAATTTTAATTTATTTTCAACTAAGTTGAAAACTTTTTAAATAACAGTTAACAATCTGTCAGACCCTCCAATGTGGCTGAAGAAATAGCTTGAATGTAGGCTCTTAATTAGCCTTTGCTGATAGATTGAATTCATTTTTGCTGTGGTTTTCAATTTCAAGACAGTTATCCTATATATAGGATAGCTAAGAATCTTCAAACATTCACATTAATGCAGTGCTTTCTTAAGTGAATATTTTTTTCCCTTTCACTTTTAAAGAAAAGGGGTCTGCCCAATGGTTGAATGAAATGTATCTGAACATTTACAATGAAATCTATTGCACAGAGAGAAGCCAGAGTCTGGCTGCTTATTGATGGTGCAGTTAGGCAGAGTCTATGGAATTGTAATTAGTAATCATTAACCTGATCGCTTTTTCTACACTGCCATGCATAGAGGTGGATGGGGCACGTGGTCACTGAGTGTGATATGTGTGAAAAACACAGGATGTGTGAAAGGACGTGAGAAGAGGCAGGGCTCCGGAAGATGAGAAGCTACCACAGTCTCTGACAGGATGCAGGGTGTGAAGACTAGAAGGCACCCACACTCTGAACAGGGGGCTTTAAATATTTGAAAACAATTTTGACTCTCTCCCTCCTTATCCTCCGCTGCACTCCCCCCCACCCCATCTGTTTCCAGAATTCTGCTCCCTATCTTGAATCTTCTGGAATCTTTCTACTGAACTCACTGGCTTGCTTTTTAAAATCATGCTTGTCCTCAGTTTGCAAAAGACACAGAAGGTACAGACTGTTTCTTATTTTGTGGCTCACAAAATTATGGAAAGACTCCTTCTGCAGTTAAAATAGAAAACGTTGGTATTAAAGGCATAGCTCCTCTCAATGTCCCTTTTCTCAAAAATTGTTATCATTAATTGCTAAAAATGAAACATGACATTTTTAGAATTAGAGATTTGAAGGAATTAGACATTTGAAGAATTCATAGAAGCATAAAAGGCTAAAAAAATAATGGCTTTAGCTTTTTCAGGCTCCTATTTTATAAATTAAAAATCTCCAGTGTTCACATAGCAAAAGAGAATAAAAAAAATAAGAAAGCAGAATTTAATGCTAATGACCATAATTTTACACTGAAGTATACATCTTAAAATTTGAAATCTAATTTAAAATTAGTATTACAAATCCAATAGGTAAAGTAGTGCCCTGGATACACATGGGGTACTCTGTATTTTAGTTTATTTGCCTCATTAGCCACAAAACAAATGATGATGATGATCTAAACTTCATTTGGGGACCGAGAGTTCAGAAGATTTTATTTGGGATGTGGTTGTTATTACATTTAAGGACCCAGATCAAGGGAGGAATGGCCAAAGCATTCTCTCTCTGGCATTCTTTCTCACTGAAAATCAGTCCATTAACTTATCTTAAAAATGTGTATGTATATATTTCCTGTTCTAAGTTATTAAAGTGATTAAATGTTAGGAAGGATACTGTACATTTTTCTTCTTGTCCGAGTCCCTAGGAGAAGATTAGAAGACTGTCAATTGCTTAGAGGAGATGCTGACATGCTGACTGTTCCCATCTTATTTTCCTTGACTAGAAACAACAGTTAGCATTCATTTACCGTATTTCCCCATGAACAGACTCTCCCATATATAAGACACACCTTAATTTTGGGGCCCAAAATTTGAAAAAGTATGTATTACATAAAGTTATTGAACTCAAGTTTTATTCATCATAAAATTCATATAACTCCTCATCACTGTCAAAACCCCATCCATGAGCTTGTCCTCATCTGTGTCTGATGATGAATCACTGTCTTCAACAGTGAGCGCAAAAACAAGCTAGAAATGCAAGTAAAAAACCCCAAAAAACTACAACCACTGTATAAGACGCACCCAGTTTTTAGACCCCAAATTTTTTGAAAAATGGTGCGTCTTCTACATGGGGAAATACGGTACTTCTAAACAGGAACTGGGTTCTTTGCGCGCATCACCGAAGTTACTCCAGCAAGTGAAGTGAAGGTTACTATTCCCAATTACTGACGCTAAAGCAGGCCGAGACAGCTGACCTAGATTATGAGTGGGGAAATGAAGCTTTGAATCCAGATAGTATGACTGCAAGATCACCTACCGTGGTGCTAGACTGATCATCAGGGAGAAGCTGTCTTGGGGTCAGGGGAATATCATTTCTCCCAGTTCTTGCTTCTAGCACTAAATAGATCACAAGTTCTCAGGGGGATGCTCTGTCCCCTTGAATGACCTGGGATGAGAAAGCGACTATAGTCCGGGACATCGATGGTTGCCTCTTTTGAGGGACTGAAGAGTGGTGACCTTGGCAAGTCTATCCATGACAACTAGAGCTCAGGAGTCACCATGGAGGCTCAGGGTTGGGTTCTAATTTCTTTGATACTCATATCAAGATAGGACAAGAGGGTAACCCTTATACGTGGTAACTGCGGGTTTCCACCTTAAAGTTAGTCCCCCATTTGCCTCCTGACAAATGAATATGATAAGTGCCTGAATTTTTCAAGTTAGTCAAATATTCTGTCCTATTTCCCTCATAGTCCCAAACAAACAATATTTCGGCATTCAAACTGTTACCTTTAAGATTGCCTAAGGGCAGTTGCAGAAATCATACAAAAATCTTCTGTAACATACTAGGTTTTGATTTGTGGTTTGGAAAAAATACATATGTGTAGGACAGAGAAATAGCCTTCACACTTCTCTAGACTGAAATTTCTAGTCTTAGTTATAAAGCACAGATTTCACCGCGGTTTCAGATCCCCAAACTTCCCATGTTCCGGGCAGTTCTGCTGAAATCCTGGTGCACGGCAGGCAGGATGCAGGCCACGAGCGAATCTCTGGGAAGCAGGTGCTTATTTGTGGGCAATGGGAACTCAGAATAGAAAGGTCGCAGTGGGCCCTGGCCGGTTGGCTCAGCGGTAGAGCATCGGCCTGGCATGCGGGGCGACCCGGGTTCGATTTCCGGCCAGGGCACATAGAAGAAGCGCCCATTTGCTTCTCCACCCCTCCCCCTCCTTCCTCTCTGTCTCTCTCTTCCCCTCCCACAGCCAAGGCTCCATTGGAGCAAAGATGGCCCGGGTGCTGGGGATGGCTCCTTGGCCTCTGCCCCAGGTGCTCGGGTGGCTCTGGTTGCGGCAGAGCGACGCCCTGGAGGGGCAGAGCATCGCCCCCTGGTGGGCAGAGCATCGCCCCCTGGAGGGGCAGAGCATCGCCCCCTGGTGGGCAGAGCATCGCCCCCTGGTGGGCAGAGCGTCGCCCCTGGTGGGCGTGCTGGGTGGATCCCGGTCGGGCGCATGCGGGAGTCTGTCTGACTGTCTCTCCCCATTTCCAGCTTAGGAAAAATACAAAAAAAAAAAAAAAAAAAGAAAGAAAAGTCGCAGTGGTTCCACTTTTACCCTCATGTTGTTAATAATCAATAGGCCCAGCATTTCATTCAAACAGGTCTCCAGAACCTACATTTCTATATTCAATAAGCGGACCAGACTCTTTCTCAGCCTAGTACCTCCTTGTATAGACCCTCTTAATCAGTTGTTTCAGGATAATGAAGCCCTCCGTGACTCTGCTTCCCCTCAGCCCAGAGAAACGCCAGGGCAGGCGGGGGTGGGCTGTGAAGGCAGTGCCAGCCCCGCGCAGCCCGGACCGCCAGGCCCGCAGCTGGGAGCATGAGCGCCACAGCCTGGCTCTCCTTTGTTTTTCCTTTCAAAGCCCAAGAGCAGGTCAATGGGAAGACAGGGTGGGAGAGGTGTTAACTGCATTCTGGACGCTGTTCCTTAGCCCTTTGAAAATGTGCCTGCATTTAATCCTCCTAAGAACTCAGTGAGGTAGAGACTGGTACTATGCTGGTACTACACCAATGTGCAGATGAGGAGACGGAAGCACAGAGGTGTCCCGTGACTTGCTCTGGGTCACAGAGCTGGAAAGTGGCAGAGCTGAGATTTGAACCCATTTAGCATGAGAGAGAGAGAGGATATAGAGCTCCCTCCTTTGCTTCCTGAATCCTAGGGGACTATTCGGTGTCCTACCCATGGGGCAGTGGTACCATCATGCCATGTCAAAGCACACAAGGACAAAAGACTGGGGTGCCCCCTTTAGGTCTCTCTGTGCCATGACTTCTTGTGTCGTACTTCCCACTCTCAGACACTCCAGCAGTGTGCAGGGCCCCTCCTCCTGGCTGCTCTGGGCCAGACCATGGCTTCTAGCAGAGAACTGGAACCAGGCTGTCCCTGAAACTAAAGTACATGGGCAGACAGGTGGATGATGCCTTTATGTGCTAAATGGGTAGCATGCCAACCCCTCCTGGAAGAACTCTGCCCATTTTTCTTTCTCCTTGACCTGGCAAGAGAGGGAGCTGGGTATTTACGCAATTTTTCATTGCCTTTGATCATAGAGTACTGTTCTAGAGATGAGAGCCTGAGCATCTATGGGGGAGGGGTGTGTGCTTTCAATGAACTATGACAGGGCACCCTGTTCTTAGAATAAAAGGCTTGTGTCTTACCTCATGCACAGTCCCATTGGTTGTGTGTGTGTGTGTGTGTGTGTGTGTCTGTGAATAGTTGCTTAAAGAAAAAAAAAAGCCAGGCACTTCACTGAGAATTTTAAAAGAATATTTGATGCCCTGACCGGTTAGCTCAGTGGTAGAGTGTTGACCTGGCGTGCAGAAGTCCTGGGTTCGATTCCCAGCCAGGGCACACAGGAGAAGCGCCCACCTGCTTCTCCACCCCTACCCCTCTCCTTTCTCTCTATCTCTCTCTTCCCCTCCTGCAGCCAAGGCTCCATTGGAGCAAAGTTAGCCCGGGCGCTGAGGATGGCTCTATGGCCTCTGCCTCAGGTACTAGAATGGTTCTGGTTGCAACAGAGTGACACCCCAGATGGGCAGAGCATTGCCTCTGGTAGGCATGCCTGGTGGATTCCGGTCGGGCACATGAGGGAGTCTGTCTGATTACCTCACCGTTTCCAACTTCAGAAAAATACAAAAAAAAAAAAAAAAAAGAATATTTGAACTGGCAGTTGTCTGTTGTCTGGGGAGAAAGAATATTTGATGTGAAATGCTCAAAAACCAAAATGACCCATAGAGAACAATTTATGAATTTAACCCAAAGGCAAGAGAAATAAAGGCAAAAATAAACAAATGGGTCTATATCAAACTAAAAAGCTTCTACACAGCAAAAAAACCTGACAATAAAACAAATAGCCAACAAAATGGGAGAGGATATTTGCAAACAACAGCTCAGATAAGGGATTAATATCCAAAATATACAAAGAACCCACAAAGGTCAGCAATGAACAATTAAGCAATCCAATTAAAAAATGGGGAGAGCACATGAACAGACACTTCTCCCAAGAAGACATACAAATGGCCAACAGATATATGAAAAAATGCTCATCTTCATTAGCTAATTGAGAAATGCAAACCAACACTACAAAGAGATACCGCCTTACACCTGCTGGTTTGGCTGTTATCAACAAGACAGGTAATAACAAGTGTTGGAGAAGCTGTGAAGAAAAAGGAACCCTCATTCACTGCTGGTAGGAATGTAAATTATTACAACCATTATGGAAGAATGTATGTTGGTTTCTCAAAAAATTAAGAATAAAACTACCATATGACCCAGCAATCCCTCTACTGGGTATATACCCCAAAACTTGAAAACATTGATACGTAAAGATACATGCACCCCCATGGTCATCGCAGCATTGTTCACAGTGGCCAGGACATGGAAACAACCAAAGTGCCCTTGATAGAGGATTGGATAAAGATGTGGTACATATATACATTGGAATACTACTCAGCCATAAGAAATGATAACATAGTATCATTTATGACAACATGGATGGACCCTGATAACATTATATTGAGTGAAATATGTAAGTCAGAAAAAGCTTAAAACTGTATGATTCCATACTTAGATGGATACAAAGCTGAGACTCATGGCCATAGATAAGAGTTCAGTGGTTATCAGGGGGAGGGAGATGGAGGGGAGAGGGAGAGGGGTTAGGGGAAGGTGTAAAGAGGGACAAAGATACAGTGATAGAAAATGATTTGGCTTTAGGTGATGGTTTTGCAACATAATTGACTATTCAAATGATGAAATGATGTTTACCTGAAATCTATGTACACTTACTGATCAATGTCACTCTTTTAAAATTAATTTTTAAATAAAAAATAATAAAAATAAACACATTCAAAACTTAAAAACAAAAACAAAATGACTGTCCTGTTCTGAATTTGAAGTCACCTTTTCTCCGTCAGTGGGCGGCTGCGGCTCCCCATGGGGCGGGACCAAGACAAGCACAGCAAGTGTGTCTCTCTGAGGGTTCTGAAAGCAGGCTTCCTATCCACGGGCACGCCTCCCTTCTGCAAGCTTTGCTTCCTCAACTGGACGAGGAGCTACAGGGGTGCAGGCCTAGGTGAAAAATACTGTTGCAGAAAATCTCACCTGACAGAAAGACCAAGTGGCACTTGGGGTGGCGGAGAGAACCAGTTTATTATGCTAGCAGGACCAGACAGGTTAACACCCAAGGTCTGGATTCTGAGCTTACAGAGTTGGGGGTTTTATAGATTCTTTGCAGGGTCCTGAGTAAACAGGTTAATGGTCATAAATGATGGAGACCCTCTGGTCTGCAAGCAGCAATTGGGTACAGAAGCTAAAAAAAAGGCAGTTAGCAAGAAACAGGGAGTGGGATTACAGAGGCTGAAAAACAGCAGGAAACCAGGAGTACAGAAACAGCTTGCAAAGCAGTTATGAAGCCTGCAGTCAGTGAGGAGTTAAAGTTTTCCATAGTATTGCAATTGTACAAAAGGTACATCTTGTATTAGAGGAAAGATAGTAGTAGCCGCTCCCTGAGCTCTATAGACTCCAGTGCTGCCTGTAGCCACCCTCCTCGCTCCATCAAAGCAGAGCAGAAGCAGCCCTCCGGTTCAGGGTCACTGCAAAGCCACACCTCAGAGTTCCTCCACCACGGCAGTCCCGGCCTGTTTGTTGACAGATACATATTAATACATAGATATATATAAACATATGCACAATATATATTATATATTATATAAATAGGTGTAAGAGCTAGGTTCCATGCTTATGTATATATATAGTGTCAAGATGAGTCACAGATCTTTTCCTTATAGATGGGTTGTGAGAATAAAAACTACTAATGACAATAATGAAAGGACTGAGCATGGTGTTTTCAATTTCCTCATGTGAAGATTACAATGACCGTCACTACCTTCCCGGCTGGTCCTCCTCGCATTAGCATTCCTGGAGTCTTCTGAAATTCATGTCTGTGTTTCGGCTGCTTTATTAACTCTATATGGCTGACATTTAATTCTATTTCTAGAATGTGATAAACATGGACAGATTCCTTGCTTCCCTTCCCCCTTTCCTATCTGTGGACTTCATTCCACACGGCTCCTCTCTGTTCTCCCCATCTTGGCCTCAGAGACAAGAACATTTATTGCTTTTGTTATATGGTTATATCGAAAATAGACATTGGCTCCTGCATAGTGTAGTATACAGAATTTTAATGAGCACAGCACAAACAGCTTGGTCCTTCACTCTGATATGAGCAGGGTGAGTTCAACCTATCCAGGAAATACTGAATTGATTTTGAAATTACTTTGGGATGCGACTGTGCATTACCGCGAGACTGCTCTGCATCCACTCCCACCGCCCTTCTCATTGATCTCAATACCAGAAGTGTTCAAATCCGCCTGAATAGATGCCCTTCAAATATAAGTTGAGGAATTGGCAAATGTTGATTTTTTCCTTTAAAGCCTAAATTTTATAAATGGCCATTACCTTAGATTTACAGTTGTCAGACATTTTTAGCTTCCAAGCTGAGAATTTTCTTTCTAATTCTAGGACTTGGTTCATTTACTAAAACTGGGAACTGCTCTTTTGCATCATCTCTTCTGCCCCGCCCTCCTCCGGTCTCCCTCCCACACGTTCCTTGAGGTGCATTTTGGTGCTTCAGCATAAAGGACACGATTTCTCATTCTGCCAGACGAAATGAAAAACCCTAGCATGCAGTGTGTGAGAAGTTAGCATTGCGAGCTATCTGTAAGAACAGGCTGTATTTAGCAAGACACTGTCTAATAGCAAAGCCAGATACTTCCCTCCATACCCTAAACAAACAAACACACGAACAGTGAACCCCCCTGCCACCAAAAATTGCCAAAGGAACAACAGCCCTTCCCTTAACTCTCTAGAATATGTTTAAGTTTTTAGATCGCCACTTACACAACAATCTTTTTTTGCTTTTTTGCAACCTTCTTTTCAGTTTGCTGGCTTAGCTAATGATTAATGAGTTAATCAGTAAAGATTTCTGAAGTTCTTTTAAGAATAAACATACTGTACTCCTAATTGCAAGGCTCCATTATGTAACATTAAGAAGTCAGTTAATTCTCCAAGCTTGGTACAAAGCAACAACAACAATAAACCTTCTAATTTAACTAACTGCAATGGCTTTAGAAATTTTGTTAACCTTTTTAGCAACTACCTTCAGTAACTTAAGGTTTTGAATTTTTTTTGCTTTTTAGTGTGTTCCATAAATATGTTTCTGTTGGAGAAAATTTCCAATAAATATTTTGCAACAGTAATAATCATATAAGAATCCCTTAGACTATCCTCATCCCATACAAGCAAATTTGACTATTTAATAATTACTTGAGTACATCTACATCAAAATTGCAGCTAAACTACAGAACGACCATCATTCAGAATTACCTGAAATCTAGCTGAATGGAAGTCTTCTAACTAGGGAGTTAGAGAAGTCACACCACAACTGAGCCAGCAGGTGGATGCTATATCTGAGTCTCTATCAACCTGGCTCATACTATTGGCCCCATCTTGGTGGTTCCCTGAGACCTTGCCCCACCCAACTGAAGGCTAACCCAAGCTGTTTCTAGTGGCTTTTCCATTTGAATGGCTTGTCTTGGCTCATACTTCAGATTTTCCTAAAATCTCTCAAACAGGCCACATCTGGCCTCTGTGTACCCTGTACCACTCACTAAGTGGCCCCAGTCCCAGCACTAGCAAGCAGCCAGCCTTGGTTCACAGCGTGGCCTTGCCTGGGTACTGCCAAGCCCAGCACAAGTAGCAGCCATCTGCATATCACTTTGTAGTTCATGCCAGTAGCCCTGGGCAGAACACAGGTAGTCCCTAACATTGCCCTGTACCCCCAGGGAGGCCCCAGTGCCAGCATACCCAACAGACAGCTTCAGATCATGTCCCAGCATCACCTAACCTCCTCCACAAGTTACATAACTCAAGGGATAGACTCAGTGGTATCACAGCCCTGCTGAAGTAAGTCCTACTTTGTGGGGTGAGCCTCTGTGCAGCTGATCCCCCACCATGGTTGGTGATTACAGCCAGTTCTTGTAGTTGATTGGCCTTGGAGTGCAACAGTGACCAAGGCTCAACTACAACAGCCAGGTATACGCAGCTATGGGGGAGTGGGGGTGGCTTACCTAAAGTGGGTGATTGGGGAGGCTACGTTACTGGACCCTACAAAACACCCACTAGACAAGGCCACTCTACGAAGCCTAGGAGATGGAGCGGCTCTACCTAATACATAGACACAAATACAGGGAGGCTGCCAAAACGAGGAGACAAACATACTAAATGAAAGAACAGAACAAAACTCCAGAAAAAGAAGTAATCAAAGTGGAGACAAGTAATCTACTAGATGCAGAGTTCAAAACACTGGTTACAAAGATGCTTAGTGAATTTAGAGAACTTCAACAAAGATAATAAGCATGAAAAGGGACATGGAAAACACAAAAAAGAACCAGTCAGAAGTGAAAGATACACTAACTGAAATGTAGGATAATTTGTAAAGAATCAACAGTAAGGTAGATGAAGCTGAGAATCAAATCAGTGATTTGGAATATAGGAAGCAAAAATCACCCAATCAGCTTAGCAAAAAGAAAAGGACCTAAAAAAATGAAGATATTGTTAGAACTTTCTGGGACAACTTCAAGCATACCAACATTCACATTATGGGGGTGCCAGAAAAAAAAGAGAGAGAACAAGAAATTGAAAACCTATTTGCAGTAATAATGATGGAAAACTTTCCTAATGTGGTGAAGGAAATAGACATACAAGTTCAGGAAGCACAGAGAATCTCAACCTCGTAACTAAAATGCAAAATGTTAAAGACAAAGAGAGAATCTTAAAAGGAGCAAGAGAAAGATGATTACTCACAAGGGAGCCCCCGTAAGGCTGTCTGCTGCTTTCTCAAGAGAAACTTTGCAGGCCAGAGGGATTAGCAAGAGCTACTCAAACTAATGAAAAGAAAGAACCTACAACCAAGATTACTCTGCTCAGCATTTATTTAGAATCAAAGAACATATAAAAAAGCCAAAATTTATGGCAATAGTGAGAGACTAGACTTTAGGTGGGTGCAATATACAGGTGATTTATTATAGAATTGTACACTTGAAACTATGTTATGTTACTAACCAATGTCACCCCAATACACTTAATTAAAAAATAAAATAAATTTAAAAATAAAATGTAAAATTGAAGACTGGCCTTTTAGAGACAAGTTACTAATAAGTATCACTTCTAAATGCATGCTTATATTTTAACACAGAAATTCTATTTCTAGCAAGTTATCCTACAAAAATGAAAATGGATGTGTATAAATTTTATCTTTTAGGTTTATTGAAGTATTAAATTTTTTAAAGCAGTTCTTTAGAAAAACTATTGTATTATAATTCAATTATTGTTAAGCTAGAAGATGCATTAATAGGCAGCATTACACATAATATTTTAAAATATTATTACAAAAAATGAAAAAATTATTGTAGTATACAGTGTGAAAAAAGATTATAGAACAGCATTTGGTCTTTTATTAGAAAAATTTAATGTGTTTAATGATTATATCTGCATTTATGACATATACTTATACTATATATACACACTGTATACAATGTATACAATATATATTTTCCTTCCACTATATACATATATATTTGCATATTTTTAAGATGTTTTCAACAAGAGCATTCTTCTTGTATATGGTTTATAATTTTTTCTTGTTTTTCCCAATATTCCACATTTTTTTGTACGGTCTTTGTAACCTATAAATTATTTTGTGACTCTAATATTTTTTAATTTTTCAATTATAGTTTGCATCAATACTATTTTGTATTAGTTTCATGTATTGTAATTCTAATCTGACATGATTATTACACAATAAAATATAATGAAAGAATCTAGTTCTGCTTAAGGGTTTTATATAATGTACTTTTAAATATTGAGGTTATTGCATTGAACTAGCACCAGATATTTCATCAGTTATCAACAATAAAAATGGAAAATGCAAAACAGTAAAATGTATTAAAAATCACTCATATTCATACATAACCAACTACTATTAATATATATTTTTATTTTTTTTTTTGGTTTTTTTTTTTTTTTTGTATTTTTCTGAAGCTGGAAACGGGGAGAGACAGTCAGACAGACTCCCGCATGCGCCCGACCGGGATCCACTGGGCACGCCCACCAGGGGCGATGCTCTGCCCACCAGGGAGCGATGCTCTGCCCCTCCGGGGCGTCGCTCTGCTGCAACCAGAGCCACTCTAGCACCTGGGGCAGAGGCCAAGAAGCCATCCCCAGCGCCCGGGCCATCTTTGCTCCATTGGAGCCTTGGCTGCGGGAGGGGAAGAGATACAGAGAGGAGGGGGGGGGGTGGAGAAGCAAATGGGCGGTTCTCGTATGTTCCCTGGCCGGGAATTGAACCCAGGTCCCCCACACGCCAGGCTGACGCTCTACCGCTGAGCCAACCGGCCAGGGCCAATATATATTTTTAAATTATATTAATATATTCTTCCAACACCCGTTTTTATTATGTCTGTTTCTTTGAATAAAGAAAAAATATATAAAAGAATTAGTTAAACTCTATGAAGTATCTAAGGTTTATATCTTATATAGGGCACACTATAAACCTCTTTAGTTTTAATAATTTGACCATGAGATTAGTTTCTATTTATTATGGTCTATATACTTCCTATTGGAAAAACTCAGGTGCTGTTATTAATCTGATTTCCACTTGTTGTGCATTTGGAAGCTGTAAGTTTTAATTAGGCCAAGGATTTAAGAACACAATGCTGTAAATTATAATTATATAAAACTTCCAGAGGCCAGGAGGACAGTAAATTTTCTGTGCCTTAGCAGAAGTTATAGAGGGCCATGGTTTTATAGCCACATTCTTTGAACTTCTTAAAACACCTATTTTTTTTTTTAGCAATAGCTTTTCTTTCTAAAGAGAAACCATATTAGAGCATTATTGTCAATACAAAAGTTATCTACCTTTAGCAATTATAATAATAGTTGGATTATATACATAAGGTTTGAAAGAAAAACCTAAATAACAAATTAACTATTGCTATGATTAGTGTTAGCAGACAGGTAAAGACAATCAAACCTATAAAGTTGCACATTCAGTTTTGAGTACAGGGTCTTGTAGATGTCGTGGGAAAGCTGTCTCTCTCTGATGTTGGCTGCTTCTCAACCTCCACTGTGGGTGGAGGCAGATGTCAGACAGGAGCAGAGGTACATCCATGGTTAGGCACCTGATAATGTCTCTTCTAACAATGCCGGAGAGTCTTTAATGTCTTTTTTCTATGGACAGTTTTCTTCTGGTTGCAAGTTGTGGTCTTTTGAAGTCTTCATCTCCCAGGAGCACATTGTGAAATGAGTCAGTTATTAATTTCATTTCTTTAAGTTGGTTAAGAAGCCCTTGACAATAATGTAGAATGTCTCCTTTTAGCAAAGTTTGTTCAATGCCTCTTCATCCAGATGCATAGCGTGGCCAGTGACTATTTTATAAGAAGGTTTACATTTACAAAACGAGATCTCAGTTTGAGGAGAAGTATAGGGAGAGCCTTTGGCCAACGGAGATTCAGAACTTTCTTTAGAATAGGCCAATTATTACAAATAAATTGCATTATTTGTTCAGTAAAATGAGTCCCTCAGTCACTAACTTAGAAATTAATTTTTTCCCCCATAATTTAGCTACCATTAAGGCTGTAGATCTATGGCAAGGGAATGCCTCAACCCAGTGAGAAAACATACAAATCATAACTAATATATATATGTACCTCTGAAATGGTGGCATATGGATAAAGTCCAATTGCCATATTTCAAATAGACTCATGGAATTATTTTCCAGGGTTATATTTTGAACAGATAGAATATTTGCTATGTATACACTTTGAATTAAAATAGCATAATATTATTTACTTTATAAAATCATCTTTTTAAGACCCTATTGTGTTAGCTTATATACATGTTAAAGCATAGGTAATTAAGGCCTAATAATGCAAGACTGGTTGATTGGGTCCAAGCCATCTTTTCTTTGGGACAAAGCTTCCCCTTTTACTGTATTTTCTGTTTCTCTGCAGTCCTCCGTTGGAACTGTAAGAGATTCTTTTACTAATTTAAAAGACATCAGGGAGCACTCTCATGTCTGGATTGCTTAACTATTTAATTTTCTTTTGCTTCTATGGTGACAGCTTTAGTGTTCTGAAATTTTGATAATTGCTAATTGTTTTGCTTGCTGTATGGCGTTTAAAAATTTTGCAGCCAATCTCTCACCTTTATGGTTTGTCCTGAGGAAGTTAAGAAACCTCGCTGCTTTTATAACATTCCGAAGTCATGCACTATACCAAATGCATAGCGACTATTAGTGTAAATATTGGCTACCTGATTTTTTTTTTTCTAATTGACAAGCCCAGGTCAGATCAATTAGTTCGGCTTGCTGGGCAGATTTTATCAGGTAAATAAGAACTTTTAATTACGTCCACGATGGAAGTTATTGGCATATTCAGCTTGGTAATATCTCTGTTTATTTTAGAGAAGATTTATCTATAAATCAAATTCAGTCAGTATTATCAGTAGGAGTTTCCTGTAAATTATTCTTAGGAACAAGAAGGTGGTCAGTAAGCAAAACACAATTGTGGGTGTCTTCATCATATAAAGAGGATTAACAAAGTTGCAGGGTTAAGAAGATTACAGATTTAAGCCAATTGACTGACAGAAGTGTTGAGTGTAATAAAGAGTTTATAAGGAAAAAAAAGAGTCCATCACTATCTCTTCTGCTTGTTTACATCACATGGCTGTAGCAGAGATAGCCCTTACCCAGGGAGGGAGCACTTTTGCTACTGAATCAAGATGCTGACTATAACATTTTATAGTTCTATGACAAGTTCCATGTTCTTGAATTAAAATCTTATGTAAATTTGATTTTAGTAATAAAAATTTGAATCCTAATTGCAACAATATCCAATCAAACCCAGGAATCCTCTAAGATGCTTTGTTTTGAAAGATGGGATTCCTCTGAGTTTTCAAGGTTAATTAGTAGCCCATTTTAAAATGTGAGATTGCCCAAGTATTTCACTAGAGGTAAAGAGAATCAGAGCTTGTCCTAGTGCATAAAGCATATTATCTATGTATTGGATTTGAGTCAAAGCTATGAAAAATTCAGCACTATTCAAGTCAGCTTTTAATATCTAAGACAATAGGCGGGACTCTCCGTATATTCCTGGGGCATTACTGTCCAACTAACTTGTAATATTTCCAGATGAAAGCAGAGGTATTCCTGTCCTTTCATTTTACAGACATGCTCATACAGGCATTACATAACTTTATTATCATTGAAAAATATTGGCAATCCACAGAAATAGCTGGTAATAAGATTATGTGGATTTGGAATCACAGGATGTCTGGGAATAACTCTCTTATTTATAGCTTTGAGATTCTGTAGAAATCTATTTACTGGAAAGCTAGAATTACAAGGGCTTGTACATAGAATTATAAATCCCCCTTTAAGTAATCTAGTATAATGATCTAAATTCTAGCTACTAGTGCATCAGATCTTAAAGGATATTGGCAAATTCTGCCAATATCTGTACTGAGAAAGGCCCAAAGTTGCATTAAAATGTCCTGCAGACATTATTATTAATGATTTCTTGCCAGTGTGAGGGCAATTTGTATATCTCATTTTTGAAAAATGTTTTATCTTTTGATGCAAAAAATTGAACCAGTGCTTATTTGATATCTTCTTCATTTTTGAATTTTTTGCCCTTCTAAAGATTTTGTAAGGACAAAAACAAGCGATAGTCTGAGGGTGTTAAATCCTGGGAGTATGGTGGATGCGACAAACATGCTTCTGTAGCATTTCTTCCTTGTTGAAATTCGTAAAAATTACAGTGGCGTAAATGAACTTTATCAGTAGCCATGGGTACACTATCGCTTCACACATAAGACTAACGTGAATCAACTTTGTTTTAGTTAATTTGCTACATCAGTATATATACGTTAAGTGATAAAAATAGAAAGGCACACATGTGCCAAATAAACATGTGCTTACGTGTTGAAATTTGTTGTGATAGAAATGGACAGAACTTTTTGGTAGACTTTATATATAGAAGACTGGATAAAGAAGATGTGGCACATATACACTATGGTATACTACTCAGCCATAAGAAATGATGACATTGGATCATTTACAACAAAATGGTGGGATCTTGATAACATTATACAGAGTGAAATAAGTAAATCAGAAAAAAACAAGAACGGCATGATTCCATACATTGGTGGGACATAAAAATGAGACTAAGAGACGTGGACAAGAGTGTGGTGGTTATGGGGGGGAGAGAAGGAGGGAGAGGGGAAGGGGGAGGGGGAGGGTCACAAAGAAAACCAGATAGAAGGTGAGGGAGGACAATCTGACTTTGGGTGATGGGTATGCAACATAATTGAATGACAAGATACCCTGGACATGTTTTCTTTGAATATATGTACCCTGATTTATTGATGTCACCCCATTAAAATTAATAAAAACTTATTTATAAAAAAATGTCCTGCAGAAAACTTTCAGTCTCAAGATTATTTTTCTTTAATGGAAATTTCTTTAAAATTATTATTTTTCCAATTGGAGCAGCATTTGATTTACTTTTAAATACATTTCACCATTTTGGAAAATATATGTGGGCATCATTGGCTTTAAGAAAATTTTACTTTAATAGCTTAACTGGGGCAAACTTGATTAACAAAACATATATTACCCCTTAATATTCCCTCATTGGAAAGGGACAGCTTTTGATTTAACAATTACTGGTTGATTATATACTCCTTTCATTTGCACAGAAGCTTTGCTCTGAAGTAGGAGGAAACTTAGTTGGGTAGAGTTAAGAGCAGGTAAAGTAGTCCCCAGCATGTACAAGGAATCTTAGCAATTTCCTCCTTTTTAATGGTAATTCTAATTTCTCCTAAATTGTTAGTAAGGAGAAGGGGAAATACCTTTTCAGTCCTTGGCACAAGTGTATGCTTACTTTTGTTTCTATTATTATATACACATTTTAAACCCATTTCAGTTTCCTATAATTTTTAAGGTGACCTGGCTTTTTACAATAAAAACAGCCTCCACTACAAGAGTTTCTCTGCAAACCCTATTTAGTAATTCTGTTGCTTTGCTACTAGAAACCAGTAAATATATTATTTGGAATAGGTCAGAATGGCCAGGATCACACATTCTAACAGTTAAATTTTAAATTTCTTTGTGAACCCATCAGGGTCCCAGGTAAAATCAGGGAAATCTTTCATGTAGGTTAATTCTGTTCTACTTTAAGGAACGTACACAATTGCTGGTTCCCCTTTGCCTGAGACTAGCTTTCCTCCAAAGGGAGCTGCTAGAATTCCCAGATTATTCTTGTCCAAATTCCTCTTCTTTATTTTCCCTAGGTCAGTAGAGAGTGGTCATGGAGGAAACAGAAGAAGGAAGAAAAGGAAGAGGGATTGGGAGTCTGGACAAGGAAGCTTAGATAGCAAATATAGTGGAGAAGCTGTAAAAGGAGAACATTTGGGTGTTAGTATTCATTAACTTCAAAGGCCTTCTTTATTTCAGAGACAAGCTTCTATTTCCAATCAATATATGCTTTACATTCATTCAATATTAACTTTAGAGCTGGCATTTTCTAATTGAGTGTGCAGAAAAATCACTTCAGAGCTATCACAAATTCCTCACTTTGGCCATTTCAAGCCGAAACATTTCTATTTCAACAGATACTTGCAAGTTAACCTGCAGGATTATTAACAGGGGGCTGGTGTTCTTGGGCCTTGCCCACCTTAAAGGTAAAATTTGCCATGTTAATTGTTGGTCAAATAAGTTTGTAAAATATAATTTTTAGGTTTGCTTGCTTATAGTTTGCATTGAGGGCTGGGAAGCACCAGGTATATGTAGTCTGTGAAATTGCAAATTATCTTCCTGCTTGGGAAGGGCCATTGTTTTGCTAATGTTTGCAGGTTTTTGTACCAGAAAGTTTTGAAAAGAGAGAGAAAAAGGAGAAGAGGCAGAAAGAAGCCATATTTTGCAGAGAGAGCAGAGAGAATGCAGAGTGCTGAGGAAGAAGCCATGTTAGCAGGGAAAGAGAAGGTGTGCAGATGGGGAACCAGAGCTGAGGGGCTTTGCGAGCTCCACTGAGAGTGATGGGCCCTTGATTCTAGGAGAAACCGGAGAAGATTCTCCTGGTGTGGAACCGGAGAATGTGTCAGGGCTTTGGGACCTCTGAATAAGAGGGAAGTGTTCCCTGTTTGTTTACTTGTCAGCCTGTGGAGACTTTAATAAAAGAATGGCCCACCATTTTTTGGCTCCACTGTTTCTTTACCATTTGTCCGAATCCAATGAGAATCTGCATGTGCTTGGCCACGATGGTGGCGGTGGCCCCTGGCTTTACATAATTTTAGTTTTTTTTTTGTATATCTGCAGAATCTGAACCAATTTCTAGGGATATTGTGTAGTGGGTTCAAGTGTGCTGCTTGTAGGTTGAGCTCCAAAGAAATTTCACCTCCCATGTCATCTCAAACCCTCTTAACATGTCTCAGTTTCTCTCCCTGGCTGCCTAATACAGCCATGAGGACTCCAACCTTTATATGTGTGTCCCCAGATGAGTCAATTATTTGATTTCAGTTGAATTTGGAAGTCCCTATGGGGCGACCTACATGTCATGAGGGATGCCCTCTCGACACCTCTGCAGAGATTCTTACTCACCTAAGAATACCCAAGATTCGGGCTAGAGGAAGGAAGTGCCCCTTATTTTTGGAGCTAAATAAATTCAGGCTCTCATTTATCAAAGGCTTTCTTTGTTCAGACTTGAAGTTAAGTTGTTCCAATTGGAAAAGGCCAATATTAAAAAACAAATGAGCTGTCCATTATTTACCCCCCCCACCTTTCCTGCCTTAACTTAGGTTCTTAAACCTTAACCTTTAGGTTCACTGTATGGCCAGTAGTCACTGCTGCCGTGGCCATTCCCATGCAGGTTCTCATTAGATTCAGGCAGACGGTAAAGAAACAGTGGAGTCTAAAAATGGTGGGCCATTCCTTTATTCAAGTCTCGTACCGGCCAACGAGCAAACACACAGGGCTCCCAAACCCACTGACACATTCTCCGGTTCCACAACCAGGAGAATCTTCTCCAGTTTTTCCTAGAATCAAAGGCTCCACCAGTCTCAGCAGAGCTCGCAAAGCCCCTCAGCTCTGGTTCCCCATCTGCACACCTTCATTCTCTCTGTTCTCACTCTGCCAACATGGCTTACTCTCTTAAAACTGGCTTCTTTCTCTTTCTCCTTCCCTCCTTTCAAAACTTTTCTGAAGTGATAGCCTCTCCTCCAGCACACATTAGCAAGAGAATGACCTTTCCCAAGCAGGAAGGTAATTTGCAATTTCACAGACCACTATACTTGGCACTGTCCAGTGCCATTTTTAATAATAAAAGTGAGCAAACTCAAAAAACATAAATTTTACTAGCTCATTTGCCCAACACTCACCTTGATAATTTTCATAAACAGCTCAAATAAAGTCAGGGCCTCTTACCTTTAAACAAGGCAGTCTGGAATTCAAAGAGAAACTCACTAAGTTCATCAGAAGCAAGACAAGGATCCGTTGGGACTCAATGGGCCCTGCCGGTTCTGAAGCACGGGTCTGAGCCTGCAAGGTGGTCCTGGGTGGGCTCTGTGGAGTCCTGCTGCACTATGCCAAGTAATGTCAACGTAAAAACCTTCTAAACCTGTAGGGATTTTTTATGAGTTTATTTGAGCCAAACTGTTGACAATTGCTGGAAAGTAAAGTCTCAACGGATTGAGAAAGTGCTCCGGTAAACGGTGGTTTCACCACTTATTTTATACATTAGAATCAAAGGGGAAGATGTAAGGGGGTTACATGAAATTGGCTGGTGTAGATTAGGGAGGCGGGGGAAGCAAAGCGGGTGGAGGGAGAATCTCTGGGGTTGGATAAAAGTGAAAGTATATGTTGCTGAGACTTTGCATAGGCAGGAGCAGTTAATGGTTCACATAACTGTGACAATGATGGGTCTACTGGCTTCTGCTCCAGCGGGATGTCTGGACTGATGGAGAAGGAAGATGACTTTACATTCCTAGGTACATTATCCTAGATGCAAAAGACTGAAGACAGGCTTGAGTAAAAGAAGCACTGACCTCTGTTTAGAGAACTTTCTTCCCTAGTGTCCCAGTAGAGCCTTAGCTCTACGTCAAGCAGGCGTCCCTAATTTGACTTCCCCGTGCAATGGGACATTCGTGCTTAATAGCAGGACTGGCAGCCTCTTCGAGACTACTCTTGAGGTGGCTATGATGATGCTACTCATCAGTGCTGACACCAACTGCCACTGGAAGAAAGACACGACTGACACACAAGTTAGTTGCAAGAATCACACAGGCAGTTTATTACTCACAAATCCTTTTGGCATGCGTGGGTACAGCTTAAGGGGCCCTGTCAGCGTGCTCCTCTCTGCTGTCCTTGGTCAGAAGAACATGGAGACAGTCCATGTCAATGTTGGAGTCTGAGCAAGTACCACAGCAGGGGCTTCTCAGCTTTAGTACCTTTTCTGGCCATCACCTTCTAACAAGTGTCAATCTATAGGATTATCACCTCAAACCACCTTTTTGGGAGTTCCTCCCAGGGAGCCGTTTTTATGTTAATTTACTGAAATGTTACATCAAGCCACTTTTAAGATGTTCCTAGGGAAGTTTCTTGTTTATGTTAACTTACAGAGTTATGACATCAAGCTACTTCTTATCTATGTATAACGTCACACACACACTAACTGGGCCCTGCTTGGAAGGCAGAGTCTGTTTAGCATATTTATACACATTATATTAATTCCTACCCAGATAGCACAACTTTATTTAATTTCCTAATTGGTTTTAATATTATATCTTAATTATTTTTATATACCTTCCATATTTTTCTATATTTCTATATATTTAATTACTATAACCTTATATTACTGCAACACCTAGGACATGATTACCTACCATAAACTGCTTTTATTTGGAAAGGTTTGATTTAGACCAGGGGTCCCCAAACTACGGCCTGCGGGCCGCATGCGGCCCCCTGAGGCCATTTATCCGGCCCCCACTGCACTTCTGGAAGGGGCACCTCTTTCATTGGTGGTCAGTGAGAGGAGCACATTGACCATCTCATTAGCCAAAAGCAGGCCCATAGTTCCCATTGAAATACTGGTCAGTTTGTTGATTTAAATTTACTTGTTCTTTATTTTAAATATTGTATTTGTTCCCGT